>NC_050443.1:115357444-115669275 GCF_903995425.1 Onychomys torridus | reverse complement strand
ACAGATTGGAAAATGATTAAATGGACAACATTTCTTGGAACTGCTGCTCCTAGAGCACATGCCTTGAATAATGACACTCTGTGCTGTGAAATGTGACCCTGGCTATATGCTTGCCCTGGCCAGACCCACAAGGCCCACCCAGGGGAGACAGATGCCCTGCTGTAGTCCTGGGTGAGGCACAGAGGAGCTCCAGAAGCATGGATATAGCCAGAGAAGGGTGAAGGGCTCTAAGAACAGGGCTGCCTCTGGTTCTTTCTCCATTCACTTAGTCACCGTATCTGTATCGATCCACGATATTATCACAGGCTTCAGGAATCTCTCCCCAACTTGAGCACTTCTTAATGTTTCCAGGGTCCTCACACATCGTGCATCTTTTAAGTGACAAATGGAGAGATGGTATCTTGTTCTGATGGTTTTCCTGGTCCAACGAGGGTATTTTATGGTGTTATTCACTTGGACCTCTATTTATAAGGTCTTTTGTCTTTTTTCAATTTGTAGAAGGTTTATCTAGGGGTACAGACACATTGTCAAAAGGCTGCAAACCTCAATGGAATCCTCTAGGCTTGGTTCCTTTGCCAACTTAGCCACTCTTACATCAGCAAGTCTCCAAATTTGAGGTCCAGTGCATGTATCATTCTCACTAATGAACAGCCAGAGTCAGGCCCTATAAGCCAACAGGGAAGTTCTCCAGCCCAGCATGGGGCATTTGGTGAACCTGAGCTAGGCCCATGCCTCTGGATTTGGTATGAGTTTGTAGAGAACCTTGTTATATATTCATCTTCATGAGCATGATGAGGTCACTTGGTACACCAAGGGCATAGAAGAAGGGCAGGGGCACTCAGCTGTGTGGACTGTCACAAGGACACAGTCTTGTCTGCTGGCCACTTGCAGATGATTGGCAGAGCCTCAGGCTGGGAAGAGGGTTCCAGATTTGGCTTTGATGGATAATCTGAAGCCCATGAACTCTTGCTATCAAAACACTCTAAGGTAAAATTCTTTCTGGATTTAAAGGTAAAATCCATATTCATGTGCTTAATTGATATAACAACTAAAAAAAAAAAAAACAAACACCATTTCATGTTTGCTGATACCTTTGGCTATCTGGAGTTTGTGAGTTACTATCCCCCAACACACACACACACACACACACACACACACACACACACACACACACACACACACGAGAGAGAGAGAGAGAGAGAGAGAGAGAGAGAGAGAGAGAGAGAGAGAGAAATTATAAATGTATTGAGGAAGAATGTCTTGAGGCTACTGATCAAAGGAATTTCTCACCTTCTGAGAGCTGAAGCAGGCTGCCCTATATGTAGTTACTAGGCAGGGTTCCCCAGCTTTCAGAGTTTACTAATGGGCCCTGCTCAGGGGCAACAGGAACTATCAAGAAAACTAAGGCATTGATGGGTTATCTGGAGAAATAATAGCTCATTTTTTATTAGATACAACTTTTTAAAATGTATTAAAACTAAGAATTATTGTCAGATGTATGTGGGTTATAAACACATAAATTTGTCTACTATTTATGCCAAGGAAACTACAGAAAATGTACAATATAAATCTAAAGTGTGTGGCATTCCATAAGCAAAGTACACAATAGGAGACACACTTATGAAATGAGATCTAGGTCCTTACCAGCTCTTGCCAAACATGGGGGAACATGGAAATTAGCAACTTCCTCTACAGAAATGACAAGGTTAGATGTCTGGGAACTTCATGCTTGTCCCAAGGGTGCATCAGTTGTCAAAGCCCATTGCTCAGACATATGAAAGGGTCATGTAGAGGCCACTGAGAGAACTACCTTGGGCTGTCATCTCAAATCTTTCTCCTTATATACACATGCCTGGTTTAACATGTAGTTGCATGTCCAATGCTTTCAGTGATTCTGAGTATTAAAATATTTTACTAGTCACTATTTGGTGATGCCACAGTTTCCCTTGGACTGTGATGAGAAGACACAATAGGAATGGGAAATGAAACATGGGAATTTTCAAGGAAAAGCAAGTCTGTAAGACTGTCTTCATGCCCTTCCTCCTTGCAAACAGCAGAAGCACTTTCTGGGATTGTGGAGTCCCCATCCCAACATCTTTGCACTGACTTTCCACTGTAGAGGGAAGCAGTCAGACAGATGAGATAAACCCCAGTTCCTCTGTATTCTTCTATTCCTTCACCAATATCCTATGCAAAAATCACCCTTCCTCGCCTTTCCTTTCATTTCTTTCCCTTTCCATTTCCAGAAAGGGAAAGAACAGAAAATTAAAATATCTTCTCATTCATTTATTCAGAAATATCTGTCCTACACCAATCATGTATTGAATATACTTGTTATGCTGGAATGTTCTCTGCTCCCAGAGTTTATAGGAGAGTACAAGTGTGCAGGTACATTTCAGCTCTCCCATTTACAAAGACCAGTGGAACAATGGTGCCTAGAGTGTGGGGACATGAGGAATTGGAGGTTCAGTCCTGACTGTCTGAGCAAAAGATCTCAGGTGGGAAAGTTGAAAAACAAATAAATATAAATAAAAATGCCTGTGTCCTTTGGATACATAGTTTACCTATGAGCATTTATGCTGGGTGAACTATTAGAAATGCAATTGATAAGCTATATTCAAGGGTATCAAACAGTTCATTTTACACCCAGGAAAACAAGCCCAATAAAAATATGAATAGTAAATAGTGGAAGATTGCTTAAGTAAATGATGGCAGTCTGCACCGCAGAACTCTACAGACCCATCGAGATCCTGCTACTGAGCACACTGCTTAACACAAGACAGCAATCACAGCACATTGCCTCTCTGAGCTGATTTCATGGGCTTCTCTTCTTCACAACAGTGTGTCTCCTATCCATGCACATGGTACTCCTCTCCACTTACCTCTGTCTCCTTTAGATAACTTTAAAAACAAATGACCGTGTTCTTTTTTACAAGCTTTATACCTTGACATCTTTTCAGCTACATTTTTCTAAGTGCTTGCAGCTGGTATTATAAGCGCAATTTAATTCAGCATATTAATAGCCACCTCAGCTTTTCTTGGTTTGTATTTTCCTGGTACATCTTTTGTGCAATCTACAAAAGCATCCATGTCACTGTGACATTTTTACTTTAAAAAGGTAATGAATAAAATTATAGCCACAAAAATAGGCTGGAAAGGCTTACCCCCAAATGTTAACAGCATGTCCTCCAGAGCATCGTCACTATAGGCAGTTCTTATCTGCTTATCCCAGTGCCATCTTCATTACATATTTTCCAGTTTCCTCTTCTGAACGTATATTTATTTTGTCATTTGAATAAACATAGCATGGTATTTTTATTAAGACATGGTCTTTTCCTCTGTCTCCTCTATGTATGCCCATAAGGTAAACTACTAGAACACATGAACATGTTTTGTTTTGTTTTTATTAGACTCCAGATATCTGTAAGTTATTTATTTCTAAAAGTTAATCTTCCTTCTTAATTCCTTAATTACAGCTAATTGAACAATTACTTTAACTCAAACTGTCTTTGTGACTCCCACAAAGCAACCTATGATGCTGGAGGGGTGTGTTATATCAGCGTAGACACTGAATCTGAAGCCAAGAGAAGGTGGCCACTGTTTGGAGACACCTCATGGAAAAGCTCACCTTGTGAAGTGAACTGAGAAATCAGACTGAGGGTGAGCTCTCCTTTAGTGAGGAGTCTTCACATCCACACTCAAGAATGCTGCATAGCAATGCACCTGTCCATCTAGAAACTAGAGATATGGTAGAACCAGCCAAGAGGCCCACCAGTCAAGACCTTCTGTAAGACTCTCACACCATCTCCCCAGACACAACAAATACTCAAACAAGTCAAGTAAGATGGAGACCACATGTGGCCTCACAGACCACAGACTCTCCATTCTTCCCACTATGAAGCATGCCTCTCCCTAAGGGGAAGAGGGGATGATGAGAGAGAAGAGTTGGGGATGGTGCCAACTCTGCTCTTTCTGAGAAAGTGACACAAAAATGCCCTTATAAAAATATGAAATCCCAGAGTGTCTCCTAGAAGCTCAAGTATACCTTTGGGAGGGCCAATAGCTTGACTAAGTCAGATGGGCAGTGCCTGCTTCTGGGTAAAAGGATGTGCTAGCCAGCTACTGGCAAAACGCCACAGTCTGTGGGGGTTGAAGCTAAACTATGACTGGGGGCCATTTCCCTGCTTACACTAATTCATCAGAGGCCCTGCTTCTTAACACCATAACCTGTGGGTTAGGGTTTCAAAAGATGTGTTTGTGGGAACACAGACACCCCAATAAACAGAGTTAACCATCAGTCATGCCCAGACCTCTTACCCTGCCATCAGGCAGTTTCACATTTACCTCCAGTTCCACATTTAATTTCTGAATGCTGGAATGGGGTCCTAGATCAATTAACTCCAGGTTCACACCTTCACCATGCAGACAAGCATGTGTGTCCTCTCTAACCTCCTTTCTTAACTTATGCCACCAATGTTACTAACTGTCCTTTACCACACTCTTAATGAAGGATATCTTTAAAATGCCCTTAAATACTCATTTATAACTTAAAACAACGCTAATTAGCACACCTTCAGTGTGTCAGTTCCTTCATTATGAAAATTTGGACATCGAATCTCTTTCTATTTTCAGACTTAAGTCAGAGGAAGCTTGAGTCTAAAGAGCCCTTCTCCTCCTTAGTCTGGTTGAGGGCTCCACCCCGCCAAGCATCCACCCCTCCCAGACCTGGAGGCAAATGTGATAGTCATTTCTAGAGCACACAGAACTGTGGGGATGATGCATCCTCTCATGTTAGTGATGATGGAAGTCTCTCAGCTGTTTTTATAGCTCTCTTTAGCAAATTTAGATCTACAATTTGGCTTTAATAAAGACTAGAATGCAATTCAAACACGTGGTGTTCTAGGAAAGAAGGGCTGTAAGATAAATTGCTAGATGGTCTTATTAATATAAATAAATAAATAAATAAATAAATAAATAAATAAACAAACAAACAAACAAACAAACAGAGCCAGATATTGGGGTAAAAACTGAGAGATCTGGGAAGCAAAAAGAAGCCAGCCACATTCTTTTTTTTACACATTAGCCATGGGTTCCCCTGTCCTCCCCACTCCCGCACCCACCCCCACCTTCCCCCCACCCCTTCCCCTCCATTCCCATCTCCTCCAGGGCCAAGACTTCCCTGGGGATTCATTTAAACCTGGTGGATTCAGTACAGGCAGGTCCATTCCCCTCCTTCCAGGCTGAGCAAAGTGTCCCTGGGTAAGCCCAAGGTTTCAAACAGCCAGATCATGAACTAAGGACATGTCCCAGTCCCACAGCCTGGGTGCCTCCCAAACAGTTCAAGCTATTCAGTTGTCTCACTTATCCAGAGGGCCTGATCCAGCTGGGGGCTCCACAGCCTTTGATTCATAAATCATGTGCTTCCATTTGTTTGGCTATTTGTCCCTGTGCTTTTTCCAATCTTGGGCTCAACAATTCACGCTCTTACAGTCCCTCCTCTTTCTCAACTATTGGACACCTGGAGCTCCACCTGGGGCCTAGCTGAGGATCTCTGCATCCACTTCCATCAGTTATTGGATGAGAGTTCCAGCTCGACTGTTAGGGTGTTTGGCCATCTGATCACCAGACTAGGTCAGATCAGGCTTTCTCTCGACCATTGCCAGCAGTCTACAGAGGATGTATCATTGTGAATTTCTGGGGACCTCTCTAGCACTCTGCCTATTCCTGTTCTCATGTGGTCTTCATTTATCATGGTCTGTTATTCCTTGTTCTCCCTTTCTGTTCTTGATCCAGCTGGGATCTCCTGCTCCCCTAAGCTTTATTTCCCTCAAATCTTGCCCTTCATTACTCCCACTGTCGTCCAGGTTGTTTGTGTAGATCTCATCCATTTCTCTGTCATAGGGTCCCATAATTTTCTGGATAGGTACCACATACCTAAGTTAAATCAAGACCAGATAAACCATTTAAATAGTCCAATAACCCCTAAGGAAATAGAATCAGTCATTAAAAGTCTCCCAACCAAAAAAAGCCCGGACCAGATGGTTTCACTGCAGAATTCTACCAGATCTTCAAAGAAGACTTAATACCAATACTCTTTAAATTGTTCCACACAATAGAAGCAGAAGGAATATTACCAAACTCCTTCTATGAGGCTACAATTACCCTGATTCCTAAACCAAACAAAGATGCAACAAAGAAAGAGAACTACAGACCTAGCTCACTCATGAACATTGATGCAAAAATACTCAATAAAATTCTGGCAAACAGACTCCAAGAACACATCAAAACAATTATCCACCATGATCAAGTAGGCTTCATCCCAGGGATGCAAGGGTGGTTCAACATACAAAAGTCCGTCAATGTAATACACCATATAAACAAACTCAAGGAAAAAAAACCACATGATCATCTCACTAGATGCAGAAAAAGGCATTTGACAAAATCCAACACCCCTTCATGATTAAGGTCTTGGAGAGATCAGGAATACAGGGAACATACCTAAACATAATAAAGGCAATCTACAGCAAGCCAACAGCCAACATCAAAACAAATGGAGAGAAACTCAAAGCAATACCATTAAAATCAGGAACAAGGCAAGGCTGTCCCCTCTCCCCCTACTTATTCAATATAGTACTTGAAGTTCTAGCCAGAGCTATAAGCCAGCCACATTCTTACCACTACAAATTCTCAGCCAAAAAAGAACTACTACCTGTATACCCACCCACGCCTATATCCTTTCTGTGTCCTCCATCTCACTTCCTCTCTTTGTCCAGCTACATTACTTCCTCTTTCTGCCCATCTCTGTCACTTCCTGTCTGTCTGTACAGACCTCCAGTCCTCTATGGTTAACTAAGAATAAAGGTGTGTATGCACTCCTGGCTCTGTTCCCAGTGTGCTGACAGAGATCCAGATAAATCTCTGCCTCACGAATGCTAGGATTAAAGGTGTGTTCTACCACTGCTTGACTTCTATGTTTAATATAGTGGCTGGCTTTCTCCTCTGATCTTCAGATAAGCTTTATTGGGGTACACAAATAAAATATCACCACAAAGGGAAGATAGGGCAATGAAAAAGAGAAGAAGACAAAGGCTTCCAGGCTGGTACATGTGGGCTAGAAGCCACCTAACCTAGGAGGAATCAAGGGTATAAGTGAGTTTTATATTTCTCCCACATAGGAGTTTTATGTTTCTCCTTCATAGGTAACCATGATGATTTACTCTCACCCCCAAATGCTTCCTTTTGCAAGTATCCAATTCTCCATTGATGTGATAAGCCTTCCCTACACTCCCTGAAGCCTGAGTCTGTTGAGCAGGGCAACCACAGCAAGCTCCTCCAGCCTAATCCCACCCTAGTGAAAATCCCAGCAGCTTTCTTCAGAGAAGCTCTAAAAAACAGATGCCTGTGCAAGAACATCACTCATTCCTTTCATACTAGAGACCCTCCACTACATTTCATCTGTCTCCAGAGCTAAAACGTTGAAGCATCTCACTATACCAAGATGAGGGGAGGTGTTGGTTGGATTTTGTGCCTGGGTTTTCCCATTCATCTATGGTACCTAAAGAGTTCTACAGAAAAAGAAAGGAAGGAAGAGAGGGAGGGAGGGAGGGAGGGAGGGAGGGAGGGAGGGAGGGAGGGGGAGGGAGGAAAAGAAGAAAGAAAGGAAGAAAAAGAAAGAGAGAGAGAAAGAAGGAAATGGGCAAAACTATAACAATACAGAGGAGAAAAAGTGTTAGGGTAAAGGTTTTTTCAAATCAAGGCAGGCAGGTTTTCCATGACAAAAAGATCAAATAAGAGGATCTGTGTATAGGAACCATCAAATACAGAACATCAGAAACATACAACTATGAGTTCAGCTACCTGGTAAATCCTTTCATTATTTGGATGGACAGTGAGTGTTGAGGTGTGACATCTTGCCTTCTCAAGAAAGAAAATTCTAGAAAAGAAGGGAACACAGACAAGACTGAGTGTAATACTGTCCCCACACTGACCACAAAGCTGGAGCTGGGAGTCACATGTCCAATTCTTTGGTGAATTTTCACATTCTATACCAAGTTTTTAGACTGACCCATTTTTTCAGTGTTGTGATGGTTAGCTTTAAATGTCAATCAGTCACAACCTGGAATTACCTGGGAAGAGAGTTACAACTGAAGATTTATTTAGATTATGTTGGCCCTGTGGCCATGCTTGTGGGAAATGCCTTAACTGTTAATCATGTAGGAAGATCCATCTCTTGGTGGGCAGCACCATTCCCTAGGCAGGTGGTTTTGAACTATACGGAACAGGAGAAAGTTAAATGAAAGTAGCACCAATCAGGCAGCTTAGGAGCTTCATTTCTCCCTGCTCTTGACTGTGAGTATTATGTGACTGATTGCTTTGAGTCCTTGCCTCAATTTCCCCTTAAACTTGGAATTGTAAACTGAATAAGCCCTTTCTTCTCCAAAGTTACTGTCAGCCAGGGAATTTGTCACAGTAACAGAAAAGAAAATAGAACAAGTGTTTTCCTGAAGGCTTGTTTCTAATCTCAGCTAACATCTTTTGTGTTGATAACTCTTGCTGTTTTCATAAATGAAGAGCGATTTTATTAAATGCCCATTTCATCTCCAGGAACCTCAGCTCAGCTCATGATTTTTATTCTGATTGGATGAATTTCCCCCTACTGATATAATGAATTATATGTATGAATTCCCCATTATTGAATCAATCAACCTTTTATTTCAGAAATCAATGCTTGGTGGTACATTACTCTTTAAAGATGTAGCTTTCCTCTCTTCTGGGTTCTGGAGCCTCCTTTTGCTGTGGTTCTTACCCAGGGGCTTCTGCTTCCTTCTCCTCCAAAGGCCACCTTTGCTCCCGTCCTCACCTTGGGGCTTTGTTGCTGTCTTTTCTGCATTCTCCAAACTGGTATTACTACCACCCCACTCTGACCCTCTCTTCTTGTGACCCCACCCCTGCTCTCACTCTATGCTGGCTATGTCTGTACAGCTAAGCTAAAGGCTCCCCATATCTAATCTTCAGAAGTGTGTCTTTCCTCTTAGTCCTCAGACAGGGCTCCTTTGTCACACACCTCAGTATATTCATAGCCCATGGCATGCTGCTGACATTAGCATCCAAATCTCTAAGACACAGGTTCTGGAATCTCAGAATCTGCCTCAGGGTGGCTCCCCTGGAGTGGCCTTGACTCAGGAAGATCTAGGTTCCCTGTCTGCTGCTGAGCACTATACCCCAAACACCAAATAATTAAGTCCTACATTTGCAGGCTGCTATGCCTTCTCTTTAGTTTTTATCCCAATAATATTTTCATATTTTTGCGTATCTGTCTTAGTTATGGTTTCTATTGCTGTGAAGAGATACCATGACCATGGCACCTCTTATAAAAAAATAAAATAAAATAAAAAAATAAAAAAAAACATTTAATTGGGGATGGCTTACAGTTTCAGAGGTTTAGCCCATTATCATCATGAATAGAAGCATAGCAGCATGAAGGCAGACATGGAGTTTAGAGAAATAGCTGAAAGGCCTATGTCTTGATCCAAAGGCAACAGGAAGTGAACTCTCACCCTGGACATGACTTGAGCATATATGAGACCTCAAAGTCCACCTCCACAGTGGCACACTTCCTCCAACAAGGCCACACCTACTAATAGTACCACTCCCTATGGACCAAGCATTCAAACACATGAATCTATGGGGGCCATACCTATTCAAACAACCACATTCCACTCCCTGGCACCCATAGGCTTGTAGCCATAACACAGTGCAAAATGCATTTAGCTCAACTTCAAAAATCCCCATAGTCTATCACAGTCTCAACAGTGTTTAAAAGTCCAAAATTTAAAAACCCTCTTATAATTCATGCAAACTCTTAACTAAAATCACCTGTAAGATAAAAGTTTAAAAAAAAAAAAAAAAGATCACATACTCCAACATATAATGGCACAAGACCATTCTGAAAGATAGGGAGGGGAGCATAGTGAGAAAATATTGGACCAAAGCAAGACCAAAAACCAGCTGAGCAAACTCCAAACTCTGTATCTCCATGTCTGATTTCAAAGCACTCCAGATCTCCAACTCTTTTCATCTTTGTTGACTTCAACACACTTCTCTCTCTTGGGCTGGTTCCACTCCCTGTTAGCAGCTTTCCTTGGCAAGTATCCCATGACTTTGGCATCTCCAACATCTTGGGGTCTCCAAGGTAATCCAGGCTTCACCTTCAAAGCTTCACGCAATGACCTCTCTGAGCCTCCTGGGACACCCCTGACACATGCCCATCCTCAGCAGCTTTCCTTAGTCATGCATGGAGGGATCCCTTTCTTGCATCCTTAACTCTAAAGCCAGAACCATGTGGCCAAAGCTGCCAAGTTCTGCTGCTTGCTTGGGCTGGAACATACCCTCCACATTCAACGATGTCTTCACCAACTTTCTGCTTTCTGTGTTTTCCTTCACTACCTAAGCTTGACTGTCCTGGAACTTGCTCTGTAGACCAGGGTGGGCTTGTACTCAGAGATCTGCAGGCCTCTATCTTCTGATTGCTAGGATTAAAGGTATACACCACTCCTGGACCTATGATGTTCATTAATTCCCTTTCACAAGTTGGAAGCTTAGCTTTGTGGGATCCTGCCCTGAGGCCTCCACTCTCTTCTTTTCAAGCTTTCCTTTAAGCTGTTTATCTCCTTGAATATGGGATTTAGTTCCATTCCATTTCCTGCTGCCCCTTTCTCCTCAAATTATGCATTTTGTATTTTTCATTTCTTAGTTTACTCTTTTTCATTATAGAACTCCATAAGAGTGAACACTAATAGCCATATGACATAGTCAATATTAGGCTATTTTGAGATATCCTCTGCCATTGGAATTAATCCAAAGCTTTTTCACTTTAGCCTGAGGCAGAATTTTTAGACAAGGCCAAAAAGCAGCCATATTCTTAGCTAAAATGTCCCAAGAACAGTCTCTAGACCACACTCTAAAATTCTTCTCCTCTGAAACCTCTTGAGCCAGGACCCCATAGTTCAAATCACCCTCAGCTCTGCTGTCTTCCATGTTCCTGCTAGGATGGCACATTGAGCAACACTTGAAGTATTCCACAGCTTTCCTAACCCAAACTCTCAAAGTCTAAGTTCCTTTAAAAAAAAAAAAAGGCATGGTCAGGCCTATCATAACAATACTCCAGTTCCTGGTATCAACTTCTGTCTTAGTTTCTATTACTGTGAAGAGACTCTGTGACCATGGTACCTCTTAAATAGGAAAACATTTCATTGAGGATGGCTTACAATTTCAGAGATTTAGTCTATTATCATCTTGTCAAAAAGCATGGCAGCATGCAGGCAGATGTGGTGCTTGAGAAGGAGCTGAGAGTTCTACATCTTGATCCAAAGGCAACCAGGTAGTAAACTGTCACACTGGGCATGGCTTGAGCATATATGAGATCTCAAAGCCCACCCCCATGATGACAGACTTCCTCCAGTAAGGCCATGCCTACTCTAACAAGGCCAACCTAACAGTGCCACTGGCTATGGGGCAAGCAACAACCTGTGTGCATTTTCTTATTGCTCTTGACCTATGGCTTCTTTCCCATCCTCAACTATCTGGAAGCTATGATAATGGGCAAGGAGATATTTGATTCATATCTCTCTTCATAAACTACATTCCTGGTTTCTAGTAGCAGTCTGTTCCATCTGTAGATCTAGAGAGTTCTGTCTGATCCCCTCTCAGTCTGAGTGGTCTGGTCCACATCCCTTGGTCCACATTCCCACTTATATAGATCCAGATAAGACCAGGACTGCATGTAGGAGCTTAGTCCACTCCCTTGGCTGTGTCCTCCTCTACTGAACCTGGATAGGCATGGCCCCCACTTCCTTCTAGCTCACACTCAGCCCTGCAGGTACTCTGGTTCATGAGCCACCACCCTGAACAGTTTCTTGGAGGCCCCTCCTGGACTCTGGAACCAGAAGCTTTATGGAACCCATCTCTAAACCCACATATAGTCAAGCCATCCCTTGACATACTTTGCTTAAGTTGATGTGATAGTGGCTATGGGCAACACCAGGCATCTGACCCACCGCCCGCCCATCTGCAGTCACAATGCTCTCCTGACATGTCAGCCCATCATGTCCCCTCCTGCCTGAAGACCCATGACAGCCAGTTGCTCTTTGGCTGAAGTTGGAATTCTCCATCTGGCCCCTCAACCTGGTACCCTCTGCCACATACCCAAGCCTCAGTGGATTCGCTCTATCCCTACTTCACACCCCACCCCCTTAAGGCTCCCTACCCCTGATTCATCCACTCTAGCCCTGCCTGCCTTCCTTTCTGAGCTATGTATATGGCATACCTGTGGCATTGCAATGGGTTCAACAATTTTTTTCAACTTTAAAATTCCTAAGATTTTTAAATGAGAGGCTTTGCCTTCTCTTTGTCTACCGAGTCCTTTAAATTTCATAGTCTCTCTCTCTCCTAGACAGAACTTCTCCCTAGTAAAGACTCTCCCCCAAGCCAGTCCATCTGCCTAGAGTATTCACTTATTCCTTCATCCCTCTCTTTGCCTTCTCGTCTTAGGGTTAGTACCACTTCTTCAGGACAAATGCATCTTCCCAGGAAACCACATCCCATGCTTCCTGAGCAGCAAAGTCTCCCTTTATAAATAACAGATCTTTGTGGATATATCATATGATATATCCTCTGTAGTCTGCTGGCAATGGTTTAGAGAAAGCCTGATCTGACCTAGCCTGGTGATCAGATGACTAAACACCCTAACTGTCATGCTGGAACTCTCATCCAATAACTGATGGAAGTGGATGCAGAGATCCTCAGCCAGGCCCCAGGTGGAGCTCCAGGTGTCCAACTGTCAAGAAAGAGGAGGGTCTGCAAGAGAGTGAATTGTTGAATCCAAGATTGCAAAAAGCACAGGGACAAATAGCCAAATGAATGGAAGCACATGAATTATGAACCAAAGGCTGTGGAGCCCCCAGCTGGATCAGGCCCTCTGGATAAGTGAGACAACTGAATAGCTTGAACTGTTTGGGAGGCATCCAGGCTGTGGGACCAGGACCTGTCCTTAGTGCATGAGCTGGCTGTTTGAAACCTTGGGCTTACACAGGGACACTTTGCTCAGTCTGGAAAGAGGTGACAGGACCTGCCTGTACTGAATCCACCAGGTTTAAATGAATCCCCAGGGGTGCCTTGATCCTGAGGACATGGGAATGGAGGGGAGGGGCTGGGGGGAAGGTGGGGGTGGGTGCGGGATGGGGGAGGACAGGGGAACCCATGGCTGATGTATAAAATTTAAAACACATAATAATAAAGAAAAAATAAATAAATAAATAAATAAATAAATAACAGATCTATAATTGCCAGTCAGTCTTTCCCTGCCAGTAGGAGCCCACGGCAGCCTTTGTCTGTTTACCATAAGAAGAATGACTGGGTAGCATACATAAGAATTAAGAAGCTTGAACCTCTGGCCTGGACCCAGATCCTGCTTTATGTACTTCCTGGCTTTGTGATTTGGGGCACATTATTTAATCTCTCTGTGCTTTAACAATAGTCCCCAGTTGACTGGAATTTTAGATTAAGTCGTAAATATTTAAAAATAAATATGCCCGTGGAAAATTTCTGACAACTTATGCTGAAGCCTTGGTTCTTGTTTATCTGAAATTCAAATCATAAAGGTTTACTGGGCAGATTAAAGAATGTCCCGCAGTGGGCTGCTGAGTTCTGAATCCTGTATGCCACATACAGACCAGGCCCTGCACCTCTTAGAAGCCCTGGTCAGGACCTGGGGATTTACTCTTAGATGAGAATGACAGCTTCCAGGAGTGCTATGGGATGTTCTGTATGTCAAATGTGTTGCTCTGGTTGGTTAAAGTAAATAAAGTGCAGATTGGCCAGTAGCCAGGCAAGAAGGATAGGGTAGGTGGGACAAGGAGGAGGAGAAGGCTGGGAAGTAAAGGCTGGGTGGAGAGACACTGCCAGTGGCCTCCATGACAAGAAAGATGTAAGGTACTGGTAAGCCACGAGCTACGTGGCAAAGTATAGATTAATAAAAAATGGGTTAATTTAAGGTAAAAAGAACTAGGTAACAAGAAGCCTGCCACGGCCATACAGTTTATAATATAAGCACCTGAGTGATTATTTTATAAGTGGGTTGTGGGACCGCAGGGGCTTGGTGGCACCTGGAGAGAAGCTCTCCAGTTACATAGGAGAGTTGAGGGCTATGGGATGGGACACTCAGAGCTGTGCCTGTTACACAGCAAATGCTAATTAAATATTAGGTACTGTGATTTCTATTGTTAAGATAAGTTTCACAGCAGAAAAGCATTATCAGAAAAGTTGGGTGGTAATGGCACCAAATCTTCCCACATAGCAGTTTACTGAAGTTCCTTTCTGAACAGATTTATCCCAGGGGAATCATGGAGCAAGTTTCTCAGGCTCATTACGGAAAGTGACGGTGTCATCAGCTGACCACTCTGCACCCTCAGGCTACACCTTTCCCAAAGGCTCCAGCCCTAGCCAGCTGACCATAGCCTGAAGAGTCCTCACACAACACACCATCAAGCCACCTCCCTAGGGACCTCCAAGAGGCTACTTCTCCTTCTGCTGCGTCCCTACCATATTCAGTGCCTAAAAATGCAGGCATCTAGCTAAAGCTGAAATTTAGATGAAGGAGCCCCTTTTCTCTTTATTTTATTTTATTTATTTCTTCTCTTTTCCTTCCTCCCTCCCTCCCTCCCTCCCTCCCTCCCTCCCTCCCTCCCTCCCTCCCTTCCTTCCTTCCTTCCTAAGTATAAGTGTGCTCCATGCTGTGGGTTAGATCTAAACTATTCCCCAGAGGCCGTGTATTGAAGGCTTGGTTCTCAGCCTTTGCCACTATCAGGAAGGAATAGTGGAAACAAGGTTTCCTGAGAGGAAGTTAGGTCACTGGGGTGTGCCCTTGAAGGGGGCATCAGAACCCTGGCCCCTTCTTCTCTCTCCTTTTGTGCCTTGGCTCTTCTCTACCACACTCCTCACCACTGGCCCAACACCAGAACCAAGAGACCATGGGCTGCAACAGTGAGTCCCAGTACAGTGATATTTCCGATATTTGGTCACAGTGACAGAAGCTGACTAACATTTAACACTTCAGGCTTGCATCTATTAAACAAATGCTCACTGCCAATATGAAGCTCTAAAGGGTGCCCTGTGCCCACCCAGCATCCCTATATCAATATGAAACTCTAGGGGTGCCCTGTGTCCACCCTGGCATCCCCATATCAGTCTTCCAGGCTTGCACCCATCTCTCCTGTGTTTTCCCCCAACCCATCAGTGCCCTTTTACTGGAGTCTACTCAAGGATAGCAGAGTCTTGCACACTGCCTCCATCCCTGCCCTCCCAACTTTGCTCTGGCCCCTCTCCCCTTGTGCCTTTCAAGTCCCTGTTCTCTGCTCAGCAAGCCGCAGCAAAGTCCATCTGAGCCTGGTTCTATGGAGGCAGCCTGAGCAGCCTCAGAGACCTTCTGTGTGCTTCCCACAGCCAGAGCAACATGCTTTTCCAAGAAAAATTAGCATCCCATTGCCCAAAGAGTCATCCACTCTCTTGATAAAGCTCCATTCCCTGCTGGGGCTGCTGCCCAGTCCCTGTGGTACAGCTCTCTGAGCTCCAAAATGAAACCAACCACACAGGCAATTTCACCCCTGATCCATCAGCAAGCACACCTGCAGTTTAACGTTTGTTCCCATCACCATCTCCCCTCTACCACCAGCTCACCTTCCCAGTCTTCACGGCTACACACAGGTTCGCTGCCTCCCTCCCATTTCCCACTTGTCCTGAGGGCCTTGTCCTTGGTTCAGATTTGTCACATGAATCACTGAATCACAGTGACTCAATGCTGTGAACTGAACTGGCTCCCTCCCAGACAACAAGGAGAAGCCTCATTCTCAGCGATAACACCACTTCAGAATAATTTTTTAAAGATTTATTCATTTTTATTTTATGTGTATGAGTGTCTTGCCTGTGTGTATATTATCTGTGGAGCATGCATACAATACCCACAGAGATCAGAAGAGGGAGTCAGATCCCCCAGAAACTGAAGTCACAGATGGTTGTGAGCCATGGCGTGGGTGCTGGGAAATAAACCTGGGTCCTCTGCAAGTGCTCCTAACTCCTGAGCCATCTCTCCAGTCTCCACTTTAGAATTTTTGAGAGGATCTTTTTCCTCATGGCTCTCTGACATTAGAGGACATTAGAATTACAAATTAACTTAACATTTTCCTAAATTAGAGATTGTCACTGACTAACTACATCTGAATCCCAATCAAATTTATCCTATCAATGAGTTAGATCCCATCAGAGTGGAGAAGGGCTTGCGACTCCTCACATTTAGCTTGCTTGTTGCTTTTGGCCTCCAAGTGCAATCACTCAGAGGCTCGGGTAATTTAATTACCATGACGGTGCCATCTGCTTTGACTCATGTGTGA
Organism: Onychomys torridus; assembly: GCF_903995425.1. Lineage (NCBI taxonomy): Eukaryota > Metazoa > Chordata > Mammalia > Rodentia > Cricetidae > Onychomys > Onychomys torridus. The sequence continues at coordinate 115,652,833 of NC_050443.1, read as the reverse complement.
TTTCAGGAAAAGTAACAGAGGCAAGGAAATCTGCCCAGAGACAGACAGGCAAGCTCTGGGCCAAGACCCTGCCTCTCTAGCTTCTCCCAGCTTTTGGTCCATCCATGCCATTGAGAGCCCACTCTATGTTGGGAAGGGCCGGATAAGAACCACAGGACACTCTGGCTCTTGCTGCCTTAGAGTTCAATGCTCCCTTGCTTTAGTGACACTGACCTCTTCCTGTCGGGCAGAAGGAAAAATTGTCATGCAGTGTGGTTGTCAAAAAGTCACCCTCATGTGGCATTCTGTGTTTCTTTATATTTTTATAGATGAGTTAAAATTCTTTGTTTTTAAAGTCTACTTTGTATGTGTATGAGTATTTTGCCTACCTGTACATATGCATACCTGGTGCATGCCTGGTGCCCACAGAGATCAGAAGAAGGCATTGGATCTCCTAGAACTGGAATGACAGATGATGGCAAGCTGTCACATGGGTACTGGGAACTGAACCTGGGTCCTCTGCAAAAGCAATAAGTGCTCTTAGCCACCAAGAAATATCTCCAGCTTCTAAAAATAAGTTTCATCAAAAAAAAAATGAGATCCAATTTAAAAAATCATTTAAAGTTTGTGAAAACAAAAGCATGATTGGTCAACCAGGGAATCTCAAACTGAAATTTGTAAGCAATGTAACCTCCTTGAGGAAAATCCAGCATGTCTGTGGTGGATCTGTTCCTGGTCAGAAGACCTAGTATCTCTCAGGTGCACACCATCCTGCTGGCAGAGAGAGCAGGGATTTGGAACAGCTTCAGCCTCTCCTTACTGGCTGTGGGCCATTGACCAGGAAACATTACCACTGGGGCCTCCATCCGTAGAGTGTTTCTAGCTTGTCTGTTTCTGGAAGTTGGTCAATGTAGTCGTTTTAGTGAAACTATCAATGAAGTCTTGCTTGACCTGCTTCTGAACTCTCATGGTCAAAAGCGTCATTCTCCTGAGCAGTCCTCTGGGACCCAGTCCTCCTCCACATAGAGGTGAGAAAGGTGTGTTTCAGCATGGCGGAGGGGAGATCCTGACTGCAGATCTGCAGTCTAGCAGGCCACCTCCAATGTGGCAGCTCCCAGAACACCCTGAGTGCCTGTCACCTTCCCAGTGAGTGTGCTTAGGGTCCTCAGGTATCTATCCCTTTGAAGCTGGAAGAAGAGCCTATTGTTTGTGGGTGTGCTTTGTCTAGCTTTCTACTGTATTTTTTCCAAAATAATTACAGGTTAAGCCATGGAACTCATTACAGGCCCTTGACCCTTTCCTCTTTTCCCCTGACTGACTTTCCTGGAAGTTGGTTTGAGCCAAACCCAGGAAGATGTCTCCTTCTTCTTAGTTCTGGTGGGGGATCCATGTAACTCAGCCACTGTAAAAAACTAAGGCAGTTTGTTTGTACCCTAGTGTGGCAGAAATGTCAATGTCACCTAAGGTGCAGGGACTCTGATTTGAAGGACACTGTCCCTTTTCCTTGGGACCAGTGAGGCTGGCCTGTGCCTGGAACTGGTGGAGAACACTCTTTCTATGCCTAGATAAGCAATGTTAACCAACACCTTGTAACTGAAGCTCTCGGTGTGGGGGTTGGGGGAGGCTACATCTGTGTTAAAGGTTCTAGAGGGCTGTCTGGTGAGAACTTCTGTAACTACGGAGAATACAGATGTTACCAGTCTAGGGCCAAATTATCTTGGGCTATCCTTTTTAGCCCCCCTTAGATTCATTCATTGCCCACCTCTGTGTCTGGACTAACATCTCTCCTTGTGACTATGGGAAAGATCCTTTTGGGATTTACTAACAGAACCCTTGGCTTCCTACCAACCCAAAGGCTAAGGATGTTGTCATTTAGCAACTGAGACCTATAACAAAGACTTCCTGCTTTGCTATCATCTACCTACCTGAGGTCCACACCAGTGATTTTAATGGTTTTCTTTGTTCTATTACTAGTATGTAGAGCCTTGTGGATGTGTTTCCATATCAGAGTATGGAATGTGGGTCACCTGAATCTGTTCCTGGGCCATTGGCTCTAGAATAAATGATTTCATTCCATTTAAGGTGAGAGCTATGTTTTTGTGTTGACAACCTGCACATGCCCAAACTCCTCTACAATAAGTGTTCAGAAAGAGTGTTCCATCTGCTTCTCAGATGAAGGAATAGGACTCAATAAATTCTGTTTCCACAGAGAGAAGGGCGGGTGCCAAGCAAGGTGTAGCTGTGTCCATTTGCTCAGCAAAGCTACTCCTTCATACAGCTCAGAGAATTTACAGCATCTTTTAGCCCACATCTACACAAAAGACCTGATTGACATCTCAGTGGACAGACAGCCAAACAGCAGTGAGAACTATATTCTAATCCAGTGTGTATGGAGGGTCCCTTTCTCATTTTAAGGAAGACACAGATAGCAGTTCATAAGAACCCAAGCCTCTTTACCCAGTGGTTGAAAATAATGTCTGTATACACAAGGAGTGTCCCCTGGCAGGGATTCACAAAATCCTTTTAATTCAGGCTTCTCTTGGCCCTTATGCACAGATGGAGACTTGGACATAAGCCATCATCAAAGAGCCAAAGTCTGTCCCAAGACACAGTCTGGCTAAGGAAGAGCAGAAAGGGTAACCCAGCACCTGATAGGTGACTCTTGCTGCACACATCCCAGGCTTCTGTTGGAAGAAGCCCAGGCTGGCTCAGCTTCCTTCACCTTGTCCTCCTATCTAGCAGCCACTACCTTGGGGCAAGCATTCGCAAATTAAATATTGCCAGTTACCTTTTGTTTCCTTTATGAGGAGTGAGCTTTTAAATCAGCTATTCAAAGGAAACCTGCAAATAATTGAATTACTGAGGACACAGCCTTGAACATCTTAGGAGCCCAATTAATAGTTCTTAATTGAATTGAGCTAAGCCAAGGAATTCCCTCCCTGCTTCAGCTCTTAAAGCAAGGTAATGGAAGGACTTGTCCACATTCCCCTGGGGAGGCTAGTGGAGAAGACTCAGGCATGTCAGCAGGTTATCCCTATGTATGGCATAAAGTCATCTACTGAATAGTCTTGGGCCACGTTCCAGGATAACTCAGGCCCTATGCACCTGGGCTCTGTAGGGACTCTTCATTGCACACATCCTGATATGCACTGTCTCTGCTCATTGTGATGCCACATGGGTCTTTTTATCCAGTGGGAGCCACACGTATTCCCAGCATACAGAAAGACATCCCATATCAAGCGCCAGTTCCTTCATCAGCTTGGCAAGTTTGCAAAGTCTCCATTCCTTTCCCTGGAACCCTGAAGCTGGCCCAAGAGTTCTTCTCACATTGCAGGCCCACGAAGCTCACCCTAACTTCTCAACAGAGCTCATCAGCCATAAGCTCAGTGCTGGATGTCAGCTACCTGTGCGGTAGTGAGACTGGTACTCAGAAAAGAGTCCTTTGCTGTAATCCTGGCTTCCGTTTCTCCAGTGTTTCTCCCTGGGGCTCATGCTCAGAGGAGCTGGCAACTCTGTTCTCGTAACTCTCCAGAGAATTATCCCATTTCCCAGAGTAAATCTAAAGAAATGTTCAGGGAAGCTTTGTGGGTGAGGGTTAGAGTTAGCAGGGACCCCTTGGATGGCTGTGGGTGGGGTTGGAGTTAGCTGGTGATACTCCCTGGGAAAGCTCCGTGGGTGATGGCTCTGATGAGCTGGCAGACCCACTTGGTCATCTCATGGGCTCCTGAATTTCTTCTGAGTTTTGAAACATCCAACCCCTGATGTGACAGTCTTATTGATTTAATGTTTAACCCAAAAGTATAAAACAAGATAAAAGCCTATCATTTGGTGGCTCATAGGATCCACTGTAAAGGCAAATTGTTCCTCCATGTTGATAAAACAGGAAGGGTCTCCAGGTAACTTGAAGTAATGATCATGCCTTCAACCTTTGTGAAATGTGAACTCAGGGATGACATAAGGGGTCCTCTAAAAGGACCTCTTCCAGTGGATTGCTCTGTGCCTTAGCTGCAGACACAACCCCTCCCCTCCTCAAATGCCACATGTCCCTGAGGATGGTCTCAGTCATTGTTGGTGTCCCCTTCTGATCTCCAGAAACAGTACTGTGGCTTCTCTGGATTTGGAGGGATGAGTGGCCTTGGCTCACAGCAGAGCCGTGGATGTGCCTGTGAGAGCATCTCCCTCGGGCTCCTGAGTCATCTCCTAGGCAACTCCTCATCTCCAACTCAGGCTCTGGAGCCCACAGAAACAAAGACACAAAGCTTCCTCATCCTCAGTTTTGAGTTTGTGAGATGACCTCAGTGCAGATGTGCATCCTTAGAGGCTAGGCTCTGCAGGATGTGCAGTTGTTGCCTGCAGTTTCAGAGCTGCACCACATACTGCCGTGTGTTCTGAGGAGGGAGAGGGCATGCCAATGCATACATGCTTGTGGTGACTGGATCACTCTGACACCATACCAGTCAGTTCCAGCCCTGGAGACCTGCTTATGCGGGCACCAACACAAAAGAGAACGTAAGCCAACACCCTCACAGCAGAGGAAGAAGAGATGATTGGGCAAAGCAGGGACATGTTCATAAACCTGTTTTATCCAAAGCAAGCCACCCTACTTGATTTTGTGATAGGCTTTTCTCTGTATAGGCAAACGTGTAAGCGTTCCTTCTCTCCATTCACTCTTTACTAAAGTGCACAGCCGACTGGGGCTAATACCCAAGTGAGAGTCAGCCTTGAATAGGAGATTTTTACTATTTTACATGCACCTTAGGCATGCCACATATGCTGTCATCCTTAAGTCTCTTAGGTCCCAGCTCCAGGTCACACTTTGAACAATGTAAAGAGAGACAGGAGATAGCAAGTCTGGACACTTGGGCAGATGGGAGATTTTCACAGCAAAGATATTGCCAGGATTCTTTCTTAAGTACACCTGTGTTGTTCTTTTCTGGTAGTTGTTACCCAGGGCCATCTGCCCACCTGGCAGAATTTTCTCATGAAGAGAACTGAGGCTTTATGGCAGGCCAGGACTTAACACTGGGGTCCTGCGCTGCACTTGGGCTGCCTGTTAGAAGCTTATTCTTTGGGAATGGGCCTAACGGCTGGCCAGTCCCCGTGAACTAACATTTACATGCTAGCATTGTAAACTTTGCTTATCTCCAACAATCCTGGTTGGTATAGTGCTTCTCTTTGGAGTATTTTAGGGATGCCATTCTCTTAGTTAAATTCTACATTGTGTGTTCAATGTCTCCTAAGCAAATCTATTAGCAAATCCTTTGTGCCATCAGTTCTGTTACTTGGCATTTCTTCTACATCAGTCTTTCTCAGGGAATTATCACCAGGGCCTGGGGAAAGGCTGGCATCACAATTCTCAGCCCCAAGTTCAAGGGCAGTGAATCCTAGCACATGAGACACCCAGAAGGTGCTGCCCAGGAGCACCTTCACTGGCTCCTCACTCCCAGCTGGGTCTGGTCAATCAGTGGGCAGCAGCCTCAGCCTGAGACCTGACACCCTTTTCAAGCCATCCACAGACTGTTTATATGGGATCCTTCCTCAGTCAAGGTGCAGCAAAGTGTCTGCCCAGTCTCCATTTTTGTCAGTGTTAAAAAAAATCTCTGCTGGATTTCCATATCATCAGGCCCTGCTGGTGTTTTTCTCACACTGTCCCCTGAAGGTCCCACCTGCACTCAAGGCAGACATGAGCTTGCTGACCTCTGAGTGACAGGCCTGCTCTCAGCTCGTGAAGAAAACACTTTCCTCAGGGAAGATTGAGGATCTCCAGCTGCAGACCTGCAAGTTGGTGCTGATTGTCACTTTAACATCCGTGCTGATTCCTGGCTTCCATCATCCTCTGTGTAGCCGGCTCTCAGCTGATTGTTCCTGGCATCACTGCCTGCCACCTCTCTTTCATCATCTCACATTGAGATGCAAGTTTCAGACAGATTCCTGCAGGTCTCAGACATCTCAGACTGGAGAGGGGTGTCCTGGCCCTGAAGATGAACCTCCTGATGATGTGTGTGGCTGAGACATCACCTGAATGCTATCATCTTCAAACCTCAGCTAAGACCAGCCAGAGAAAAGGTCCTCATGCATTTGGATGCCCTGTGAATCACAGGCAGTGACTATAAAGGAACCAGCCAATGAGACAGAAGCAACACTCCGGGGTCCACTGTCCTTTTGCTAATTTGTGAAGACATCTTGAATGAGAGTCCTGGTTTTACTGCATCGGATTTGGCAGTTGAAATGAGCCAGGCTTTGCCTAATGCATACATGCCTTGATTACACAAGGTCCTGCTACTGGCGCATCAAATAGAGAGCCTGGCTTTCAAAAAGCCTTGTTTTATTAGTTAGAATAAAAAGACGCAGAGTGTGGGTCTCTCCATCCACTAGGCAAATTCTAACAAAGGACTGTAGGCTTAGGCTTTGAAGAGGCCCCAAGTAATGTCCCCAAAGTCCCTCGGTCTCTCTGCTGGGAAGATGACTCAGTAAATGCTGTGTAATCCTAAGGACCTGATTCAGATCCCCACACACAAGAAGGGCACAGGGGCACAAACATAATCCTAACACTGGAGAAGTGAACACAGGAGGATTCTAGGGATCACCAACTAGGAGAGCAGAATGACCAAGCTCCAGGTTCAATGAGAGACACTGTCTTCAAAACTAAGGGGGCAACAATTGAAGAGGACACTTGACATTGACTTTTGGCCTCTATACAGACACCTGCACTAGCAGGTATACTCACATATGCACATGCACACAAACTCACACATGTTCAAAACTTGTACATGCACACACATACATAAAAATATACATACAGAGACACAGAAACACATGCATGCACACAAACTCACACAAGTTCAACATGCATGCACAAACACACATGTATACACACACACACACATACACACACACACCACTACTGTTCTGGTCCAGAGAAAGGATTCTAAATATTAATTGACTGATGTTTCAGGAAATCACTGAGATAGGTCCTAGAGTTACAGAGCAGTCCTGCTGGGAATGCTGCTGACTCTCCAGTCACCTCACCAGTGGCTTCAGTGGCCATCTGTGCAGATTCTGGCTCTCCTGAAGCTCTTTCCCCGTGTCTCTGTGTTACACAAAATCAATTGCTGGCCTGCTGGACTGAGCTGTTCAAATAAACCCACATCTCCTTCCAAAGCACAATAGTGCTTGGTCAAAACCATACTGACCTCCATCAACCTAATTGTTGATTAGGAAATGAGCCTTCCAACCCCTAGCACGTCTGTGCTGTCTCCAGTGCCGCTTCTCAGCCAGAGTAGCAGAGTGAGAGAATATCATAGGAGTCAAACTCTTATGCCAGCCACCGAATGTTCTAGAAAATGACCACTAGATACAGGCTCCACTGACATTCCTCAGTGGCTGCAAGAAGCATCTTTGAATCAATGTCCATGGAGAGGCCTGGATGGAGAAAAGGGAATCAGGGTTTGGGTAACTGCATATAAAATGGCTGTAACAGAGCAGGACCTGTACAGAGTGGCAGCTGCTTCTCCAAACACAAGAGGTCCCATACCAGCATCATTTTCTAGGTGGTATCACACCTTGTCATCTTGGAAGATCCTTCTTCCCCTTCCCACTTAGAATCTGGCCTCCCCATAGCCTTACCTGCTTCCTCTTCTCTCTTGAGAAGATCTGACTTCTAAGGTCCTGAGATTCCAGGGGTGTCAGAGCCTTCTCTGCTTCAAGGGGCAGGGAGTAGCCTGGAACTCATAGCCTTGCTGGGGGCCAGTAGATGGCCATGTCCTCCTGGTGCCAACACTAGCTCCCTGGCATGGGTTAGAAACACCACAGCTGTGCTGGTCCTAAAATTCAGGCATGTGTATCTATCACATACCCTCTCCAGCATGGGGGCATCTCAGAAACCCTCCAGCAAGCTTACTTCTGGGTGCCTGAGCCCTGAGGGTCCAGAGATGCTCCTTGCCAGGGCCCCCAGGTTCCATCAGGATGGATGATAATTTCTTTCAAGGCACAACATTTCCCAGAAGCGGCTGGGTTTTGCAGCACACATCAATTGTTTTGTTAGTAGAAACACACATCTTACTGTACAAATGAATCTTCCAGATGGAGAGATCTGCCTATATGAAAAACCCACTGAACCGGGAGTATGAGTTAGAACCAGGATCCACAGAAGATGAAGGCCAACATGTTCATATGTCTTCTGAAAATGAGAAAAGAGCAGATGGTCCTCAGACCCTGATGCTTTGCCACCCTCTCTGCCTCTCCACCCACACATGCATACACTGATGCTGGTGAACACCCGATACTGCCCCACCTTTGGTTCTATAGGCGACCCTATCTATGTAAGTATTATGCACACATGTGTACACGACTAGTACACATGTGCAGGTACATAAAAGCACAACTGCATGCACAAAACATATACGCATATGTGATCAGATAAATATATATGTAGATGTGGATGTGTGTGCATGACTACACACACATCTGTGTGTGCATACTTTCATACATATATACACATGCATATGCATATAACACATACATATGCCTGCACCCATGTGCATCTATGCACACATATAGGTCCAAGGCCTGGCTGTGTTATGGAGAAATACACAGGCCCTGGAGCCAAAGGAATGGCTCCTGGCAGATCTCCAATCCTAACAACCCTCAGATTACAGGGCATTCCCGTTTATATTTTATAATATATAATATGTTAAATATTATATAATTATATAAATATACATACTTTTATATTTTTATACCTATGTGTCTGTGTACACATCATATAATACATAACATGTTCTAGAAAACTTAAGGATGCAAAGGGAACCCTTGGCTGGCCTCGCCAAGGCCTCCTTGCATCACTATGGCCACCTTAGTGTAAGCAGAAGCTTTTCTAACTCAGTCTGTATGCAGTGAGAACGGATTCCCCAAATAACAAGCAGAGATGACTTGATCAATACCAGTAGAGCAAAGTGCCCAAGAGATAAACACAACAATTAGCCTAGTGCTCTACCTGAGAAGGGCTGGCGCAAGGGTTAAAACATGTGCACACGCCTACACACTTGTTTGTGTGTGCATACTTTCATACATATATACACATGCATATGCATATAGCACATACATATGCCTGCACCCATGTGCATGTGTGCACACATAGGTCCATGGCCTGGCTGTGGTATGGAGAAATACACATAACATGGAGCACATGCTGCACACTGGGGAAAGTGATTTTGCTTTCCTAGGAGGGACTCCAATGTCCACTCCATCACCAGTCCCCAGAGAGGGTGGCCTTGGGAACCAGACAGGAAAAGGAAAGCTCTGATCCTTGGAAGCATCTAGAGCCACCAGGTGTGGGGCAGGTGCGTCACACAGAGCTGTCTTTGTGAAGATATGGTCAACGAGTCCCACAAGCCCTTGTGGCCAGCAGGTGGAGACTGGCCATTATCCTGCTCTCCTACTGATGCCCAAGTTCATGAGAATGTCTGCCTCTCTGGGTTTTTGTTTGGGTTTTTCACTTAACACTTCTAATTGCTTTAACTGAGGCATGGCTTATGCACAATTAAGTTCTAATTTAAAGGAGGAAATTCAGTGGGTTTTGGCAAATGCATTTAATTGTTAGAACCACTCCATTCCCACAGAGTTTCCCCTTCTTTGCAGCCCACGGCTCTCCTAGTCCCATCCCCAGGCAAGCCACTGATCTTCTTTCTGCCTTTTCCGGAAGTCCATGTAATTGGACTTATCACACAGGTAATTGCTGTGTCTGGGTATACTGTACACTGAGCTTCACGGCACTGCTGTGTGCTGTTGATGAAGAGTATCCCCAGTGCGCAGCTTGCCACCAACTGTGGCATTCATGCAGTTACTGTGATACTCTGAGTAATTTCCCACCACTGCTTGGAGCAGGTCTGTCCTTTCCTTCCTAATTACGCTGTGGGTGGGTGTGAGTCTATTCCCAGGTACTCATCCCACTTCCTGATGTCTGCCTGCCTCTGAACACCAGCAGCCACCTGACCTCGTGGCTTTGTGTAATATGCAGGGTGAGTCTTCTCTATTTTAGGACTTAAAAATAACCTTTTTATTCCTTTATAATTTTTTTTTGTTTTTTTGTTTGTTTGTTTTTCTTTTTGAGACAAGGTATCTCTGTGTACCCCTGGCTGTCCTGGAGCTTACTCTGTAGACTAGGATGCCCTCAAACTCAGAGATCTGCCTCTACCACCAGAGTGCTGGGATTAAACCACTGCCCGGCCTCCTTTATAAATTTTAAGAAATTAAAACTGCAGAGATTTTAACTGGGTTTCTGTGAATTTACAGATCTATTTGGGAGAAATTGGCTCATAGTAATATTGAGCTTTCTGTGACCTGAATATAGTATTTTTTAAACTTATTTAGGTCTTTCTTAATTTATCTAAGGAGCATGTCATAATTGCAAGCCAAGAATTGAGTATATATGTTGTTTGATAGTCTTGCATGTTTGTATTTGAGGGAATACTTGAGTAGGTACATGAAATGATTGATCTAAACATCTCATTATTCATTTTTTTAAATTGAATTTTTTAGATTCTTTGGGAATTTAATCTCTAAAAATACCTTTAAACTGTACATAGAATACAAAATCATAGTTAAAATATAAGTGTTGCGGTGATCACATTTAAACTTACTCATTTTATCTGCTGGGTTTGTAGACACAGTAAGGTATTAAGAACAATAATTGGAACCTTGGGCTTACACAGGACACTTTGCTCAACCTGGAAGGAGGGGACTGGACCTGCCTGTATTGAATCCACCAGGTTTAAATGAATCCCCAGGGGAGTCTTGGCCCTGGAGGAGATGGGAATGGAGAGGAGGGGATGGGGGGAAGGTGAGGGTGGGTGTGGGAGGGGGGAGGACAGGGGAACCCATGGCTGATGTGTAAAATTAAAACACAAATATAATAATAAAAAAGGAAAAAAATGCATGTTTAAAGAGTTTCACTCTTTGATTCCAATATACGTAAGCACATCTCTTAATTTCTGCATCATGTCTTATTGTGGTGGCAGTTTGGGGTGTGGCAACAGGAAGTTTCTTTCACTGGTATCATCGTAGCTATAAGATCTTATAGATTCTACTAATCATGTCCAGGAAGCTCTCTTCTGTTTCTAAGCCCATGAGAATTTGTTTTATTGGTTTTTTTTTTTATCATGAATGGATATTGAATTTTGTCAAATGCCTTTTCTGCATCTATTAAGATAATCACATAGTGTTCATTCATTCTCCATTATCAGTGTGAATGGCTGTGATGAATTTTTCAATCTGAAGCCATTCTTGCATTCATAGAGGGAATTCAGTTCATCAACCTCAACTGTTCCTTTGGAATGGGGCTGGATTCAGCGGCCATTGTTTTGTGTATGTGTCTAGTTTTCTAAAGGTTATTATAGTTATTTTGATATGAGGTAATATAAGCCTCATCAATCAAGCTCTTGATTATTTCCTTGTTGCTTTATTTTTCCTTATTTCTGTTTATCTTACTTCTCTGGGATATACACACACAATGTTTAATTTCTAAAAACAGGATTTTTCTAGAGATATTTCAGTCTTTGATTTCTTCCATAATTTGCCCATTTTAAAAAAATGTACTTTATACTTTGCAACTTCTTTCATTTATTGAGAATTTTATGCCCCATGTTGGTGTGCTAGCCCTCACTCACAGCATCAAGCATCTGCATCTCCCAGCATCACAATTATCCCTTGAAATCAGCCATATTGGAAATACTGACAGCCTGGGGATTGCCCAACACTACAGGTCATAACGGGGGACAGTGATCTGAAGAGCTGGCAGCCGAGCAGTTCTCTAATGCCATGGTTTCTCTTTCTGAGTGCCCCATGTCCGTTGATGCAATGATTAGTACTGATTATCAGTTTGACAGGATATTAATCACCTAGGAGACAGGCTTCTGGGTATGCCTGGGAGGGATGATCTTGATTAGGTTAACTGAGATGGGAAAACCCCCAGGCTTGGATCCTGGAGTGCATATAAAAAAGAAAACAAGCTGAATACCAGCAACCATCATCCTCTCCTCTCCTTCCCTACTGAGGATGCAACTGGGCCGCACGTCTCAAGTTCTTGCCACCATGATGGACTGTACTCTGGAGTTGTGAGCCAGATGAACCTTTGTCCCTCCAGCTTCTTTGCTAGGGCATTTGATCAAGCCACTAGACATCTGGCTAGTGCTGTGTCTGAATATACACACATCCTTTGTTATATTTCTTGTCACTGCCACCAAATACTGGACACAGGCAGCTTAGGAGGGAAGGGTTTGTTTTGGTTCACAGTTTGAAGGGCACAGCTCGCCATGGCAGGGAGCGTGTGATTGGGACTCTTCACATCTCTACAGATCAGAAAGCAGAGAGAAGATAGCAAGTAAGCAGGCCTATAAGACCTTAAGCCCTGTCACCCAACTTCTTCCAGCAAAGCTCCATTTTCTGAAGGTTCTACAGTCTCTCAGAACAATGCTCCTGGCTGGGACGTATGAGCCTATGTGGGAAATTCCAACATCCCAAAGATAATACAAGAAATTAAGTCCATAGATTATCCCTGCCCCTCTCCAGACCCACAGCCCGCAGGCCACCCTTTCCTTATTTGTGACTATTCTCCTTGGAGAAGTGAGGCTCCCATTACCCTCTTCACTTGTATACTTATTCACCCCACCCCCACCCCCATTGAGCATATCAACTAGTTTATAATTCTTAAAACGTCCCCTGTGAGAATCAAGTTTTCCCACTGGAATCCAATGTTAAACTATAGTTCCTGTCTTTGGCCTAACTGTGTCTTATATCCAAATTAGGAAGACTGTATCTTTTCTCTCCATCCTCAGCATGGATCTGCCTCTTCCCAGCAGTACCGCATTGTCACCATCTACAGTACTCCTCAATACACAGGTTACATTTCTCTAACCTGAGTGTCATCAGGGTCCTTGTCTATTGTTCACAGTAGTATGGATTTTGAAATGATCAAAAATATTAACCATTTTTTGTTTTTTATTCTCCTGTGCACATGTGTTGCATATATGAAGGTAAACAGGTGTGTGCATGCATGGGAAAACCAGAGATTAATGTTGGCTGTTTTCACCTTATTTTTGAGACAGGGTCTCTCACTGGTTTGACTAAACTAACTGGCCAGCATCCTCCCAAGGTTAACCTGTGTTGTCTCATCGGTGCTGGGCTTACAGGTGTCCCTCACTATGACTGCCTCTTCACATGGGTTCTGGGGATCCCAAGCCATCTCCTCAGCTCCTGTTCTTCATTCCCTACAGCATGTCCAGTTTTGTCTTTCTTAGCATTCCCTTCCATCTGAATAACTTACATCAGCATCTTTTTAAATCAAAGGCTGCCTTATGGCAAATTATCAAAAAAAATTATATTACTTTAATTCTGAAAGATTGCTTTCACTGTAGAATTCTGAATGTAGCTTATTCTCAAGACGGAGTGCTCACTATGTTTCCCTTCGGTGCTTTGGAGATGCTCCATCCCTTGTTCCTGCTGCATTTCTGTTAACTGTATCCTGGTCACCAGGAAAGCAATGAGCTCTACCCCATCCCCACCCCATTTTCTGTGGACATTTGCTTGTTATGTGGAGTTTCCAGCAGGTTGATAATGAGTGTAGCCTGGCCACTTTGTTCCTGTTGTCTAGGAGCATCTTTCCGGTTTGGATCTGCTACAGAATATTGAGACATTAACTCTTCAAACAGTTTTTACTCCGTCTCTCTTCTCTTTCCTCCTAACAATCCCAGTTCATGTATATTGAGCTTTTTCATAGACTCCAGCAAACCATGCAGGCTTTGTGTTTTTAAAAGATTTTAAAAATAGGGCTGGTGAGATGGTTTAGTGGGTAAATGCACTTGCCAATAAGCCTGCTAACAGGAGTTCAGTTCCCACGACCTACGTGGTAGAAGGAGAAGACCAGTTCCTCCAAGTTCTCTGACCTCCACAAGGGTGCTGTTGTATGACCCCACCCCCACAAATAAATGTGTAATTTTAAAAATACATTAAAGAAACACTCTAATGTCTCTTGACAGTTTCCATTAATATCAAGTTGCTTTGCTATTTCTTATATTCATTTGTCTACTGTACCTATTTTATGAGTGTTTTCACTCAAAACTAAATTATTGGGCCTGCTGCAAAAGCCTGGAGATCTGGATTTTATCCCCAAAACCACAATGGAAGGAGAGAACCAATTCCCACCATCTGCCCTCTGATCCATGAGCACCATGGCATACACACACACACACACACACACACACACACACACACACACACACACACACACACATTTTTTTTTTAAAAAACCCAATTGTTGAATACATAGATTTTCGTTCTTTTCGTTTCTGCTTCTCTATTGAAGCTTTTTAATTCTCTTCAGAGAGTTTACTTCATTGAAAATATGTACTATTTTATATTCAAAGCTCAGGAGGGGCAATGTGGAAGGATGCACTGTTATGATTTAAGTGTGAACTGTTCCCTATGGGCTCATAGTTTGAACACTTAACTGCTAGCACTGTTTGAAAAGAGAGGGCATACCTGGGCCCTTTGCTTTGAGTGATTAAAAAAAATGCTGCATGTATTTGGGGTCAATCAGAGAAATCAATAGACAGAGTTAGGGCTCCCTTCTCTGCTTTTAACAGTTCACTGCAGTGTATGAGGTTCCACAGCCTGGCTTGTCTGGTTTCCCGGGACAGCATGAATGTAGGCTCCCACACGTGTTATGCTGTCCTCTGCACACCATGTGTCTACACAGAGTCCTGGAGGAACCTCGGGATAGGACTGGCTTAATAACTACAGCTTGTACTGAGTCCATCATTTGTAGTGGTTTCTTGAAAGAGTCTGTTATCTATAGACCCCGAGCCCCTCACACAAAAGTGACAGCCCTCTGCACTTTGGAAAAGTGGCTTCCTTCTGCATAGAATCCTCAGCTGAGGGTATTTGGTTCAGTGAAAAAAAAGCTCCATTCGTTTTCTCTGGCACTTGTGTTGCTGAAGCAAAGAGTGTGTGTGCATCGTTCGTTTTTGTTCCTCTTGCATAGTTACCTAACATTCATCGATGAATCTCTTACACAAGATGCTTTACCATTTCTCCCCTGTAGCAGTTTGACTGGGATGTGGCCTGGCACGGGTTTCCCTTACTTTCTTTCCAGAAGAGATTTGTTCTTCAATTTCTGTTCATAGGATCGAGCAGATTTCAGTATTTTTTCAGCTATCATTGCTTCAAATATTTTTCCACTTTCTTACTTCTCATTTTGCTCTTCTCTCACAAATCCTGGTGCTGCTCATCTTAGAGATTCATTATGTTGAGTATCTCTGATTATATGGTTATCCCTTTGTGTCCAGAGGGCTCCTCTCTGTATTGGTAACCTGACCACACCCTCGTGTGAACCCTCTCTGGAATACTCATGGCTTCTACAACAGTTTGAATGTTACGTGAACAATTCTTGTTATAAGACAAAAACCTTACGCTAAGCACGACATATCTTTGTGGTGATATTGTGTTCCCCAAAATATTGTGCACCCTAATAAACTTATCTGGGGTCAGAGAAGAGAACATCCACTAGATATAAAGGCCAGAAAATGGTGGCACACACGTCTTTAATTCTAGCATTCCAGAGGCAGAGATACACCTGGATCTCTGTGAGTTTAAAGCCACACTGGAAACAGCCAGGCATGGTGACTCAAGCCTTTAATCCCAGAAAGTGATGGCAGAAAGCAGAAACATATATAAGGCGTGAAAACCAGGAACTAGCTGGTTAAGCTTTTAGCCTTTTGAGAAGCAGTTCAGCTGAGA
Organism: Onychomys torridus; assembly: GCF_903995425.1. Classification (NCBI taxonomy): domain Eukaryota; kingdom Metazoa; phylum Chordata; class Mammalia; order Rodentia; family Cricetidae; genus Onychomys; species Onychomys torridus. The sequence continues at coordinate 115,637,062 of NC_050443.1, read as the reverse complement.
GACATCCAGTCTGAGAAACAGATCAGCTGAGGAACTGGCGAGGTGAGGTGGTTGTGGCTTGTTCTGTTTCTCTGATCATTCAGCATTCACCCCAATACCTGGCCCCAAGGCTTTTTATTAAGACTTTCTAAAATTTGTGCTACATATTTTATAACTTTTTAAAGTATTAGGGATTGAACCTGGGCCTCATCAAGCTAGGCAAATGCTCTTGTACTGAGCATCCCATACCCTTTTCCTTTACTTTTTAAGATGGAGGTCCTGTTAAATTACACAGGAGGTCTCCCTGTCTCAGCTTCCTGAGTAGCTGGGATTATAGGCCTGAGTCACTAGACTCAGTTTAAAAATGATTTTTAGCCATGGTGGGTTGAACCTACGTATGCAGAACCCTCAGCTACATTCTCAGAGACATTTTATCTCTGTCTCTCTGTCTCCATCCCTCTCTCTCTCTCTCTCTCTCTCTCTCTCTCTCTCTCTCTCTCTCTCTTCTGTTTTATTTACCAGCTTTTTCTGAAAATTCCATGCTCCTTGGGCTGTTTGGACATTAGTAGCCAGAACTCATCCTGCTAGCAGGTTTTGTTTTGTTACCTATCTGCCTTACTGGGACTCTTAATGGATCCCAGGTACTGGGAACTGCTGTGTCTCTCACTTTGCATGGGTTATTGCAGGCTCATCTAAAGTCTGTTTGTAGTCTTTCTTAGGAGAGTCTGACTTTCATCTGTGGTTACCTTAATCCAGTATTTCAGGCTGCATCTTCTGGGGACTCGTCCTCACAGCCCATGTGTTATAGGTCTCTCCAAGTATGCTGCTGGGCATATAAAACCCATAACACCTGTGATAGCTCCGGGAAATGCTTTGCCCTTCCACTTTCTAGTGGCTTTTGTTTCCATGCACAGAGATCTACCACACGTGACCACAGACTGACACTGAAGTTGATTTGAGTAGAACTTGCAGATCTCTGTAGCTGTCTGGGGGTCATCATGGTCCAGTCTGAGGGTCTTGTCCTGTAAAGCTTTAGACTCCATGCTTTGGAGTTGGAAAATTCCTGAGCACTGTTTAAGACTCACCTTTCTGCACCGCAGTCTGGTAGCTTTGCCAGCAAGCTGTGTGATTGCATGACTAACCTAGTTTGTTTCCATCTTTTCACAGAACTCTGCCTCTTCGCTGTCTCTTGCTTCTGGTTGGAAATGGCTGTTTTAGGCATCGTATTGTGTTTTGATCGTTCAAGGTGGGAGGCTCCCGACTGAAGCAGCCTCTCTAAACAGCAGTTTTCACAGTAGAATGGAGAAGCAGCAGTTCTGGAAGCTTTCCCACATCAGCAGGACCAATCAGCATCGCAAAGCCATGATGACACTGGGGCCTGGCTGTCATTGTTGCAAATGGAGGGGCAAATGGGGAATACGGGCAGGCTGCAAGGAGCCCCACTGCAGTGAGTGGAGATGGCTCTGTGATCATGAACTCTTGGTGTTAGAGACCTGGGCATAGATTCAGGAAGGAAAACAGAAAGGCAGACAGGCAGGGTTCTTCCCTGTTTGATTTGCTGAGAGGCCTGGAGTCCATGATGTTCCTTTAGCCATGAGCCTATGAGGTGCATGGATCTTAATTTCCTAGGACTGTTCTCTGTGAAAGGGCATTTTTACAAATGTTTAGTCCCTGACAAATTTAGCTTACCACATATTTTTGATGAAAAAATAAGATAGATGGATAGCTAGCTAACTAGATGATAGATAGATAGATGATATATTGATTGATTGATAGATAGTAGATAGAGAGATGATAGATGAATAAATAGATAAATCAATAGATGAATATATAGATATATATCTTTAAAGCTAAGAAAGCATACTAATCCCCCTTCTCTGCTCTCCCTTTCCTCCCTCTTGCTAGTCTTTTTCTTTCTCCCAGACTCCCTTCTGCTCTCATGTCATGTGTATAAATGGTTTTATGTATCTGTGTGCAATTTAAGATCCACAAATGAAAGAGAGAATGCAATATTTGTCTTTTTGAGTCTGGCATGTTTCATTTAATATGGTGTTCCATTTCCTAGCAAATGACATGATTTCCTTCTTCTTTGTGACTAAATGAAAGAGCACTATGTCTATACACTGCATTTCCTTTATCCATGCATCTGTTGACAGGCACCTAGACTGATTCCACAGCTTGTCTATTGTGAACAGCCCTGAAGAAAACATGGATGTGGAGTAGTCCCCGGGTTTCCAGACCCAGGGTCCTTCAGGTACAGCTCTTACTTTCTAAATACTGTCCCCCATGTGGAAGTTTGAATGAGAATACCCCCCCACAGTCTCAGGCATTTGAATACTTGGTCCCCAGTTGGTGGTACTGTTTAGATAAGTTTGGGAGGCGTGGCCTTGTTGGAGGAAGTGTAGCAGTTAAGTATCTAAGCCTGCTGTCATTCCTATGTACCACCTCTACTTCCTGCTTGCTGTTTGAGATGTGAGCTCTTAGCTTGCTTCTCTGGCCACAGTGCCTGCCTCCTGCTGTGCTTCTCCACCACGTTGGTGATGGATTTTTTTTCTCCCTCCAGAATCTAAGTCCAAACAAAGCCTTCTGTAAGTTGCCTTGGTCATGGTGTTTTATCTTAGCCATGTATAAGTAACTAATATACCCCTGGAAGAGTAGGTAGCTTTGTGAGTGAGTGACTAACTCCTTCCTAGCTACAGCAGAGGGAAAGGAAACTGTGTAGTGTATTGTTGTCCAAAAAAGTAAAACTAAGCATAAAAATATTAAAAATCAGTTTGTGCTGTTCCTGAGAGAAGGTCCCTAGATTTGAAATTCATTCAAAATAAAAAATTAAATGTGAATAGCCTATTAAAATGAAGTCCTAGAAACTGAGTTTGCCAGAGGTAAAGGCACACTTGTTGTCAGGTACTGGGGTACTGTGTTATGGCCAGCTTCTGATCCTCTGTCTTTCATTTGTCATGGACACACTGACTCAGTTTCCTCGCCAAACTGTCTATCGTCATCCGCACAGTTCCCAAGCCTTGTGGGAGGCTGGCCACCTTTGTTGTGACAGCTGGATGTTGGATTTGATAAGGAGATAGCCTGAGGAGACCCTGTGCCGGGTGGGACCCTGGCAACAGTGTGAGAGCTGATGCTTCTAGGAATAGGAAACATGACCTGCTCCCACAGATGTCTGAGACAGCATGGAGAACTTACTGCCTCGAGCTCCCAGTGCACCTTGGAAGACTTCTGCATTCTCCGGAGCTCTTCATGAAGATGGCTTCCTCCTGAGTCTCTCATCCCTTTCTCTTGGAATCTTCGTCTCTCCCCATGGTGAAGCATTTGCATGGCATTATGAACTGGCCTGCTATTGAGAGCACTCCTGTCTCACTTGTCCTCAGTTCCAATCTCATTTAAATAAGACTGTCTCCATCAATTGCCAGATGACTTGTGAATACAGCTCTTGGGTATTTCCAAACTCCAATGGAACGTGGGGCCTGTGAAAGAAGTCAGAACCCACTGCGGTGATACTATCTGGGAAGAGCCAGGCATTTAATCCACAAAGTCAGATGTGGAAGCAAGTGGTCACACATGTGAAGGACAGAACACTCTGGTATGGCCCTCTGTACATAAGAACAGACCATCTGTCTGGCTTTGAGGCAGAGGATCATCCCAGGAACTTGGGAAGCCCAGCAGGTCCTGGGCTGATAGCAAAGACCTAGAAGAAATAGACCCTGCCATGGGTCTCTGGAGAAAACTGGAAAGAACATGGGCTGAGAAGGAAAGGAGGTGTTATCAAATGGGTCGGAGTGTGATGAAGCCCACTGCCAGATACACAGAACCCATGCTTCAGTTTGGGGGCAACCAACAGGGAGCAAGACACACAGTGTCCCCTGTAATCTTGTCACTGAGGAGGCAGAGGCAAAGGGTTGCAAGTTCAATGCTAGCCTAAATTGCATAGAGAAACACTGCACTGAAAACCACAGAGAGAGAGAAGGAATAAAGAAAAGAGGGAAAGAAGTATAGAGGAAGGAAGGGATGGAAGGCAGGAAAGAGGGAGAAAGGGAGGGAGGGCAGGAAGGAGGGAGGGAGGGAGAGAACTGGCAGCCATGTATTCCAGTTCTTTTCTATACTCCCAGGGTTGCCAGTGGACCAAGGGCTGCTCAGAAATTGCTTAACACAGAAGTGACATTTTCAACCCACAATCTTCCCCTGTTGCTAATTGTACAGATTGTCCCTCTGGGTGGGCCCATTTCCTGTTCTTCATGGTCTCTTGGAGGGGGTATGAGGCTTCCTAAAGTCTTTAAATTTTCATGCTGTACTGAGGAATGCCAGGCAGAACATCACAAAAGCATCTACATCACTCATACTAGGAATAGAGGAGAGGACAGGGGAGGCTCAGCTTGGGAGGATTCACCAAGGCAGAGTCCATCCTGGCCCAGGAACAAGCCAGTCTATGGCCATGGCCATCAGCTCTGAGAACATGGGGATGATCATTAGGCCAAGGAAAGACTGTTATGGACTATGGGGACTTTTTTAGGACTGAATGCATTTTTGCTTTATGATATGGCCACAAGCCTTTGGGAGGCAGGGAATATAATATGGTGATTTGAAAGAAAGGGCCCCCCAAAAGGAGTGAAACTATTATGAGGGTGGCCTTATTGGAGTGGGTGTGATCTTGTTGGGGAAAATGTGTCACTGTGGAGGCAGACTTTGAGGTCTCATATATGCTCAAGCCATGCCCAGTGAGTTAGAACACTTCCTGTTGCCTGCCTTTCAAGATGTAGGACTTTCAGTTTCAGCACCATGTCTGCCTGCAAGCCAGCATGTTGTACCGTGGGGAGAATGGACTACACCTCTGAAAATAAAATCCACCTTAATTAAATGTTTTTCCATTATAAGAATTGCCATAGTCATACTGTCTCTTCATGGCAATAGAAACCCTAACTGAGATACCTCCTAACCAGGCTAGCACAGTTGTTGCAGATCAAGGCTTTCCCAGGAAAGCTGATATGAGATTTGCTTGTATAGCCCAGTGGAAGCCTCATGGACACTTCGACATAATGTTTAGGGCCTAAGCCCTAGCTAGGGCAGTCAGCCTATCCAAGAAAACCCATGGCCACCAATGAGTCAGGAAATGGCTGAGTTTATCACAGATCAAGAGAATACCAAAGCCAGAGTGTGCCCTCTGAAGAAGGCCATACAAGAGTTGGACATCACAGTCCAAGACAGAATCTGGGTATTTCACAGCTAACATTACTTTTTAAAAGTGATTCCACAACCATTCATAACCAATCAAAAATGTATATGAGGGTTGGGGATTTAGCTCAGAGGTAGAGCACTTGCCTAGCAAGCACAAGGCCCTGGGTTTGGTCCTCAGCTCCCGGGGTGGGGGAGGGAGGTATATGAATATGCAGTTGTATACACACCTGCCTGTGCCTGTAAATTCAGGTATCCACACTGCATAACTGTAGTGGGTGGTTATCTATGCCATACCCTGAAGCACCACCCCTAGTGAGGCAACAGGTAGATGCTAGGTACCTACCTCTGGGCATGGCCTAGATGGGGACCCTTAAGACCTGGGACATACATACATGACCTCCTCTCTCTTCGCTACCTCATGGTCTTGGATGCTGGTGTGGATCAGGGCAGAGCTCTCTGAAGAACAGTGCTGGACCATGCCTCACCTTTCTGGGATCCCTATTTCCTGTATTGTGAGTTTCCTATATGTTGTGGGATAATGCTTTTGTACACTGGTTTAATAAAAATGCTGATTGACCAGTAGTCAGGCAGGAAGTATAGGTGGGATAAGCAGACAAGGAGAATTCTGGGAAGAGGAAGCCTGAGTCGGGAAATACCAGCCTGCCATCCAGAGAGCAGCATGTAATGGCACATAGGCAAAGCCACAGGACATGTGGCAACATATGGACTGACAGAAATGGGATGAATTTAAGTGTAAGAGCTAGTCAGTAGTAGGCCTGAGCTAATGGCAGAGCAGTTTTAATTAATATAAGCCTCTGTGTGTTTACTTGGATCTGAGTGGCTGTGGACTGGGTGGGACACAGGAAAACTTTCAGTTACACCTATATTGTAAGTTAACCCCTCAATAAATTCCTATAATCATTAAGCTATTTCCATGGATTGGTAGCAATTTAATCATATTATATAACAAAGACTTACTTACAATGTACGTCTTGTAGTTATAAGTGTAATAACTTATTTGCATATAATATGCATATTTATATGTATATCTTGCACATATGAACATGATGCATGTATACATTTTTTAAATTTTTAAAATTCATTTTACATACCAACCACAGATCCTCCTCTCACCCCTTCTCCCACTCTCCCCCACCTTCCCACCCTTATCCTGTCCCAATAGGGTAAGTTCTCCCATGAGGGGACAGCTAAGCCTGGTATATTCAGTTGAGGCAGGACCAAGTTCCTCCCCACTTTATCAGAGGTGAGCAAGGTGTCGGGCCACAGGTAATGGGATCCAGAAAGACAGGTCATACACCAGGGATAGATCCTGATCACACTCCCAGGGACCCCTCAAACAAACCAACTCAACTACACAACTGTCTCCTGTGTGCAGAGGGTCTAGCCCAGTCCCAGTGCATATACATTTAAACCTGTTTATGAAAATCTACATCAAAGATGTGGATATGTATTTATGTGTCCACAACATATACAAACATAGATGCACACCATCTGATCCCCTTAGCACATTTTAAACTAATTGTCTCACTATCCCAAACTCCCCATGACACAGGAAAGAACCTGACAGTATTGCCAGAAGCCCCTCTGGTTTCCCAGACTACTGGCAGAGGATTGGAAAGGTACCTTGCAGCTAGTAATCTCACAGGGAACAGCTGACAGCATCTTTGCTTCTACCAGATTTATGGTACTTTAATGAGCAAACCCAGAGCAGAGAGGGTCATTATCCCCTTTTACAGTCAGAGGAAGTGTTCACTCAGGCTTAAGTTCATCCAAACAAACTGATCGGAGCAATTTACATGATGACTCCAGTGCTGGGCTTTGTAAATCCCCTTTCAGCCCGGGTAGATTCTGGAAAAATCCACATTTGGCATTATTTCCTCCTAGACAGTAAATGATCTTATACTGTCCTTGACCCTCTCCAGTAGCCCAGAAGATGTCACAATGTGATTCAGCAGTCAGCTCTTGGGTCTTCAGCTTGGACTTCAGCCACCCCGCTGCACAGTGACTCAGTTTCATAAATATTTAACATTTCAGCTGTTTTCTTAAACCAAGAATTGACCCTTATTCAAAGTAATCATACAAACGATCAGTGCTTGCCCTGCATCGGGAAATCTCTATCTGGCTTATCCGCACCAAAATTAAACATTTATATATTTTATTCATGTCTCTTGTCGCTAAGCCTGACTTACAGCTTTCTGCATTTGGTTGTGTTCTAGAGAAATGCTTTCCTTTTGAAACAGATTTATCCACGAATTAGACTAGTTCCAAGAATGGTATCCTGCCCCTTTAAGAGTCCATCTCCAAAGGGTCTTTTCAAGGAAGTAAAAGTTGTTTGGGAGAATGCACTTGACCTCATTTGCCAAGTTCTACATCCAAGGGTCTGCATTTCACTAATCATACTCTAGTGGATGCTGTGTGTTGCTCTTTTTTTTCCCTTTTAGCATTTACTTCTTAAACTAATTAGCAGTATTGTATCAGATCCTTTCCCCCTTTTCTGCTAGTACCCAAGGAAGGAGAAAGCCTCAGTAGGATAGGGATGAGATGATCGAGGTTCTGCCAGGGAGAAATGAGGTTGGAGAGGAGCTGGAGGGGCTCAGTACATGGCATGGGGACTGAGTCATCTCCTGTCATTTCCTGTGTAGGACCTGAGCACACTCCACAGCAAAGAGGTGAATCAGCATCCTCAGGTCTAGAGAGCTCAGCTTTTGTCCTGCCTTCTGAAATTGAGGGGCTTGGGTTTCCCAAGACAGTGGGTTTGGCCTGTCCCATTCAAAAAGGCTTCTCACCCCTCCCTGTGAATTATGTGGATCCTGCACAGTGGGCCCCTGTAGAGTTCCTTGTGAAGTTTTCTGACTGTACCATTGTAAAATGAGTGTCCCGGGGGCATAGAGTCATATAGTGCCCATGGTCAACATCCCAGACCAGATATTGCCTAGGTGTCCTTTGAGACATACCTCTGCCTCTCTCTCCTCTCCCCTCCCCTGAAGGTTAACACCACCTTGGTGTTCAAGTCCTAAGTCCCCACCTGCTCTGAGCAGCACAATGTACACTCCCATCCTTGAACACTGCCTCACATTTGTGTTTTATTCATGTTAACGAAATCATCCTGCTTGGCTTTGAAGAACCAGCCTTCCTCCATCTTAGGCTTGAAAGCCATCTTCTAGTAAATAAAAACTAGTTTCATTCCTGTTTGTGATTAAATCTGTTTCTCAAGGATTGGGCTCTGCCCCACCTTTAACCTTAACTACAAATGGTTTTTGTATTGCCTGTTCAGAAATGGAAATCATGTCTTCGTTTCAAAAAGTTAATAACCATCTTGTAACCCTATGTTTGTTTTAAAAGAGTTGCTATGACTTGTTATGACTACCTGCTGTTACAACCACCTTGCAATCATGTCTTTGTTTCAGGAGGTTGTTATGACTAACTTGTTATGACTACTTGTTGTTACAACCACCTTGCAATCATGTCTTTGTTTTAGGAGGTTGTTATGACTAACTTGTTATGACTACCTGTTGTTACAACCACCTTGCAATCATGTCTTTGTTTCAGGAGGTTGTTATGACTAACCTTGTTATGCATATGTTCTGCTCCTGCAACCCCAACTATCTTGCCCCAAAAATCCCCTATTTGGAAACCCACTGCTACTGACCTATAAAAACCTCACATCCAGTGCTGGCCTCTCCAACCCTGCCTTAGGGAGAGACAGCCTGTGTACACAAATTTAAAAAAAAAAAAGCTTGTTTTAATTAATTGCTTGCTTTAATTAATTTGGCCATGATGATTTGGGTCAGTGATCTTTCTCCTCCCACCTTTGGGAGTAACAGCTTCTCACATGTCAGCATTTGAGACTTACACGCACCAGCATCCACATTGTGCTTCCTTGGTTTACATGTCAGTTCTACCTCTTACTCCTTGTAATTTCTACCCATCCCCCAGGGTAACATGCTGGGCATTCTTAAACATACTTCTAAGAGTGCCTGGATTGCTGGTGAGAATAGACCTCAAGGTGGAGTCACTGGGCCCTGGTGCATGTGTGTGCTCAGTTTGCAGATGTGGTAAATGGCTCCCCAGACTGCAGATCCAAGTCACACTCATACCAAGAGCAGTTCTGAAAGCCCACAGCTTCATGTCCATGCTGCCACCAATCCTCTGCCCCTTTACATTTTGGCCACTGGAGATTAGTGTCCCACTTGAGATTTAATTTGCATCTCCCTGATTTCTAATAAGGTTGAAGAACTTTGCATATTTATTAGCCACTTAACTTCTATTCTTATTTTTCCCACATGACATCCCTGTACATTTTTATAAAGTCTGTTCCTGACCCCCTTCATAGAATATGCCAATATTGTGATGTGATTTTGCTTTCGCAGCTGTACAGGACTTCTTCTCTGTTTACCCAGAGAAGCACCTAGCCTGGCAGGGGATTCCAGGAAGCAGAGGCAGAGCAGAAGCAAAAATCTGGGGACTTGTCTGGTGGCAGATAATGAACACAGCCTCCTCCTAGAGTCTGGCTAAGTAGTGACTGTCTTGCTCTGACCAGCTGCAACATAGCCCACGTGCATAGTGGTGTCCCCTGTGATGACCACATTGGCTAACTCATCCTCACTCTGGAAAACAGTTTGGTCTCTACTTATGTTTATCCTTTGGCTGAGACCCTGGCTGGTTTCCATGTTCATGATGTTTCCTCTGGCTACCTTCGTGAGAGTCCCTTGTTGCTCAGTTCAGATTTTCTGAGAATGCACCCTTGTGTTTATGGTGTTTGGGATCTGGAGATTTGTGTCTTTGTTTCCCAGCTGGACCTTCATGTTCTGCTGTGACCCCAGGATGAAGGCAGCTGGCAAAACCAAAGCCTAGGTCTCCTGGTCTGGAATTTAATGTCTATTAGCCCAGCAAGCCACACCTTCTGTTCCTAACACTTCCTTTTCTGCCTGTTTGAGTCTGGTGGCTTCCCTGGGTTCATAAGAGTTTTCCCTTAAAATTTTCAACTTACAAATGACCTCTTAGACCTGTCTAGTTGAGCTAATCTACTGCATTCTGCATATGTGTGTGTGTGTGTGTGTGTGTGTGTATGTGTACATATTCGTGTGTGGGTGTTCATATGTGTGTGCATGCATGTTCATGCATGTGTGTGCATGTACACATGGAGACCAGCAGACAACCTTGGGTGTCACTTCTCAGGTGCTATATCGCCTTTGCTTTTTATCTTGAAACAGGATCTCTCATTGGCCTGGAACGCCCTGAGTAGGTTAGACCGACCAGCCAGCAAGGCCCGCCCACAGATCTGCTTGTCTGGGCTTACCCAGCACTGGGAGAATGATGAGTGATGCCACCACACCTGGCATCTTTGAGGTTCTGGGAATGAATTCAGGACTTTGTGCTTGCCAGGCCAGCACTCACTGACTGAGTTGCCTCCAGGCCCCTGTCCACTGTACTTTAAAACCCCTCCCTGGTTCTTCTTCAAATCTGATTCTATTTTTCAGCTCTCTATTACCTTTTTAATTTGGTCTTTATTGCTTTTAACATACAAATTTAAACAATTTCTGTCAGCTAATGATGGCTAGGTTTTAGTTGTCTTGTTTAAGACTTGTGTCCTGGGATGGATCACATGTAAGGATCACATGTAAGGATCATCATACTATCCTTACATGCAATTGTTGTATCACTCCCTACCATACTAACCTTACAATTTTATGTTTAGTTTTTTCACCTTGGTTTCATTTCCCGGGCCAGTACTAGTCAACTAGCATTGAATAAATGCCTCAACAGCAGAGAGCCTTCTGCCACTCCTCCTCCAAGAAAGACACATCCACTTTGCGCCATTAAGCTGCCAGGGCACTCATTTATATTCCCATCATCCAGGCATCGGTCCTGCTCTCTCACGGCCTCATCATCCTTGACCTCCATACTTAAAAACACTCTCTACTCAGTTCCCATTGTTTGTTTGATGGAGATAATGCTATGTGTGACCACTTTTCTCTGCTGCAGCCCTGACAGATATGACAATGCCATGTTCAAGTCCCATGTGGTTGCAGATGAATGATCTAACTTTGTCATGGGAAACCCACTAGATAAGGCTCTGGGCATCAGTGCAGGCTTCCGCCCATAGCTTCTTCCTCTATGGCTCACTCCCCATACCCACTGAGCACACAAGTCCCAAGATTCCCTTTCTGATTGCCCTGTGACATGTATGCTTCCCTTTCTTCTCTGAAATCTATGAGCACTTCCAGGAAACTGGCCTGTGCCCATAGGTAGGTGTGTATGCCATATGTAAGACTTGTGTATGCTGTGCATTTGCAGGTATGTGTGTATGTATGTAGGATTTGTGTAAGGTGTACATTTGTGGGTATATGTGAGTATGTAGTGTATGTCTGTAGGATTTTTGTATGGTGTACATTTGTAGTAGGTGTGTATGTGGTATATGTAGCTAGTATGAATGGAGTGTCATGAAGAAAGTATGTATACAAAGTATGAATTGTTTACATGTGTGCATGGTGCTGAATTTTTGCTTGCTAATCTAGTGTTACTAACTTTCATATCTCAGTGCACAAGACTATTAGTCTATAATTTTATTTCCCTTTATTGTTCACACATGGTTGATTCCAGAGCTCTCCTAGACCTTTAAATGACTTGAGAATGTTCCCTTGCCTGCTGTGCTCTGTGTGCACAGATTTTTCCCTCAAACTTTTAGTAGCATTTGCTGCTGGTGTCCTTGTCTTTGCACCTATACAGAGACTACACGGCAATGTGGCTCATCGTTAGGCCATGAGCCTATGCTGTGTGTAATGGTGGGTGTCAGTGCTTCAGTAAACATAACTTGGCCTGTCCTGGGGCTGCTGCCACTGTGTGGGGCATGCAGGTGAGGCAGGACCATTCTGTGTGATGAGATCACTTAAAAAATGGCTGCTCAGGCATAGGCAGTGTGACACCTGTCCTTCCTGGGGAGGCCAGGAGACCCCATGTAAGAAGCAGTTTGTACACTCTGGACTAATGGAGGAATAGGAATGTGTCACAAGAACATTGTGACTGAAATGTGAGAGACTTGACCTAAGTGAATCCCCCTCCAAAGCCAAGGAGAACCCAGACTTTTTTTTTTTTTCAACTAACCAAAGTTAGACTGCAAGACACTCCTGCAGGTCATCCCACAGGTTGAGGGGTAAACACTGAGGTCAAATGCTTCCTAATCTGCTCCATGAGTATCAGCTGGTCACAGTTGCGAACCCCTTTCGAAGAAAAATGCAGCTAAGCAGGGAGGCTTGAAATGGAAAGCTCTCCCTACAGATCATCCTTTCTCCACTACCCAGAAGTTAGTCTGAGACAGAAAGAGCAAGGCAGGTGCCCAGGACACAGGGGTGACCCCCACGTCAGGACAACAGCCTACATGAGAGAAGGGTCAGAGTGTCTCTAATCAGTGTCTTTGAGTGTTAAAAATATTCCAAATATTTGTTTTCTTATCTTTGTAAAGATTAAACGTGTTAACACGGAAGGGGGAAGATCTCATGGGGCCTCAACACTGCACAAATAACGGCAGACAACTAAGGAATGCTGAGAACTGGAGAAATAGTCTTCCCCAGAGGAGACCCCCCCACCCCAAATTGGTTGTCCAATATTAAGTGGTCAGGGATGAAATCATATGCATACAAATAGCATTATAGGAACTGAACAGGTTGTGTTGTATATTCAGGAACATGATATTATGTAGAGAGAGAGAGAGAGAGAGAGAGAGAGAGAGAGAGAGAGAGAAGAAGAAGAAGAAGAAGAAGAAGAAGAAGAAGAAGAAGAAGAAGAAGAAGAAGAAGAAGAAGAATAATTAAAGAAATAGAGGCCATGGATTGGAGACAAGGTATGGGAGGATACAGGAGAAGGGCTGGAGAGAGAAAAGGGATAGGGGAAATGATGCAATTATGTTTTAATTTCAAAAATAAAAACGTTCAAATACTTCACCCTCTCAGCTGGAGATCTGTAAGAATTTAATGAAGTAAAGATAATCTGGGCACATTGCTGCACGCAATGAAAAATGCTTGGAGGGAAGATGTATACAGCTCAGTGTAAGTGAAGTAGGAATTCACAGAATGCCCTACAGCTATGTTTAAAAGACCAATAATAGCACCAAGACAGATGTGTGGCATGGCAGAGTATAAACAGACCACAAGATCAAGACAGATTTGTGGTTTGATGGGGTTTAAATAGTATAAGGTCAAGACAGATGTGTGGTTGAATGGGGTATAAACAGACCAGAAGGTCAAGACAGATATGTGGTTGAATGGGATATAAACAGACCAGAAGATCAGGACAGATATGTAGTTGAATGGGGGTATAAATAAACCAGAAGGTCAAGACAGGTGTGTGGTTGAATGGGGTATAAACAGACCAGAAGGTCAAGACAGGTGTGTGGTTGAATGTAGTATAAACAAACCAGAAGGTCAAGACAGATGTGTGGTTGAATGAGGTATAAACAAACCAGAAAGCCAAGATAGGCATTTGGTTTAGAAGGCTGTAAACAGATAGGGGGCAATGTGCATCAACAGTATGATGCTGAGAAGTCGGAAGCAAAATTTGAGCACTGGGGATGGTGGTGGTGGCAGAGCAGAGCACCTCTTGCCCCCTCATCCATCAATTCTCTAGACATATAAGCACAGACAGAGCAGGTCCTATGGACTGTACACCCATAAGTGAGCTAACAGGGTGCTGTCTCTGACATGTGAACCCCATGAGAGCCCCCATCTAAGCAGACAGAGCAGGAGTGATGGGCAAAAATGGACTTCTTTCGGGGGTGTCAGATGTGTCTCTCCATCTCCTTCTTTTGTATCGTGGAATCAAATGGTCGCCAGGATTCACTTGTGCCCCATGATATGACAGGTCAGTGCAGCAGTAGAGAGAAAGCTTCCATAGGTCCTGCAAATCCATGGAGCTGCTGAGCAGGACAGCCAGGTGGGTAGATACCATACAGGAGACGAGAGGGACCCACTGGTTGTCAACTCTCAAACTGTGGTAAACACTTATCACAGCAACAGCTGGGCCTGCAATGCCTTTATTTTACACTGCAAAGGAACAAAGCCAGTGTGAGAAATAGGAAAACAAAGATGGAGTGAAATGAAAGGAAGGAGTAAAAGCCACACAAACACAAAAACGTTCAATCGTGTTGGTATCCAAGGGCCATGCAGCTGAGAGGGACACGCTGATCTGAGTGGCCTGTGCTGCCACCTGGAGCCATGGTGACATCCGGGCCTGGGCTGCTCCAAGGACCATGTCTGGATCCCTGCCTGGTCCTACCACAGCTGGGGTCTATATTGATGTCCGTGGCCCATGTTGCCACCAAAGACCTCACAGACGCTGCAGCCAGGGGCCATGAGCTGTGCTGCTGCCAGGGCCATGCTGATCTGAATGGCCTATGTGTCATTCAAGACCATGGTGTCATCTGGTCCAGGGCTGCTGCTGAGGGCCCTGTCTGGGTCCATGGCCCGACAGTAGGCAGGGTCTGAGTTGATGTCTCTGACTCCTGTTACCACTGAGGGTCTATGAATGACTGGAATTGGGTCAGCCACCTGAGACTATGTTGGTGTCCAAGGACCATGCTGCCACTGGGGTCATCCTGATCTGGGTGGCTTGTCCTGGACCTGGGGCTATGGAGAAGTCCAGGCCAGGCCGCTGACTAAGGCCATGTCTGGGTCTGTGGTCCTGCAGCAACTAGGATCTGGGTTGATGTCCATGGCTCTGCAGATTTCCAGGGTGTGGTCAGCCACCTGAGACCATGTTGGTATCTGAGCAAGAGCCATGCTGCTGCCAGGGTCATACTGATCCCATTAGCCTGAGCTGCCACAGGAGCCACAGTGACATCAGGGCCCGAGCTGCTGCCGAGGGCCATGTCTGGGTCTTTAGTCCTACTGCAGCTGAGGCCTGCAATGATGTTCATGGCCAGTTTTAGCACAAGGGATCATTAGAACCATGTTGTGCTGAGCCAGGCCTGCCCTTCACTGGTGCTGGGATAGCTGCCTGTGCCCCTAGCTGGATACTGCAGCTAGAGAGCTGGACCTGCCCCTCAAGGGTAGAAGCACTCAGGAAAGATGGCCCCACCCTTCACCACCTGGGCAGCACATTAGAGCTGCCCCTGTGGTTGGAGACACAGGTGAGCCAACCCTGAGGGCATGAGAGCAGGACAGCTGACTCTGCCTCTTCTTATATGCTATGTGGTGGCATGGGGAAGATGTCCTTTCCCCTCCCCCTTTCACCCCTAGCTACCAGCTGCAGCTGAGACAGCTGGCTTCAGTGTCATGAGAGTGAGAGAACTAGCCCCGCCCCTTAGCAGCTGTAACAGGCAGGAGAGTGGGTCTTGCACTCTGCCTGGGCGATACTCTAGAGCTGACCCTGTTGTCAGGGGTGTGGGTGAGCCAGCCCTGAGAGAATGAGACCTGAACCTCCACCCCCACCCTACCCCACCATATCTCCCATATAGCCATCGGCACCTCACCTGGGCAAAACAGTAGAGTTGGCCTTGCTGATGTAGTGAGAACAAGAGAGCAGGAGAACTGGCCTCGCCCCTTGCTGCAGGCTGCATTGGGTGCGCTAGCCCACAGCAGTGCTGGAGAGCTTGCTTGGGTAGTGATGATGTGGCAGAAGTGGGCAGGCTGACCACCCAGGCCCAGAACCAGGACAAAGAGTTAGCTCACTCCAACATCTACTGAAACTATGAACTATTAGAGCATGTGAAGGAGATGAACCTACAGATTCAGCATCATCTCCACAACACAGGACAGCAACAAGACATCCAAGAGGAGCCCCAGTGAGAGCCCATTATCAATGATGTATAAGCCAGAGACCTCCAGCAAGACCAATGACTCCAATGACTCCTGGCAATGAACACTTGCAAATAAAGATGAATGGATTAAAAATAAACTCATTGGGCCACACTACAGCTTCCATAATGAGATTCTTCTCCTTTAGTTGTTGATGGTGTTGTGGTTTGGTCTTTTTTTGTTTGTTTGTTTATTTGTCTTATTATTTTGTTTTGTTTGAGGGGAAGGTTGCAAAGGCAGAGGGAAGTTGCTAGAGGAGGTCAGTGGGATCAGAATGCATGATGTGAAATCCACAAAGAATCAATAAAAGTGAAAAGAATTTAAAAAATTTAAAATGATCAAACTCATAAGTAATTCAGTTTATGGGCATCTAATTGTAGAAAAACAGACAACAAAAACACCTACATCAGTTAACAAAGAGAGAAAACAATTGCAAAGAGCAGAAGCTGTCTAATCAAGTACAGAAAAGAAACAAAGATGAACACTGGGAACGCCAGCCAGACATAAGCACTGAGAAGGAACCTCACAAAGGTAGCCAGATAAGCCCAGAGGACCCAGTCGCTTAACATCAGCGTTTCAGTGAGCACTACACATCCATCACTTAAAACTTCCTCAGTGTTGGCCTTTGGCTGAAACCTCATCTGTTCTCACACACAGTGGCAAGTCTCTTGAACAACCTGGCCCAACATGAGATTTCAGTAAGTGCTGGACCAGTAAGCAAGCAGGTGAGCCAGTGAGCAAGTGAGTGAGCAAGTGAGTGAGCAGAAGGGACAGAGAAAAACAGAAGAAAAAGTGGAAGTAATAAAAGTATTTCAGGAGAATAAACGTGTCCATTCTTGCTTATGAAAATAGTAGAAAATACAAATGAATCAATACCTTTAAGAGAAACACTACCAAACATTGAAAGAGCTTACACCATCTGATATTTTAAGCAATGGTCAAATAGAATTAAAGTCACCAATATCACATGAGAAATGAAGGATTATGAACAAACAAAAATACATCCTAAAATGCATTCTTGGAGTAATCTAGTTTCACTCAAAATAATGCAAAAAGAAAAATATTGTATTTCTGCAGGTGTGTATGCTCACTTTGAGATGCAAAGAAGAAATATCTGGAAGATTCTATATTCAGTTATATAACCCTTTGCTTCTGTCAAGAAATGTGGGGAAGGATGTGAAATAACCAGGAAAGAACTTGTCCTATATTTTTTTAAAAATTAACATAACAAAGGTATATTCATATATAGCTTGCAGTTAAAAATTAATTTAAAAGATGAAATGTTTAAAGGTGTCCCAGAACTAATCTCATAAGAAACGCCAGGCCTGGGCATTTTTACAAGCAGGTAATTTCAAAACTCAGAAAGAGATCATTCTGCTGCTATTTAAATTATTTTAGCACATAGGAATTTGGAAGGCTTCCCAGTTTGTAGCACATAACCCTGACAGCCAGAAAATTTTAGAAGCACAAAAGTAAAAGTGTATAATAATTTTAGCTGTGAATAAATATTTTAAAATTCCAAATGAGTATTAGACAACATATTTTGTCTAATCTATCAGAATATCTAAAATAAGAAGAAAATTATCAAAAATGTTTTATTCTAGAGAAATAGCAAGTTTATTAATATAATTTAGCATAATAAACCAAGGAAAAACAAGCTATATGGTTATCAGAACAACTGCCTAAGAGCCATTTGGCCAAATTTAACATTGATTCCTGATTTTTATAGATCATTCATAAAACAAAGATATAAAAATATTGCTGAATGTTTTCAAATGAAATGAAGATTGATTTATCTCAAACTATTCACCTTTCCTATTTGTACACAGCAGGAAGACTCAAACGTCTCTATTTGATAAAACTCTCTACACTTAACACACAATGCAATATGACCAGATGGTGGGGCTTTCCCACATAACACAAGTTCACAGTGGACACCAAACCCTTGCCAAGATTAGTGGGACCCTGGTAGAGAGCTCAGTCTCTAATGACCCCCACACTTCAGGGTCTGTCAAGAGCAAATCCAGACTGCAACATTCCAAAAGTCCAAGTTGTAAGTCAATGGTTCTTTCTACTTCCTTAAGCTCAGCTATTGGACAGAAAGACCCTGGAATTTAGGGAAGCACATTTATTGGCCTGTTGTACATGATGAACCACCAGAGGAAAGAGGTTCACAGGGCAGGGCTGTGGGGCAACAGTTTCCTTCCTTCTGGGATACACTGCCTCCTCTCAGACTTCCAGGAGTTCAGCAACCTAGAATCTCTCTGGAATTCATAGAGAGCCCTCTACAATCTCAAGTTCCCTGCCCCTTCCCAGAAGACAGGTTAAAGCTGAGTATTTCAGTCTGCAAGGCCTGTCTTCATTTTTCTGGTGAGTACCCCCATCTAGGAGCCACCAAGAGTCATCTTATGCAAATAGAAGAATGTCCTCATATCCAGGGAAATGCCAAGGAATTCAGTAGCGTTGAGTCAGATACAAGTCAATGACCAAATATTAGGACAAAGGATGCTACTAGCACCTGTATGGTTCCTGATATTATTGCCAGGTTTTTAGGAGCTTTGAGCAAGGAAATGATCAAAATATACAGTCTTATTAAATCACATTGCCCTTGGGGTTAAGGCTGCATGCAGTTCAAGGGTAGAGCTCTTGACTAGCATATATGAGGCCCTAGGTATGATAGCCAGTACCACAGGAAAAGTAAAAGAAAACAAAACACAAAACAAAGCAAAGATGCTTGTTATTGCTACTATTTCTGAAGCCAGTATAAACTTTTTAAATAAAAAGACTTTCTGCTACAAATTTTGGAAATGATATGACATCTTAACATAGAGCTGAAATAAAATATATTAGAAGCAATGTTTGGCTGTGGGAAATTTTATTAAACTGTATACCTAACAACTTTGCCATATCCAGTAACAACCAGGGACGATGTAAGAACACCAAAAAGTTGGTTTCCAGTATCTGCATACCCAGTAAGGGTCAGAGGAACAAAACCATCCTGAAGCATGCAGACTGGCCTGGAGAAAATCATGCAGAGGGACAGACACCAAGGAAACCAGACTGGTGGGGTTCTATCCTGTTCCCAGAGGGGACATTTCAACACCTGTCACTCACTACCATAGACTCATGCTGCTAAAGAGATGGCTTAGAGGTTAAGAGCATTGGCTGCTCTTCCAGAGGTCCTGAGTTCAATTCCCAGGAACCATTTGGTTCGTTATAACTATCTACAATGAAGTCTAGTGCCCTCTTTCTGGTGTGCAGGCATGTATACAAACCGAATACTGTATACATAATAAATATCTTTTTTAAAAAATCACAAATAGTTTCACTTGACAAAATTCTTCAAAAGCTACATTGAAACAGAAAAGATGAAAGAATGTTAGAGAAAAATAAAAAAAGTTGCCCATGAAATGTTTAAAAAATGTATCATATACATATGTTTATTAGAATTAAAACAGAAAAGATGAAGGAATATTAGAGAAAAATTAAAAAATATTTATCCATGAAATGTCAAAAATGTATCATATACATTTGTTCATGAGAATAACACATTTCACACACTGTATGGGAGAAGGGCAGAGTGCTGGCCTGGAAAAGAGTTAACAAACAAATCTCAGGACCTGAAAATACTTAAAACAGAACAGTAGAATTCTAAATAAGAAGAGTAAGATGAATTATTCAACAAATGGTATTTGAAAAAAAATGGAAAGCCACAGGGAAATAACATCTAGGTCTTTCATTCACAACTAATATCAAAATGCAGGACAATGTGTCCCATGCCTACAATCCTAGCACTCAGGTGGTAATGTAAGAGGGTTGTGGGTTCATGACCAGCCTGGATGACATAGCAAGACTCAAAGTAAAATAATGAACAAACAGTCATTGGTGGCCTGCAGATTTAAACATAACATGGGCACTAATGACAGCAAAAGCTACCCATGATTACCACATGTGTAGGGAAGGCTGGAAAAGTAGGGTGTCAGAGGGAAAAGAACCTTCTCCATTGAACAACTTAAAAATACTTCAAACACCACAAAAAACTGGAGAAAGTGACTGAGCCCTGGGGAAAATACTGACATGTCATGCAACAAAGGTTTAATGTCCCCAGTATGTAGACGTGTAACAAATACACTTTAAAAATTATGGGGAAAGAGCAATAACAAAGTCAACTCATGAGAGAGGAATTTTGAATAGCTCATAAACATAGGAAAATGTCTCAAGAGTAATCAAAGAAATGTAAACTATAAAAACAGGATAAAATAAGTTACAAGGCAGATTGGCTTCACATTTTTAATAAAGTAGATTGGTTTTGTTTTTAATATACTAATAAAACCAATAATATAAGCAAAACAATACCCATAGAAAGATTAAAATCCAAAACTTATGATGCATCTGATCCAACTGGGTAGTTTCAGATATACAAGTAGAAGAACTGGAAAATCTTACACACTTGTGCTCTTCACACACAAAATCAAAAGGAGTGGTTGCTGCCAGAGCTCTTTTCCTAAGGATTTGCAGAAAATTCTGTCCCTCCTCATACAGTCCCAACAACAAACCAACATAGGACAGCATCAGTGTTCAACAGCCCCAGTGTTCAACAGTCCCAATGTTCAATAGCCCCAGGGCTCAACAGCCCCAGTGTTTATTTAACCAGGGAATTTATAAGTTTATTGGACTTACAGGACGTGGATGAGGCCCAAGACACTAGAAAGTCTTCACCTAGTATGGATGATGGCTTTCCCAGTCTTAAAGACATGACTCTCTTAGTTGAAATCCCCTAATCTATGTATTCTAGACGCCCAAAGCCACCATGCATTTAGAGCAGAATTGCACGCAGGCTAAGATGAGATCTGGAATGTCAGGTAAGGGTCCCATGACTCTCCCTACCTCCTCCTTCTGTGAGGAAGGGTCAACAGCCAACAAGTCCCACCAGGATAGACTCTTGGAAGCAGGCACAGCTGATCTCATGAAGACAAGAGCTATATTGCTCAGAGGATAGCCTTATACAGCAAAAAAGAAAACACTGAATAAATTCTAGTGAAAGCAAGAAAAGAATTTACTGAAATTCTTTTAACTATGTGGTCAAAAGATACAAATAATGAAACAAAAAGCTTTTTAAAAAAAAGATGAATCAACTTTAGGAAGGTTTTTTTGAGATAGAGTTTCTCTGTGTAGCCCTGGCTGTTCTGGAACTCCCTTTGTAGATCAGGCTGTCTGAAACTCAGAGATCTGCCTGCCTCTGCCTGAGTGCTAGGATTAAAGGCATGCACCACCACTGCCTGGCAAGAAGTTTGGTTTTTTGTTTGTTTGCTTCTTTATTCATTTGTTTTGTTTTTTGTTTTTTAACCAGGGAAAGAGGTAAACCTTGCAATACCCCATGGTTATCACACAGTTCAATTTGCTACAGATTTGCCACTTTGTGGTTTTAATGATTAAACACACAAAGTATTTTGAAAGAGCTACTTAAAGAAACTTAGAAATCGGGATTGGGGATTTAGCTCAGTGGTAGAGTGCTCGCCTAGCAAACACAAGGTCCTGGGTTCGATCCCCAGCTCAAAAAAAATAGAAACTTAGAAATTAACCAGCAGTGAGCAAAAACCAGGTCAGAGTTCATGCTATTTAAAAGAATACAACTGGAGGGAATAAGGAGGGGAGTTGGTGGCATGTGTGAGCATCCCAGCAACCAGGCATGAAATTTAAAAAAAAAAAAAAAAATGACAGGTAGTCTTTCCACCCTACAATACTGGAGAAGAGAAGTCAGGCCAGAGACAAAGTATAGAACTTACCAGAAACAACCTGGGATAAGGGTGGTACAGGAGGAGGGAGACAAAAAAAAAAATACAAATACAAAAATCATCCAAATCATTGGGTGAAATGAAATCTAAGCTAGACATAGAGTGGTTGATGGGAGTGGGGTGGGGGATGGGGGAAGAGGGGGATGGTAAGAATAGCACAGGGAGCTAAGTGGGAAGAAGCCAGGGCCCAGGAGGAGCTCATCTAAGAAAGCAGAGCTGGGTGGGTCAGAATGCGTGTTTGATGCCTTGCTCACTGGTTATATCCTCAATGTGATCTCCAGCAGCAGAAAGCTAACACCTCATGAACTTAGCATTCAGCAAACAGAGCCTGGGGCAGGACAAGCTATAGGAAACCAGGGGGTATCCAGGGAGCCAGGCAATTCACAGAAGCAGGTCCCTGCATCTGAACAAACTCTCAGCCTAAACCTTTGATGGACTGTTAAATTATTCAACCACAGGTTAAATACTAAATATACAAAGAGCAGAAACAGGTTGTTGTTTTAATAATTACAGAGAAATACAAATATATCAGCAAGCGCAGCTTACAAAAGCGGCCGCAGAGTAACACTAGAGACAGAAACGGAGCTGAGCTTCCAGCAGCCTCATCAGGAAAAACCAGGAAACTACCTCGAAGACCACTGAAGACTCCAGTCACTACACACTATGTAAGTTTCAAGCCCACCTTGCTAGACATGCAGATAAACAGCGAAGCGTGACCCGAGCTCAGTGGAAACACAGCAGAAGTGAGCTACAGGGATTTAATAACTAAGGATTTCAATGCAACACACAACAAGACCTAAAGGAAAAGCCAACAGGATGGGAAACCTCCACTAAGGAGTTAAAGCAAATTAAAACGGAAAATCTTGAGACTGGAGAGATGATGGATCAGCAGTTAAGAGCAATTGCTACTCTTCCAGAGGATCTAAACTCAGTTCCCAACACCCATGGAAGAGGGCTTGCAACAGCCTGTAACTGGAGCTTAAAGTGGTCTGGTGCCCTCTTCTGGCCTCCATGGGTACCTGTACACACATGGCAGACACAATCAGACAGGCGGACACAGACTCAAACAAACAAACAAATAAATAAAATTTTTAAATGAAAATTTTAGAACTGAGTACAGTCATTGAATTGTTAGTTAGTTTGTTGTTTGAGACAGGGTCTCTCTGTATATCTCTAGGTAGCCAGGAACTCTCTATGTAGTCAAAGTGGGCCTGGAACTCACAGAGATCTGTCTGCCTCTGTCTCTCCAATGCTGGGATTAAAGGCATGTACCATCTTACTCTTCACGTTATTAACATTTTAAAAAGTCTCTCTAAGGGTTGAATGTCAGTAGGATGATAACACTGAAGAAGGACCAGTTAACTTGTGGTTGAACAAAAAAGAAACCTGTGGATATGGAAAATAAGGAGGAAAAAAAATGAGGTACACAGAGACAGCCCCAACAGCCCCTGTCCCCCCTCCCCCACACACACAATGCTGGAATATCACTTGAAAAGGGATAAAGTTGGTTAGAAAAACATCCTGTGCAAAAAACTTACAGCCTAGCGTGGTGGTGCACACCTTTAATCTCAGCACAAGGGAGGCAAAGACAGGCAGATCTCTGAGTTTGGGGCCAGCCTGGTCTACAAAGAGTTCCAGAACAGCCAGGGATACACAGAGAAACACTGTCTCAAAAAAAAAAAAAAAAAACTAAAAAGAAAAAATTCACTAGTTTCTCCTAACAGCTGTGAACTTCAGGCAAGGCTCATCACTGCTGGACACTGATAGTTTGAGTGCTGAGCTTAGTCGAGAAAGTGTTAAAGCCAGAGAAAACTGACTTGTTACACACAAGGGAATAGTGATACAGTAGCCAGCCTCCCAGGAAGCCTGAAGTTATAAGATTTAGAAATGTTATTTTGTTGTCACATGTTAATAAAAATAATTCTACCAAAAAGGTTGTATTTACCAAAACGTTGCAAGTTGAAAATGATTGCTAATGAAACTCTCCAGGCTGAAGTCAAAGGATGCCTGGTCGAAACTCAGACATTCTGGAAGAATTGCAGAGCAACAGAAACCATCACTATGCAGCCAAATAAGAATGGCTGGATTGTTTCCTCTCTTCTCTTGTTATTTTCTCTAAAAGACACATGTCCATTAAACTTTAAAAAAAAAGTAACATTTTATTCTACTTTATTTTATTTAATAATTTTATTATTATTTTATGTGTATGGGTGTTTTGCCTGAATACATATCTAGACACCACATGCATGCAGTACCGACAGAGGCCAGAAGAGAGTGTTGGGTTCCCTGGAACTAGAGTTTGAGACAATCCTGAGCTGACATGTGGGAATTGTACTCAGATCCAAGAGTAACATTTTAATAGACATATATGATATGTAAAATATATCATTAAAATTGAAAAGAAGTTGGAGAAGAGTGACATGGCGACAGATTAAAATCTAATAGGACAGTATTAAATGTAAACAAGCTAAATACCTCTACCAAAAAGCAGGTCTTACCCATCTGGAGAAGTGTGAAAAACCAAGAACAAACTAATTGATAGTTATGTTATATCGTTGTTAAATTCGTTCTTTAATTGTAAAAACACAAAGAGATATAAATTTAAATGACAAAAGAAGATGCAACAAATATATAGTAATGTAATTAAGCTAAGTTACTATTAATATAAGATGAAATAGACTTGAAGACATGGAAATAAATGACAGATATTGAAGAGTGGTTACAGAACCAGCCACAAGGAAAGCACAGAAAATAACAATGCCTCAAATCACATTTAATAAATACTCAAAACTACAGGGTGAGGGATGAATTCACAGTCAAACTAGGAGATTCAATATATATTGCTCAATAATTGTAGAACAGCTAGAGTGAATAGGCACATGGAAGGCTTGCAATATTTGTTAGGACTCTGCCACACTCCAGATACATGACCACACAAGCACAATTCAGGAGCTTGACAAGGGGTCTTGCATCTTACATCATCAGTGTGCACTGGTGATTACATACGCAGGCATGGTCACGCAATCTGCACATGCGTGGCATAGCTCTTTAAGCCCACCTGTGCCTTAAAGAGCCATGACTCAGACCTCACCCTCTCTCTGTGTTCTGTTCTCTCTTCCCCCACCATCTTTCTCTCTCTGCACGTGCTCCTTCTCTTGGTTCTCTTCCTCCTAATAAAGCCCTAATAGTGATACTGGGGTAGTTGTGGCCATGACCTTTCCAAGAGGTAACCAGCACTGCTTATCATTCTTACAGTATTGACACTATGGTATTGTAAGCTAACAGACATTCTTAGGGCATATAGTTGATAACTACACAACATATTTTTTTTCTGAACATAAAAAAGGTGAAATAGCTGAATGGTGGTGGCTCAAACCTTTAATCCCAGCACTCACTCAGGAGGCAGAGGCAGGCAGATATCTGAGTTCAAGGTCAACCTGGTCTACAAAGCTAGTTTTAAGATAGATAAGGCTACACACACACACACACACACACACACACACACACACACACACACACACATCTGTCTCAAAAAAACCAAAAGAAAAGAATGATGGAGTAGTCACCACAATATTCTGACCTATAAACAAAGACATCATCAACTTCAGAAGATTGAAATATTGTAGAATGTGCTATCTACTTCAATAAGACATCCTTAAAAGTTCAAATATCTTCACATTACACAACCTGTTCTAAATAACCCATGAATAAATGATAAATCCACATATAAATAATTCATTTATAAATTACTACAAGCTGACTAAAAAAAAGCCCTTTGAGCTAAATGAAAATAAAAAGACATTTAGAAATGTGAGGTGGCAGTTGAAGAAGACATGGAACAAAGCCACGAGCCTGGAACACCAGTGCTGGAAAATAAAAATGGTTAAAATTTAATGATGGACCCAGGGTAGGAAAGAAAAACAATTATTAACTTCAAATATATGCAGAAAAAGATGAGTGGAAATCAATAGGAAAAAAACACAGGAGAATGGAAAATTAATTCTTTGAAAATTTCAGCTCAAACTGAAACCCCACACAAGAGAAAAAGACAGAAGTGAAAAGTGTGAGGAACAAAAGTCAGCAGTGAGGCTTCTGCAGGTGTTAAAAGAACCATGAGGGCATAAAGGAAATAATGTTGCATCGATACATTTGATGCCCAGGGTTTAAAGAAACAAGCAGACAAAGGTGGTGCAAAACGGAGGCGTCAGAGAGAGAACCAAACTGTGAGTGGCCTGTAGAGTAGAGAGCAGCCTATAGAAACCTGGCCCTGCTTATGCCTCGGACACAGAAGGTGGGGAGAGGGGGATTGCCATCGGCTGCAGGGGACCAGCCCCAGGTTGCCACACTCATGCTGCAGATACAGTAATGGGGACAGTGTGAGATCCACAGGACAAAGGAACAATGATCAATGGAAGAAATTATAGATTACAGCGCTGGACCCATGTGTGCATTGATTTATGACAAAGGCACCAAGGCAACTGGATGCAGACAGGAACACATTATGGGGCAGGGGCAGGGGAGGGGGACATGCATGGGAACAATAGGATGCAAATGTAAAACAAAATAATACTGCATACCAAATCATCCTAAAATGTCTCATGAAAGAGTCAGACCCAAGAGCATAAAATTTCAAGAAGAAAACATGGAAATGTGTTTGCCATCTTGTGGTGGCTGGTGACCCAAGGATGCAGCACAGAGAGTTCATCACACTTTCATTATAGCTACTGTGTGATTTGAAAATATAGTCTAAAAATGCCAGAATTAGGAGAGCCCTATGTCCTACATTGAGCCCTTGCTCATGTGGGACAAGGACATCACCATGAGGCCCTGAGTAAGTAAAGTTCCCAGAATCCCACAGCCCACCCAGGCTGACATGTAGTGATGGGTTGAAACTGTCCCCTGATGTTGACAACTAGCACTGACCACACCACAGGACAAGTCACACTCAGCTGTGGATAGGGCTCCTGTGTGGGAGTTGCATGTCACCATACTTTTGATGTCATATACAAGAAGTTGGAATAAAAATTCTCTGAAACCATTTTCATGGGTGGAGGAAAGCATCAAAAATTAACAATTTATATATGAATGACAACATCATTGCTAATTATTTTGATTTTCTTTATCATGGTGGTTTGAATGAGGATGACCCCACAGGCTCACACATTTCAATGTTTTATTGCCAGTTGGTGGACCTGTTTGGGAAAGATTAGGAGGGATGGCCTCTTTGGAAGAGGTGTGTCACTGGGGTGGGCTTTGAGGTTTCAAAAGCCCATGTCATTCCTCATGCCTGGGAATCAGGATGTAAGCTCTCAGATACTGCTCCAGCTCCATGCCTGCCTGCCTGCTGCCTGCCTGCCTGCTGCCTGCTGCCTGCTGTCTGCCTGCTGTCTGCCTGCTGTCTGCCTGCTGCCTGCCTGTCTGCTGCCTGCCTGCTGCCTGCTGCCTGCCTGCCTGCCTGCTGCCTGCTGTCTGCCTGATGCCTGCCTGTCTGCTGCCTGCCTGCCTGCTGCCTGCTGCCTGCCTGCCTGCCTGCTGCCTGCTGTCTGCCTGATGCCTGCCTGCCTGTTGCCTGCCTGCCTGTTGTCTGCCTGCTGTCTGCCTGCTGCCTGCCTGTCTGCTGCCTGCCTGCTGCCTGCCTGCCTGCCTGCTGCCTGCTGCCTGCTGCCTGCTGCCTGCTGCCTGCCTGTCTGCTGCCTGCCTGCTGCCTGCCTGCCTGCCTGCTGCCTGCTGCCTGCCTGCCTGCCTGCTGCCTGCTGTCTGCCTGCTGCCTGCCTGCCTGTTGCCTGCCTGCCTGTTGTCTGCCTGCTGTCTGCCTGCTGCCTGCCTGTCTGCTGCCTGCCTGCTGCCTGCCTGCCTGCCTGCTGCCTGCTGCCTGCTGCCTGCTGCCTGCTGCCTGCTGCCTGCTGCCTGCCTGCCTGCTGCCTGCTGCCTGCTGTCTGCCTGATGCCTGCCTGTCTGCTGCCTGCCTGCCTGATGCCTGATGCCTGCCTGCCTGCCTGCTGCCTGCTGTCTGCCTGCTGCCTGCCTGCCTGTTGCCTGCCTGCCTGCTGCCTGCCTGCCTGCTGCCTGCTGCCTGCCTGTCTGCTGCCTGCCTGCTGCCTGCTGCCTGCTGCCTGCTGCCTGCTGCCTGCTGCCTGCCTGCTGCCTGGCTGCTGCCTGCTGCTGCTTGCCGGTCTGTCTGCTTGCCTGTTATCTGCCTGTTGCCTGCCTGCTGTCTGCCTGCCTGCCTGCCTGCCTGCCTGCTGCCTGCCTGCTGCCTGCCTGCCTGCCTGCTGTCTGCCTGTCTGTCTGCTGCCTGCCTGCCTGACTGCTGCTGCCTATCTACTGCTGTGCTCCCCACAATAATGATCATGAACTCTAACCCTCTGGCACCACAGGCCCAAATAAACTCTTATTTGATGAGTTGCTTTGGTCTTAGTGTCTATTGGTAGCAATAGAAAAGTAACAAAGACACTTACTTTTTTAACTTATTTTTACAGTAAGTCTTTCTTGCTCTTTTTAGGCAAATCCACTTTTTAGCTGTCACTGGAGGTAGACATTTTAAGTCACCTTTGCTCCAAATTGCTAAGTATCACTAGGGCCATCAGGCAGGCAGGCAGCAGGCTCAAGAAACTAGGCTGTGCATTCCTTCATGTGGACCAGAACAGCCCAGGTGGGCCAAGAGCCTTGGCTGCCAACCCTAGAATTATGTGGACCTCCTTTTCTTCAGCACCGACTGGGGCACAGGAGAGGCAGAGCCAGAGAGGAGCAGGCTTCAAGAGGGGGGAGAGAGAATCAGTATGACTGAAAGGGTGGGAGCCTAGGAAATAGACAAGCCAGGGTGGCACCACCAACCCCTCAGAGCCAGCCAGCCAATGGCAAAAATCACAAACGACAACTTGGTCTTCACCTCTGAAGAACTATGTCTTGTCTGCTTTTCTAAAAAGCATCCCAAGCCTAAATCCTGGCAAGTGTACAAGATTTCTTAGCTGGAAATAGTGTCTTTTGTGCTATGTTGAGTTGTAATGGATCCTGGTGAGGTGCATGTGTGGGGACAGGGAACACGGTCTTATATCTTCCCTGGGATTTCCAAATTAGGGCTTATGGAGACTCAAAGAGCAATAGACTTTTGTGTTTGTTTTATGTGCCCTCTAGGTTAACATGGGCAGACAGCTGCAGTTACCTGGTTCACATCAGCTCACGTGCCTTGAGGGTGAGTCTCTCCCATATTATGTGTGAGAAGGTTCTGCAAGGACATCACTTGATGCTTCTGGGATGGGAGCTGGTGAATGGCAGCCAGGGATGGACATTGTGGCTCAGTCTTTCCACCAGGAATCCTGCTTTACCAGTAGGCATGCATGTAAAAGTTAGGACCAAAAGGAAATATTCCTTTAATTGCGTGTCCCAATCTCTCCACAGCCTTTGAGAAGCAAAGCAAAGTTTAAAAAAAAAAAAAAGCCCAAGGCCTGTGGAGGAGGTGACAAGATCACAGTCAACAAGCTGCCTGGGGTGGTCCCAGAAGCCCACAGTCTGTGCAGGCTGATATGCAGGTGCTGAGTAGAAAATGGTCCCTCATGCTGGTGGCCAGAACTGAGTGTCAAAATGAAAGGGACTCGGGCAGCAAGAAGGCCCAGCATTGCTCACATCTCTGGCAGCAGTGGTGACATTGATGACACATGGAAATGAAAGAAGTGGAGGAAACATGGAAGGTGCTGGTGATACACAGAAGCAGGGGACCAGTGTGGCACCTAGCTGCCACCCTCTCCAGCAGAGCCTCCTCCTTGGAACAGCTACTGGATGGATGGCTGAGGCTAAGCAGCCCCGCACTTGCCCCGGGAACCCTTGGGCTGGCCCCAGCCAGGATGAGCAAAAGATGGATGAGGAGCCATGAAGGTTCTGTCTGTTCTTTACGAACAGATAAGCCAGCCAGCGCTAGAGTCTTTCCTTCTGAAAAGCCAGGCTTGCCCAATGTCCTGGCCTCAAAACACAGTTTGGCACACTGGAGGCTTCCAGCTGGGACTCCCCACTCGCAGGAGTTTCACAAACAGTGATGGACAAAGAGAGGCTTGTCCAAGGTGAGAGGTCTCAGCCCCGAGCGCCAAGGGGCTCCAATTTAGAACAGGACTTTCCAACAGACAAAACTGACCTCTGGGTGGTAGGGTTTTGTCTTTCTTTGATGGTGGAAGGCAGAGGGATGGAGGAGTCCTGAAACCTTCTAAACCTTCTAACCTTGTTCTTCAAGCTGCAGTTTCCTGTTCACATCCTGGCCCAGCCAATAAAGAAGCGGTGATGGGAGCAACTGGGGGAAGTTGTGTGAGAAATGAAACTAGAAGGGGAGCTGACGTAGGCGACCCAAGAGGAGGCACAACTTCAGAGGGGAACTGGACTGTTTTTCTCATAGGGGACAAGGAGACCCCACAGGAAGACATCACGACTCTGTCAGGAGAACATGTGCCTAGTGGTAATCCTGAGTAGAAAGGAAAACAGAGGTTAGGGTGAAGCAAGGAGGCTGAGCAGCAGAGGACTGAGTGAGGGTGGTGTTTACTCCCAGGCTGCAAAGAGGGTGAGCTGGGGCCCCATGCCTCTCATTGGAAGGCTCGTTTCCTATCAGAGGTTCCTGTCCTAGGCCCTGTTCTGTGGAGACTGAAGTATCACATGCTGACCAGGGGACCTTAGGTCTGAGGTTCCTGTGGCACTTTCCACTGAGGACAATGGAGTACCATGTAGGGGTATACACAGCTTGTCCTCCTGGACCTGACCTGTGGCTTAGGACCTGCACCCAAGGATGTGGAAATGGCATCCTGGCTGGTGGAAGTGATTGCCCATCCTCATCTCCATTTGACCATCTGCCCACAACCCTGCCTGGTGCTTTTAGCACACAAATTGCTAGTTAAGTAGCTGTGTCTTATCTTTTCTCCCTGGTGAGGGCCCTGTGGTTTACACACATGGATACAGAGGCTCCTCTGTCTGAATTGTTTGTTCCTATATGAGAAGCTTGTGAGGGGTCCAGTGAGAAAGGGGCACATGGCCACTGATGCTACTACCCTGGGCTGTGGGTCAAAGTGTTTGCCTCACACAAAGAGTTCAGCCACATGCAAAGTGGATAGGAAGATACACAACCCTATGTCAATCCTTGAACCCCTCCACACTTTAGAAAAGCAGCCACAGAAGACAGTGTCTTCAAGGGCCAGCTTTCCAGGGCCAAAGCTTTGCAGGGTCCTGTGGTTTCGCCCACCATGGCGGCAGAGTGGCTATTTACCTTCTGCTCTAGTCTTGTGTTCATGGAAATTTAAACCAACTCCTTTTGGCTATGGCTGCATGGAGGAAAACTGGCCTCTGTGTTCCTTGATCCAAGGAGGCATGCTTTTAAGCTTTTCCTATCATATTACAAGGAGGCAGTTGAGGATTTCTACCACTAAAGGTGTTGTCATATTTGAGACAGGACTACTTTCTCCCCACTCCCTCCCCTCCCTTCCTCCCTCTCTCCCTTCTTCCCTCCCTCTCTCTCCCTCCCTCTGCCCCCCCCCTCTCTCTCTCTCTCACACACACACACACACACACACACACACACACACACATGAGTCATGCACATACAGGTCACATGTACTTGTCATACACCCTCACACATGTACACACATATATATGCACATACACAATTCTCTTCAGGATTGTTCTGCATACCTACACTGTTCTCGGGTAGTCCATCCAGTTAATTTTCTGACACTTCTCTAGCAGTTTTAGCTTTACAGCTTTCTCTCATCACCCACCTGCCCACTTCACAGAATGTATCTATCACCATTTTTAACAAGCCTCAAATTCTGGCATGAGACTGAGCCATGGAATAACCTATCAGCAGCATGAGCCTGGGTCTGAGCACTAGAGAGTTCTCAGCTCATCAAAGGAGGAAGATGTTACCCCATTCACCTCCATTATTATCTAATCACAGCTGTGGTACATGCAAACGTGAAGGATGCTTTCCTTCCAAATGCTCATTCAGCAGCCTCCTCTACAGTGGCTATACCTCCAATTAATCCCAGTGAGGCCATATTTTGCTTAGATGGTTAAATTGAGTTTACTTGGTAGTTTGTAACCCAAGTCTTCTCAGATGAACCTCCAAGGCCTGTTAGTTTAATAGTATCTCAACAGAGTCAGTTCAGAAGTAGACTTACCCTGTGTGATCCCAGAGGTGAGAAAAGCAAAGGGCAGGAGCTGAGTACAGTCAGATGTTGCTTAAAGATCACTAGCATGCCAGTGTCCCCTGTGAGTAAGCCACAGCACAGCACTGGGGTGGAATCTCCTGTGTGAGTGTGTCACAGCACAGCACTGGGGTGGAATCTCCTGTGGGAGTGTGTCACAGCACAGCATTGGGGTGGAGTCCCCTGTGTGAGTGTGTCACAGCACAGCACTGGGGTGGAGTCTCCTGTGGGAATGCGCCACAGCAGAGCACTGGGGTGGAGTCTCCTGTGTGAGTGTGTCACTGCACAGCACTGGGGTGGAGCCTCCTATGTGAGTGTGTCATAGCACAGCACTGGGGTGGAATCTCCTGTGTGAGTGTGCCACAACACAGCACTGGGGTGAAGTCTCCTGTGTGAGTGTGTCACAGCACAGCACTGGGGTGGAGTCTTCCATGTGAGTGTGTCATAGCACAGCACTGGAGTGGAGTCTCCTGTGTGAGTGTGTCACAAGACAGCACTGAGGTAAAGTCTCCTCAAGCCATGTCCAGCTCAGTGATTTGCACAAACATCACTGGACAAGGCTATCTCCCCTTAGTACTAACATACACCATCTGTGGAGGCTCAAGCCAAGTGTGGTAGCCACAGCCACAACCCCAGTGCTCAGGAGGCCAAGGCCAGTTGGGGCTACTGTACTAATCAAGTTTTGTGTTGCTATGACATCAGCCACTGAAAAAAGCAGTGTGAGTGTGGGAAGATTTGTTTTTTAGCTCACAGTAGGGATGGCATGATAGATAAATGGGATTTCGTGGTGGCTGGAATGTGTCGTTGATGCTTTTCACATTGTGTATGACCAGGAGGGTTAGGCAGAAAGTGGGCAGGGATAACGTAGCTCCTTCCTCCTTCTTAATGTTTCTAGAACTTCCCAAAACAGTGCAACCAGATGGCATCAATGTTGTAGAATGTTATTTTAAGGTGTGTTACTTTTGTTTATGCTGAATTTGTTTAACTCTGTGAAGCTGTGTTACTGTGCTTGTGTAAAACACCTGATGGTCTAATAAAGAGCTGAGTGGCCAATAACAAGGCAGGAGAAATGATAGGCGGGGCTGGCATATAGAGGAGAAATCTTGAAGAAAAAGATCTAGGAGCAAGAGAAGGAGGTGGACTCAAGGGGCCAGCCACCCAGCTACATAGCAAGCCACGGAGAAAGAGTAAGATTTACAGAAAAAAGCCCAGAGGCAAAAGGTAGATGGGATAAGTTAAGAAAAGCTGGCTAGAAATTAAGCCAAGCTAAGGCTAGTCATTCCTAATTAAGAATAAGCCTCTGTGTGTGATTTATTTGGGAGCTGGGTGGTGGGCCCCACAAAAGAGCAAAAAAAAAAAAAAACAACAACAACACATCAAGCATTCCAAGCTCAAGCTGGGGTGGGTTACAGGTTACAGGTTAAAATCATGTCTGTCCCTGGTTCACAAAAGCTCATGGTCATGACCCAATGCAGAATACGATTTAAAAATTCCCAAGACCCTAACTGTCCCAACACTGTTCAAAATTTCAAGTCCAAATTTCCTCTGAAACTCAAGGCAACTCAACTAGAAGCCTGTGTAAAACCAAAAATCACTTCCAATCTGCAACAATCCACAGTAAACATTCCTGTTTGGAAAAGGAGGAATGAGACATAGAAAGGAGGAGCAGGACCAAAGACCAAAACCCACATGTCCAAACAAATGCTGTAGTTCCCTGTTCTGTATCTTCTTGAGGTACGTTTTTCCAAAGTAATAGGATAAGATATCTAGAGCTGACACACACATCCAAACATGTATACCATGCATACATGCATACACATGCATGCCACACACAAATACAAACACAGATACATATACCACACACATAAAAAAGCCACTTATGGAAGAAAAACCTATTTGAACTCATGTCTATGAGGGTAGAATCTATCTGACAGGGAGGAAGTTCACAGTAGGGAACTCGTGGCTGAGGCTCCTTGCATCTCTGTATAGCAGAAAGCAGGGAAGGAACAGAAGGGCAAGGCTATCCTCTAGCAACCCACTTCCAGGAAGAAGCTCTGTCTGATTTTTGCAACCTTCCAAAGCAGACCCAGGCGCTGAAGAGTGTGTGTTTGAACACATGAGCCTGTGAGGGGGTGCGTTTATGTCTAAGCCATGCTCATGCTTTGTGTTTTGGGGGGCGGGGTTTCAGATGCTCTATAAAGTCCAATATGAAACATAAACATTGCAAATAATGCAAAAGGTCCTTTTAAGTCCCTGTGTTATTCCCTTCTGTGTCTTCTCAGACAACAGCTAATGTGAATTCCGAGGGTATCCTTTGTGCTTAGGTTTGACTATCTTCATGACAGACAGCTTTGAACCTGTGAGCAACACAGGCCTGATGCAGTTTTTAAATACACACAGGTGGTCCACCAGGCTTTCATTTACAGCTCCCTGCTTTGTTTAGCGTCACGGTATGAACTGTCAAGGTGATGCCTTCTCCAGCTGGCTCAGTCCTTGAATGGCCATCTTGATTATAGACATGCCAAGGGAGGTATTTCTGCTGTCTATGGACATTTTAATTGCTTCACACTTTGTCCCCTTCCCCCAACAAGACTTCAGTGCACAGTACTGTGCAGAAGGTCAGTGAGTGCTTGCTTCCCTCTACCAGATACACTACTCCTCTCTTCCAGTAGTTTCAGGCACATAGGCCCACCTCAGGGCGGCTTTTAGTTTGAATCATCCTTATCAAGGTCTAAAGAATTTTCAGTCTTTTGGATGTCATTAAACTTAGGCCTCTAGAAGGTATTAATGATGTACAACGGGGTTTATGGATGGAAGAGAGAAAACTCAAGTATTCATCCCACATTTCATCAGAACTCATCTTTTTTGTTCCTAATATGCTTAGCACTAAAATTTTCCTCTAAGAAATAACTGCACTGCATCCCACAGGGTTTGTATCAAATGTTTACATTAGTGTTTATCTGAGTAACAAATGCTGAATCCTGAGTGTGTGTAAAGCATCATTCTGGAAGCTGAGGGTAAAACAAAATTATAAATATTTTATAAGTATCATGAATTATGGTTTAATTTACAATCATATGAGCATTTTTCCTTATATTCTTTTATTATTAGATTCTAAATTTATCACCTAAGAGCACAGAACATGCTATATGTAACATCAATTCTTTGGAATGTATATATAGATCTCCTGCTTCTTAATTCTTAAGCAATTATTCTAAGAGTATTTGAGATGAAGGGTAGGGATATATGTTTTCTATTGCTGAATACATACACATCTCTGTATCATCAAATGTTTCATTGAATTGTAAGTATTTGTCTGTTGCTCAGATTGAAAAAGAAGCATGTTGACTGTGTGCACTGTTGGCATGATCAGACCAAACCTCTAAGCCATTTCACCATTGGCTCGCTGTATTTCAAACCCATTGGTTCAGTGAACATGAGTCCTTGATTATTATGTCTCTACATTGATCTCTCCTTTTGTTACCAGTTCTCAAAATTAGTTAAAAATATAATGAGGCTCAAATCAAAAGTACTAACCAGAGAGTTAAAAAGGACTTGTCAAAAGAATTTCCAGGTTTGGTTAGAAGATAAATCCACAGGTTTCTTTATTCACCCTGGGTCTGGTATGTTGATTTACTACAGTGATTGGATTCTCTCTCTCAGAGCATTAATTAGAGAGACAGAAATCACCTAAATGCATCCACCTTTAAGTTTAATATCAAAGGTGTGGTGGTTTGAATGAGAATCCCCCCTCCCCCCAGGCTCATGTATTTGAATGTCTGGTTCTCAGTTTGTAGAACTGTTTAGGAAGGATTAGGAAGTATGGTCTTGTTAAAGGAGGTGTATCTCTGGGAGTGGGCTTTGAGCTTTCAAAAGCACACATCAGGCTCAGTTTCTTACTCTGTACCTTCTGCTTCTGGATCAGATATAAGCTCTCAGCCAATGCTCCAGCGTCATGCCTGTCAGCTCCCATGCTCCCCACGATGATGATCATGGAATCACACTCTGAAACTGTAATCAAGCCCCCAGTGAAATGTCTTCTTTTATAAGTTGCCTTGATCATGGTGTCTCTTCACAGCAATAGGAAAGTGAGTACAACAAAATGAGAGAGTGAGTGTGGAGAGGAGCTCAGTATCTCCTGGAGGTCCAGGGAAGATCTCACTGTTCTCACCTGTGTATGTTTCTCTGTTGCAGTAATAAAGCACATCCCATAAATATTTTTGAAGAGTCTTTAATCAGTGTGATGACAGTCCAAGCCTCAACCCAGGGGACTTAGAAGTTGATGGTGAAGAAATAGGAAAAGAGAAGCTGTGGATAGGATAAAACTTGGGCAAAGAAAGAATGAGTTGGTACTTAAAATCTTCCATATTTTAAGCCTTGTTACTAGACACTAATAATCAAGAATGTGGTCTTGGTACAGTAAGAGGACCCACAGACAGCCTTACACACATGTAAACTTGCTAGCCATATCAAGGGACTATGGGCCAAGATTGCCCCTTACATAGTGTGTGAAGGAAAGGTGTTAGTTTGCAAGCCTATAAAGGACTCATATATGTCAATAATGCAAAATTCTAAAACCTGGACAAAGACAGGATCAAGGGCTTCACAGAGAGGCTCCATGGAGGGCATGACCTGCCATTGGATAGGGAACATGAATTGTTCCAAACTGGAGCAGAGCTTGGCTAAATCTAGCAAAGCAGATTATGTGCTCTGTGCACCAACAGATCCACACACAATGCTGACCCTGAGGAGAGATGTTCTTACATATGCCAAGAACATGCACCAGAATCCTCACCATGTCGTCAGTAGTCCTCATCTGTACCTGACTGTGTTTTCCCATGCTGGAGTAAGCAGAGAAACCCAAGACTATACAGCAGCGATACAGTGTCTTAGATCATTCTAGATCACAATAAACAAAGACAAGCTGCAGTTGCACTCACCTGAGAAAACTCTCACAAATACACTCGAGTAAAATAAAGTCCAGACACAAGTGCTGAAATTACATTTGGAGCAGGTGACTTAAAGTCTACATATCAGGGACACTGGCAGATAAATGAGAACAGTTGAAAATTTGGTTAATGGCATGAGGAAACTGAAGTGAGGGTGGAGAATGCCCAGGGACGAGGACCACTGTAGCCAGGGCAGTCTAGAAAGGTCTCTGAGGAGTGGACATCCAACTGAGACCTCAAACATGAAATCACATGCAGACCAGAAGAACAAAAAGACAGCAAGGACACAGGGCAGAAGCCCACTTCGTGGGAGAACTACAAGCATGAAAGGCAGCTTTCCAGAGAGGTGCAGGAAAGAGTTGGCTGGGATCAAAGCCGAGGAATGGGCTGTCCCCACACTGTGCTGCTGCTCATCTCTTTTGAGCACTACACAGCAGAAACCACAAATGAGTTAGCAAATGCAGAGGGCATCCCACAGAGCCCCCAGAAGGCCCCTGATCCTCAGAGGAGAAGTCCCTCATGGGCCAGAGGCTACAGCAGCCTCTGATATGGTAATTCCCGTGGAGCATCTACATCAGGAAGACCCAGTGGGTGTCCAAGTCTCAGAAACAGGACATGATGACCACCGAGCAACACTGACATTCCTAAGAGCATCAGTGTACTGAACCTTCAGAAATGCCACTGCATGCTCTTGCTGGATGAGACCAGCAGCATGACTAATTCTACAAAAACACATATTGAGATTTTTTTTAAGCTTCAAAACTACAAGCTCTCCCAGTTTTCAAAATGGAGATTGTAATGATGCTGACCTCTCAGGGACAGAGCAGGACCTACTGAGTGAACTAACTTACCCATCAGCAAAGCACAGCAGAGCATTGGTAGGCTTACAAAAGATTAGCAAGATTAGCAGAGATAATACAGGGAAACAACCATGGGCAACTAAAAGGAATATGAATGAAACAAAATGCATTTCAGGGGCCAGAGAGAGGACTCAGTAGCTAGGAGTGCTGGCTTTTCCAGAGGACACAGGTTTGATTCCCAGCAACCACAGGGCAGTTCCAAGAGATCCGACACACTCTTTGGACCTCTGCAAGCACCAGTCACACAAGTGCTACACAGACACACATACAAGAAAAACACTCACACACGTAAGATAAAAAACAAATTCAAAAAAATATTAATGCATGGAAACATGTTCAATGTCAAGGAACTAATGTGAAATTTAGCAAGGGACCCTCATGCCTTTCTGGTTTAAGATGTCAAAACATCTTGGTAGCTCCTGTTGACTAAGTTTTAAGGGTAGTGAAGGTTCTAGAAGTCACTGGAAACATCCAATCTCTCATAATTTGTAATGAGGGATGTTCATGAGCTTTCCATTTCATTACAGTTACAGCTTTCCATTACAATGGAGACCATGAGCTTATAAGGAGAACCATCTTGTTTAGCTCAGTTAGGAGGTTTCAGTCCCTGGCCAGTCAGCCAGTCCTGCCACTTGGGACCCATGGCAAGGCAGGACATACAGCAAGAACATGTGATAGAGAAAAACTG
Source organism: Onychomys torridus (assembly GCF_903995425.1). Classification (NCBI taxonomy): domain Eukaryota; kingdom Metazoa; phylum Chordata; class Mammalia; order Rodentia; family Cricetidae; genus Onychomys; species Onychomys torridus. The sequence goes on along the minus strand of NC_050443.1, from coordinate 115,598,624 downwards.
CTGCTTCAGGGCCAAATGGAAGAAATGGGGCTGAGGTCACACAGTCCTCTTTAGAGGTATCCCTTCATGACAAAGAAACTTTCAGTCATGCATAGATGACATCACATAAAAGTGAGAACCTTGGGAATGGCTGGGGAAATGGCTCATTCAGTAAAGTGTTTGCCATTCAAGCATGAGGACTAGGGTCCCCAGCATCCATGTAGAAAGCCGAGTATGGCATCATTCACTTATAATCAATCACAGCTCTGAGGAGGCAGAGATAAGAGAATCCTTTGGGATTGCAGCTAGCCAAATCTAGTTGAGACCATCTCCAAGTTCAGTGAGAGGCTCTGTTTAAAAACACATAGTAGGTACTTATAGCAGCAATTAACAAGGCAATTCCACGTAGTTTATCTGGTAATTAAAAGAGGCTTATTTCAGGGGTAGCTTAGAACCAATAATGGGTCAATTACAGCATCCGGGAGAGACAAGGTATAGTCCAACGTAGTTCTCTGGAGAACTCTAACTTGGTCTGCAATCCAGCCTCCAGAACTACAAGAAGCTAAGAGAGTTGACACATATGCATCTTGGATCTTAAGGGGTCCCTTCTTAGCCATGCCCCAGGGGCAGGTCATAGGCAGGTGTGACAGTTAATTGTTGCCACACTAGGGGCAGTGCTTTGAGGTCAAAGCTGGAACAGCTACCCATTACATCTCCCCCTTATGTCTAAATAAGAAAGTTCTAACCTAATATGAATATATACAATATGAATGATTATCAAATATTATCTAGGAGGAATAAGGGATAATGACCTAGACAAGATGGAACTACAACCAACAAGAACAACACCAAATAAGAGACAAACATTAAAATCCAGAAAAGTCTGGAGCATAGGTAAATACCATGTTACAAAGACCACTCCAAAAGATGTCCTACCCTGAAGAACCTGAATCTAATACTTAATATGTTCTAGCTAAGATACAAGTACTTATTTAGGAAGATAGGTAACGGCCACCTCTGGCCTCTGCCTTTACACACACACACACACACACACACACACACACACACACACACACACACAAGTGAGACCTTCCCACAAGACCACACTTCAAGATGGTTCTACTACTTTCCAATACCACTATAATGGGGACCAAACCTCCAAAACATATGAGCCTTTAGGGACAGTCAACATCGAAGCAACAGTGAGACCGTGTCAGCAGTGAGGGGTATACATTGACCTTGCCTTGGTGGCATCCCTACACTATGGAGCCTGTCTTGGAGGAACAGTTGCCAGGGCATTTTTGGAAGCTCTGATTCTGGCATTAGTCTTGGGCTTGGAGATGCCCCACAATTGGCTCAATAAGAGGTAAAGGCTGTCTGTTGTATTTTTATACCACATTGTGTTATAAACCCAGTTCTTAAAAGTAAATGTTGTATCTGAAGTATCAGCCAGCGTCCAGTCTCTTCATTTCAAAGGAAGCACCTCCAAACCTGCCCCTGCATCAAAAGCATTGATTTTTCCCAGCCTCTCATAGCACTCAGGACTTCCCTCCCACAGTTGGAGTTTCTGCACTGATGTCCTGACACAGAGATCAGCAGGTGTCTCACTGAGCCCTGTTTCTATCAAGAACAATAAAGTGAAGGTACAAGCCTGGCTGATAGGAATCACCTCCCAGCTTTGGCCCCAAATCAAGGGTCCAGAGAGCTGATGGCTGAGCCTCTATAGGGCAGCTGCTCATGGCTGCAATCCTGTTGAAGATGCATCTCCCCTAGGGACATGCAGGCCTGCTCCCTAGCTGTCAGGAGCATCCGATTGGGGATCAAGCTGGACAGTATACCCCAGGCAGCCATTTTCCATACTACATCCCCTGTTCATTTCTTTCCCTCTTGCTTGGAACAGTTATTTATTGCTCCATAGGATCACAAATGTTATGACAATGGGAAAAAAATCAAGCTGAGAGTTTCTTGTCTGAGCCTGTACTGTTGACATGTGTATTTGGTTCTTGAAGTCAAAATTGCATGGCTACAAAGTCCTCAAGAATATAGCAAAGGCCAGTCCAGGGATGCATGCCTTAAGGAAGTGTCCTCTAGAAATCTGAGTCATAAGAACTTATTTACCAGTCACTGGTCCCCTGTGAGGCACTGTTCTGAGGATAACACTGAGAACTAGCACAGGCCCTGGTTCCTGTTGCAACCACAGACAGCAGAAGCCAAAAACAATGAGCTTCAAACTCCAGAGTCAGGAAAAGCAACTTTGGGACTAAGTGAGAAACTGGAGCAAAGGAAATGGAGCATTTAGCTAACGACAGATCTGAGTCAAATTCATTTCCTCTCCAAAGCTGCCTTCCCAATCCTCTGTATGCCCAAAGCAGGGCTGCCAGATGCAGGAACCCCCATCCTGATGGCTTCTGTCTTCTGTTCCCCATATTCCCAGGTCTAGGTAAGTGCTACTCTTCTCTTTCGGGGCTACCTCTCTCTTCCCCATTGCCACAAATCTTCTGATTTCTTGCTCTACCATGTGGACCAGGCTATTGCCTTCAGTCCTACCTCCCTGACCACACGAACATCGTGGAAGGTTCTAGAAGTATGAGTCAGATCATGTGAGCACTGAACACTCCATGACACCCTAGGGGCTGCCACTCTTCCTCCCGCTCACATCCATGTGCTCATTAACATGCAGCACTGGACCCATGCCTTGCTGTGATCAGTACTAGAACCAGACTTCCCCACCTCCTGTAGCTCCACTCCCTCCTGGGAGGTCTACTCACCCTTCATGTCTCATGCAGAAAGCACCTGCCCTGTGACCTGGATCTGTGTTGTGTGGCTTCCTGTTTCTCACTCCCAAGGGTACTGCGACCAGGCTTATCCTATGAATTCCCACACTGGGCTTTGGTCACATGTTAACTAGTCCATTATCCTTACTGGGTTACGACAATCTGTTAGCCAGACCAGGATCCCCACATTGTATTACAGTCACCTGTTAACTAGACCAGGTCTCCACACTGGGTTATAGTCACCTATTAACTAAACAATAGGCTCTTGAAAGTCAGACACACATCTGCAAGGGTTGCCATTTTTATCTCTCCAGGCTAGAACATACCTATGAAATCTTTCACTATAGATGATGGTAGAAATGATGACATGAGCTGTGAGCATCATCAGCACAGTATGAAGAAGGACATTCAACATGCACTGAAGTTCAAAAGTGATGACACAGCCGGGGGTTAAGAAAGCAGGCTGGAAAGGCTGGTGGTTCCTGAATCACAGAAGGTCTTGAAAGTCAGAATAAGGAATGAGGAAAGGGGACTTCCGCTGATACTTTGAATGGCACACTAGGGATGGACTTATTGTCCAACATGAAACAAAGAAGAAACAGACAAGTTGCAGCAAGCTTTCAAGACACCAGGAGTAGGCACAGAAGAGTGGGCATCTGTGAGAGTTTCTGCTTAATACTGAATTGTGGATACTGCCCAGGCAAGAAGAAGCTTGCCCAGGTGAGGCAGCCCACTCTCACACTTGATAGTGGGTTGAAGGCCCTATCCAGGTGAGAAGGCCCACCCTCATACTTGATAATTGATTGAAGGCCCTGTCCAGGTGAGGAGGCCCACTCTCATACTTGATAGTGGATTGAAGGTCCTGTCCAGGTAAGGAGGTCCACCTCCACCCTTGATAGTAGATTGAAGGCCCTGTCCAGGTGAGGAGATCCACCCTCACACTTGATAGTGGGTTGAAGGCCCTGTCCAGGTAAGGAGGTCCACCTTCACACTTGATAGCCCTGTCCAGGTGAGAAAGCCCACCTTCACATTGGATGTTTAATAGAGGGCCCTGTCCAAATGATGAAGTCCATCATAAAACTTGGTAATGTGTAAAGGTTCCTATCCAGGCAAGGAGGTTCACCCTCATACTTCCCCTTGACATTACATTGTGGATGCAGCCTGGTACACTTAAGCTAGGCAGGAGAAGAAAGGAAGATCATACTGGCCAAGAAGATGGGCTTACCCTTCAATGACATGACCACTAGTGACAAATGTTTCATGATATCTGTGAGAGATACAAGGACAGATAAGTGAGGCCATGAGGTTACAGGTGCAGCAGTTGTTGATATCAGGCTGAACTACACATCTTAGCAAAATAACAATCAGAAACCTAAATTCTAAAATAATACCATGTATGATAGCATTAAACTGTGGAAAACTGAGACCTAACAAAAGGCGTATATGGACAAAAAATGCACAGTATGGCTAAAAGACACAATAATTTAAATAAATGGCAATATGTACTTTATTCACAGGCTACAACACTCAATATTGTTAACAAGTCACTTTCTCCAAAATTCATTTAGAGATATAACACTCTGCCAAACAAAACCTCACCAAGGCCTTTTTTGAAATTGACACAGTGATTCTAAAATGCAGACAGAATTGCAAAAAGTCTTAGAAAAATAAAAAACATTTTTGAAAAGTAACAACTGCCTGGGAAGTACCTCTATTTCACATGGAGTCTTATTTGAAGTTATAATCATCAAAAGTATATTATAATTTTCAAAATAGACAATGCATCCAAAGAACAAAGCAGAGATCCCAGCAGTAGATTGCACACATAAACACTGACTTTTGACAAAGGAGTAAAGTCATCCAGGGGAGAAAGAATGGCTGTTTAACAAATGATACTGAAACAATCAAACCTCTCTATAGGGAAGGCAAGCACCCACCCCTCCATTCAAAATGTGACTCAGAAGGTTCTGTAGACTAAATATGAAAACTACCCTCTAAATCTTCTAGAAGAAAATTCATTACCAAATATTCTTCACCAAAGAGGATGTGTAGATAGTAAAGAATCATACAGACTTTCCTCCGTGGTGTTGGCCATTAGGGAAATGTCAACTAAAGCCACTGTAAAGTTCCACTTCAGTCCCAACGAAAGCACAGCCTGATTGGAATTGTGACCATTCCAAGTGCTGTTGAGGATTCGAGGGAAACTTGAACTCTTGTGCTCATACAGACCCGATCACTGTTCAGAGAGTTCCAGGCATTTACCATGTGTCCTCAGCATCTTTTGGTACTGACCCTTGTGCTACTAGCATATAATCACAGTGAGTGGCTGCTTGGGAAGGGAGGGCTGGGAAGGCTGGGAAGAGAAGGGAGACACTGGTCACTTTAAAGACTGTGGAGAGATCTACTCAGTTGCTAGTATTGGTATTTGAGGAATAGAGGCCCATGTTTAAATTCATTTGGTTTGGGGCTAAATGCATCATTAAAAAGCTGTTCAATCAGAGCTAGCAAATAAGCATGGAGAAGTCACGAGATACAGGGTCAACATATGATTGTAAGTCCTCAATCCAAAGATCAATGATCCAAAAAATGGAATTAAAGCTATTATAAGGAATATTGTTTCATCAAAAAGGTAAAATATGCCCACATTTAATGAAGGATGGAATCGTTTTACACTGAACTTAAAAAATACTGCTGACGGAAATTAAAGAGCTAAATAAATTGAAAGATGCCCCATACTTACTGACTGAATATTATTAAGAGTGCCATTCTCTCCAAAATGATCCTTCCATTCTCTATAGTCCCTGAAGAATCCAATTGGACTTTTCTATAGGATTTGAAAACTGGATTCTGAAATCTATTCGGAAATTTAAAAAATGAAACTAACAATGGCCAAAACAACTTTGAAAAGGTGGGGGGATGAAAAGGTTTTTGCTACTAGCTTGGAACTTCATTATAAAATTATTTTTAGCTGATAGTGTGATTTTAACAAAATAAACATGCATCTCATGGGCCAACAAGGTGGCTCAGCAGAAAAAGACACCTGTTGCCAAATCTGACAGCCCGAGTTTGGTCCCCAGGAGCCTTGTGGTAGAGAAGAGAACCTACAAGCTACCCTTTGACCTCAGCACACACACACTCACCCACCACACACTAAATAAATACATGGAATTTTAAAAACAGACATATGCCTGAGCGGGCGAGAACTGATAGTCCAGACACCAACTCTTACCATTAAAATCAATTGTTCGGGGGCAAAGATGACAGGTGGATTGATTGGGAGAAAGCATCACCATTTTAGTAAATAGTGATGTCACAATGTTCAAAACAAACCAACTTAGATACTTAATATCACATTTAGTTCAAAATGAGTCATATATTTAAATGGAAGTGCTCAAACAATATAACTTTTCAAAGGAAAGAAAAACCAGCCATTGTGGCACACTCCTTTAATCCCAGCACTCAGGAGGCAGAGACAGGCAGATTTCTGAGTTCAAAGACAGCTGATTGACATAGTGAGACCCTGTCTCAAACAAAATAAAACAGAGAAGAAAAGTTTGAGTGAGGCAAAGACTTCCTACAAATGATGCCAAACACATGGTCCACAACAGAAGAATCATTAATCGGCCCTCATTAAGATTTGACATTAGCAATTCTAAAGATAGCTGTGAGGAAAACACTGGGAACAGGCTGGGCGACAACATTTGCAAACAATTGTCTAGTAAAGATCCCGGTTCAGAATACAAACAACATATTTCCAAAAGACAGACAACCCGAGGAGAACATGAGCACAGGGGAAACAAGCATTTCTCCACAGAGGACATAAGGATGACTCATGACTGAAAGGTTCCTTCAGTCTCTAGGCAACGGCTAAGATACCAGAAGATGAGTGCCTTGCAGCTGTCGGAAATCGCTACAACCAAATAACAGACGGCACTGGAGAGGCTGGGGAGAGGTCAGAACCTCCACACATGGCTAGTGAGAGCCCAGATGCTGTGGCCACTTTAGAAAACAGATTTTTTTTTCAGGCTCTTAAAAGTTAAATATAATTTTCCAGGTAGCCTGCTAATTCCCACCTTGGTGCTCACACAAGGAGAGGGAAGATCTGCTTTCACATAAAAACTTTCATACGTTTCTTTGCTGAAGTGTTCACCACACCCCAGAGTTGGTAACAACCCACAAGCTCAACTAGAAAACAGATGGGCAATGGAATACTATTTTGCCCTAAATGAGGAAAACCCTGTAAGCATGTTATGCCACAAACGAGCCTCATAAATGTTATGTTGAATAAAGAAGTCAGACAAAAAGGACCTGTGCGTTCTGTGATTCAGTTTGAAAGAAATACCCAGAAAGAGGAAACACACCAAGAAAGTTGATTGGTGCTCAGGCTAGACTAATGAGGACAAGAAATCCTGAATTTTGTTGGCTAAAAATCACTAAATTGTCCTCTATCCAAGAAAAAAAAAATGTGAAAATATGTCTCAAAGTATTTGGAAACTAAAGGAAGTTTTGAAAGCGTTTGTGATGTCTCTGAAAGTTTGAGGGTATTTTTGACATGACCCAGCCTTCACATCTGAAGACAGTAATTCCCGCATTTACACGAAGGGTAGATCAGATATGTGAGAACAGCAGCTGTGCAGTGATAAACGCCTAGAGTTAGCACCTTTCAGCCAAGCGTATAATATGGTGTAAAATCCGAGGTGAGCCAAGGTCCCTTTCAGAAGCCATGCAACAGTACAAGCAGAGACTCCCCACCTTCCTACCTCCCAAGCCTCCATCTCATTCTGCACTAAAGAACGGTGGAAGCCACCAGGAGATGACAGTCCCCTCACAGCCATCTACTCTGTTGTGACATCAAGCAATGGTGATGTGGTCTCTGAACTATACTTCTTGTGCAGCCAAGTTCTGTCTTCTATCACAGCACATCCTGCTAATGTGACAAGTTAGAAATATGACAGTGATGATGTTCTGTGCCAAAACCACTCAACAGGTGACAGAGCTGCTTTCCCCAATTAGAGCTGGAGCCATCTGTTGACAGTAGGCAAATGCCACCTCACAAACCCCAAATAGAGGTTGAGAAAAGATGACAAATGTGCCACTGTGACCCGGGAGCATGACAGAGCATCTCATTCTGATGCAAGTGCACTGTATGAACCAAAGGTAGAAATTTCACAGCATCAAAGGTTTGTACTAGCCCGAATAAAGAGGGCTTGCCTTCCTGACAGTCTTTCACTTAGATCTCTAATGGAGAATGCCACTTCAACTTTTCCTTTAAATTCCCAGTGATCCCATCTCTCAGTGAACTCCTCCCTCATGTGGCTCTCCTTCATATGATGTCTTGAAGTCACTAATGCTTAGATTGGGCCTTTGTTTCCTGTGAACTACAATGAGTATTAAGCAGTATGCAAAGCCATGTGGGAACATGTCTTTCTGCTTCCCATTTGCATTTTATTTTCTGTGAAAGAGGGAAATGTAGCCAGATACATAGTGGCACTTCAAATACAAGGCACAGCACCTTCCCCCGAGGACCATGGTGGTTACTTTCACAAACAAAAGATGTCATACAAGATATGGCTGGGAAGAGGACATACAAGCACATCTGTCCTGAGGGAAGATGAGGGCTCAGGGGGGTTTTCCAAGGAAATGTGAGAATATAAGCAACCACTGGCTGTGAGTACACAGGATGCTCCAACTGAATGGGTACCTAGACTGGAGAGCACACAAACTAAGGCTAATGGTGAAGGTCATGGGAAGAAATAGCAGGCATCAGGAGGGTCTTTTTAACTATTCAGGGTGAACTTCCTTGGGAGAGTTCAGCAGCCACCTGCTCAGCAGTAGTCATAAAATTAAAGATGAGCCAGTGTTGAAGAGGTTGGAAGGAGATGGCTCGATGCTTTTCTTCCCACACTTGGGCAATGATCAGAGATGACCAATATAATTCCTCCTTGTAATTAAATCACATAGCTTTATACTAATGATAAATCTGAAGTATTTAAGTATGGAAAGATGTTAAAGATAATTTAAAAGAATGAAATATCTACTACATATGAGAAAGCATCATAAAAGTATGGATTTCAGAGACAGAGCTTGTCAGCACCTGACTGGACTAAGGGGTGAGTCTTTATCCTCATACCTGAACACCCCAGTCCCTAGGCTTTGGGCCCAGGGGCACAACCCTGTGCCCCTACACCCCCACCCATTGCCATTCCAGTTTCAGGCCAGTCGGCAGGCAGACCTCCTACACACAGGTCAGACTACCACCATCCCCCATCAGATCCTGTAACACAAACCCCACCTCCCCCAAATCCCACTCACCCTCTGAGACTGCAACTGTTCCCTGAGACAGAGCCTGCCAGCACCCAACTGGACTAAGAGGCCAGTTGGCAGGCAGACATCCTGCAGAAAGGTCAGACTACCACCATCTACCACATGGTAAGACTGCAGCTACTCCCTGAGACAGAGCCCACTAGCACCAGTTGGACTAAGAGCTGGTCTCTAAGACAAAAAGTCCATCAGCATTGACTAGATCAAGAGCTCCCACTGGATCAAGAGTATCAGACCAAGAGAGGCTCCCTCAGACACAGACCCTGTTTGCCCAAAGTGGAGAAAGAGATCAGTAGATGCCAGTGCAAAAATACAGTCAACAACATAAAAACCAACATGGCTCCATCAGAACCTACATCACCAAGACCTGAACATCCCAACACAGAAGAAACAGAAGATATCTACCATAAAATGACTTTAAGAAGATATTAGAGATCTTAAAGGAGAAAATGAAAAATGTCCTTAAAGAAATCGAGGAAAAGTCAAACAAAAAATAGGAAGAAATCAGTAAATCCCTTGAAAGCCAAGAGAAAGCAATTAAACAAGTGAAGGAAAAAGTTCAAGATTTTAAAACTGAAATTGAGACAATAAAGAAGACACAAACTGAGGTAATGCTGGAAGTGGAAAATCTGAGTAAACTAACAGTAACTACAGATGTAAGTATAACCAACAGAATGCAAGAGATGGAAGAGCTGATCTCTGGCGTTGAAGATACAGTAGAGGAAATAGATTCATCAATCAAAGAAAACACTAAAGCCAACAAAGTCATGACCCAAAATTTCCAGGAAATTTGGGACACCATGAAAAGACCAAACCTAAGAATAACAGGGATAGAGAAGGAGAAGAATATCAACTCAAAAGGCACAGAAAATATATTCAGCAAAATCATAGAAGAAAACTTTCCTAACCTAAAGAAGGAAATGCCTATAAAAATGTAAGAAGGTTATAGAACACCAAATAGACTGGATCCAAAAAAAAAGTCCCCTTACCACATAATAATCAAACCACTAAACATACAGAATAAAGAAAAAATACTAAGAGCTACAAAGGAAAAAGGCCAAGTAACATATAAAGGCAGACCCATAAGAATAACACCTGACTTCTCAATGGAGACTCTAAAAGCCAGAAGGTCCTGGACAGGTGTTATGCAGATATTAAGAGACCATGGATGCCAACCCAGACTATTATACCCAGCAAGACTCTCGATCAACATAGATGGAGTAAACAAAATATTCCATGATAAAACCAGATTTAAACAATATCTCTCCACAAATCAAGCCCTACAGAAAGCACTTGAAGGAAAAATAAAACCTAAGGAAATTAGATGCACCCATGAAAACACAGGCAATAAATAGTCCCATACCAACAAATACCAAAGAAGAGAAACATACAACACTACCACCAAAAATAAACAGGAATTAACAATAACTGGTCTTTAATATTTATCAATATCAATGGTCTCAACTCACCTATAGAAAGACACAGGCTAACAGAATGGATACAAATACAAGATCCATCCATTTGCTACATACAAGAAACACACCTCAACTTCAAAGACAGACACTACCTTAGAATAAAAGACTGGGAAAAGACTTTCCAATCAAATGGATTTAAGAAGCAAGCTGGTGTAACTATCCTAATATCTAATAAAATAGATTTCAAACTTAAGTCAATTGAAAGAGATAAGGTAGGATACTACATATTTTATCACAGGGAAAATCCGACAAGATGAAGTCTCAATTCTGAATATTTATGCCCCAAACACAAGGGCATTGACATTTGTAAAAGAAACATTACTAAAGCTTAAATCGCGCATAAAACTCCATACACCAGTAGTGGGAGACTTCAACACACCACTTTCACCAATGGACAGGTCTGCCAGACAGAAACTCAACAGAGAAATAAGGGAACTAACAGAAATTATGACTCAAATAGACTTAATAGATATCTACAGAATATTCTACCCTAACACAAAAGAATATACCTTCTTTTCAGCACCCCATGGAACCTTCTCCAAAATTGACCACATGCTTAGTCACAAAGCAAATCTCAACAGATACAAAAAAATGGAAATAACTTCCTATGTCTTATCACACCACCATGGCTTAAAGTTAGACTTCAACAACAACAAAATTACAGAAAGCCTACAATCTCATGGAAACTGAATAATGCCCAATTGAATCACCAAGAGGTCAAGGAAGAAATAAAGAAAGAAATTAAAGATTTCCTAGAATTCAATGAAAATGAATGTACAGCATACCCAAACTTATGGGACACCATGAAAGCAGTGCTAAGAGGAAAATCCATAGTTCTAAATGCCCACATAAAGAAGTTAGAGAAATCTCAGCACTACTGAAAGTTCTAGAACAAGAAGAAGCAAACTCACCCAGGAGAAACAGACGCCAGAAAATAATCAAATTGAGGGCTGAAATCAATAAAATAGAAACAAAGAGAACAATACAAAGAATCAGTGAAACAAAGAGTTGGCTTATCAACAAGATAGATAAGCCCTTATCCAAATTAACCAAAAAGCAGAGAGAGAGTATTCAAATTAACAAGATCAGAAATGAAAAGGGGGACATAACAACAGATAATGAGGAAATCCAGAGATCATCAGGTCATACTTCAAAAACCTGTACTCCACAAAATAGGAAAAATCTGAAAGAAATGGATGATTTTCTGGATAGGTGCCCCATATATAAGTTAAATCAAGACCAGATAAACTATTTAAATAGACCAATAACACCTAAGGAAATAGAAATGGTCATTAAAAGTCTCCCAACCAAAAAAAGCCCAGGACCTGATGGTTTCAGCTCAGAATTCTACCAGATTTTCAAAGAAAATGTTAATGCCAATACTCTTCAAATTGTTCCACACCACAGAAACAGAAGGAACATTACCAAATTCTTTCTATGAGGCTACAGTTACCCTGATACCCAAACCACACAAAGATGCAACAAAGAAAGAGAATTACAAGCCAATCTACCTCATGAACATTGATGCAAAAATATTTAATAAAATACTGGCTAACCAAATCCAGGAACACATCAAAAAAAAAAAAATTATTCACCATGACCAAGTAGGCTTCATCCCAGGAATGCAAGGATGGTTTAACATATGAAAATCTGTCAACGTAATACACCATATAAACAAACTGAAAGAAAAAAAAACTACATGATCATCTCATTGGATGCTGAAAAAGCCTTTGACAAAATCCAACACCCCTTCATGATAAAGGTTCTAGAGAGATCAGGAATACAAGGAACATACCTAGACATAATAAAGGCAATTTACAGCAAGCCAACAGCCAAAATCAAATTAAAGAGCGAGAAAGTCAAAGTGGTTCCACTAAAATCTGGAACAAGACAAGGCTGTCCATTCTCCCCATATTTATTCAATATGGTACTTGAAGTTCTAGCTAGAGCAATAAATAAGATAACAAAAGGAGATCAAGAGGATACAAATTGGAAAAGAAGAAGTCAAACTTTCATTATTTGCAGACAATGTGATAGTACACATAAATGACCCCAAATATTCTACCAGGGAACTCCTACAGCTGATAAACAGCTTCAGTAAGGTGGCAGGATACAAGATTAACTCAAAATATCAGTAGCCCTCACATATACAAATAAAAAGGGGGCTGAGAAAGAAATCAAAAAACATCACCCTTTACAATAGTCACAAATAATATAAAATACCTTGGGGTAACTCTAACTAAGCAAGTGAAAGAACTGTATGATAAGAACTTTAAGTCTCTGAAGAAAGAAATTGAAGAAAATATCAAAAAATGGAAAGATCTCCCATGCTCATGGATAGGTAGAATCAACATAGTAAAAATGGCAATCTTACCAAAAGCAATCTACAGATTCAATGCAATTCCCATCAAAATCCCAATACAATTCTTCACATACTTGGAAAGAACCATACTTTATTTTATATGGAAAAACAAAAAACCTAGGATAGCTAAAAAAAAATTCCTGTATAATAAATCAACCTCTGGAGGCATCATGATCCCTAACCTCAAGCTCTACTATAGAGTTATAGTAATAAAAACAGCTTGGTACTAGCATAAAAACCAAAATGTGGACCAATGCAATCAAATTGAAGACCCTGATATTAATCCACACACCTATGAACATATGATTTTCAACAAAGAAGCCAAAACTATAACATGGAAAAAAGAAAGCATCTTCAACAAATGGTGCTGGCATAACTGGATTTCAACATGCAGAAGATTGCAAATAGATCCATATCTGTCGCCATGCACAAAACTCAAGTCCAAGTGGATCAAAGACCTCAACATAAATCCAGTTACACTGAACTTGATAGAAGAGAAAGTAGGAAGTAGTTTGGAACGAATTGGCACAAGGGACCACTTCCTAAATATAACACCAGTAGCACAGACACTGAGAGCGACAATTAATAAATGGAACCTCCTGAAACTGAGAAGCTTTTGTAGAGCAAAGGACACAGTCAATAAGACCAAACAACAGCCTATAGGATGGGAAAAGATCTTCAGTAACCCTACATCTGACAGAGGGCTGATCTCCAAAATATATAAAGAACTCAAAAGCTATACATTAAAATACTGAACAATCCAATTAAAAAATGGGCTACAGAGCTTAACAGATAATTCTCAATAGAAGAATCTCAAATGGCTGAAAGGCATTTAAGGAATTGCTCAACATCCTCAGTCATCAGGGAAATGCAAATCAAAACAACTCTGAGGTACCATCTTACACCTGTCAGAATGGCTAAGATCAAAAACACTGAAGACAGCTTATGTTGAAGAGGATGTGGAGAAAGAGGAACACTCCTCCACTGTTGGTGGGAATGCAAACTTGTATAGCCACTCTGGAAATCAGTATGGTGGTTTCTCAGAAAATTGGGAATAAGTCTTCCTCAAGACCAAGTTATACCACTTTTGGGCATTTACCCAAGGAATTCTCAATCTTACCACAAGGACACATGCTCAAGTATGTTCATATCAGCATTATTCATAATAGCAAGAACCTGGAAACAACCTAGATGCCCCTCAACTGAAGAATGGATAGAGAAAATATGGCTCATATACACAATGGAGTGCTACTTAGCAGTAAAAAAAACAATGATATCATGAAATTTGTAGGTAAATGGATGGATCTAGAAAATATCATTTTGAGTGAGTTAACCCAGACTCAGAAAGACAAACATAGTATGTACTCACTCATAAGTAGATACTAAATAGTAGGGAAGGGATGGCCAGACTGCAATCCACAACTCTAGAGAGGCTAGCTAACAGGAAAATACCCTAGGAGGGACACATGGATGATCCTGTGAAGGAGAAGTGGAAGAGATCTACATGAGTGGGCTGTGTGGCAAGGGGTGGGGGTGGCAGAGGATGAGGAGGAATAGGGGATGAGAACATAGGGAAATGGGAGGGTCAAGCTGGAACAGGGACAGAGTGGGAGGGCAGGGAGAAAGTTACCATGATAGATGAGGACATCATGGGAATAGGAAGAGGTAGGGTGCTGGGGGAGGCTCTCAGGAATCCACAAGGTTGACCCCACCTTGGTCTGCTGGCAGTGGTCCAGAGGGTGCCTGGACCAGTCTAATCTGGTGACCAGCCAGCAAATAACCTAGGTGTCATCATAGAGCCTTTGTCCAGTGACAGATGGAGGCAGATACAGAGATCCACAGCCAGGCACCAGGCTGAACTTCAGGAATCCAATTGATGAAAGAGAGGAGAGATATTGCAGGTGAGGGTAGTATGGGAGGATGTGCAGAGATGACTGGCCACACTAGTGGAAGCCCATGAACTGTGGACTGGTGGCTGTGGAGCCCCCATGGGACTGGACTAGGCCCTCTGGATATGGAAGACAGTTATTTGGCTCGAACCATTTGGGGGGTACCCAGGCAGGGGGATGGGGATCTACCCCTGGTCTATGGGCAGGCTTCTGGAAACCGGTGCCTGTGGTGTGACACCTTGGACAGCCTTGGTGCAGTGGGAAGGGGCTTGGACCTGCCTAGGCTCAGTGTGCTAGGCTCTGCTGACTCCCCATGGGAGACCTCAATTTGGGAAATGTGGGGATGTGGGGTGGCTTGGGAAAGAGGGCTGGGGGTGGGAGGAGCAAGGAGGGGGTCTATGGATAGCATTGGAGTGAGTAGAAATTTTCTTAATAAAGAAAAATGAAAAAAAATCCATTATAGAAAATAGAAATTTCAATGAAAAAAAAAAGTATGGATGCCAGAATACACACAGGGGCAGGGGGTGGGGGGTAATTCATTTACATCAGGTTAGCCTTGAATTCACTGTGCAGCTAAAGATAACCTAGAACTTACAATGTTCCTGCTTCTCCCTTCCAAGCAGTATGGTAACAGGCTAGCTCCATCAGGCCTGGTTACATGGTGCTAGGGATTGACCCCAGGGTTTTATGAATGCTAAGCAAGCACTTTACCAGCTAAGCTGTCTCTCAGAGTTTGTATTTTTAGGGGAAAACTTAATTTGTTAGACAAAATCAAATGTAAAAAAACAATACAACCACAAAAAAACAGTGACTTGTTCTCTCTCTCTCTCTCTCTCTCTCTCTCTCTCTCTCTCTCTCTGTGTGTGTGTGTGTGTGTGTGTGTGTGTGTGTGTTTCTGTCTCTCTGCCCTGCTCTTTTTTCCATTTAAAAATTTTTATTTTATTTCTGTGTGTGAGTCTTTTGCCTGCATGTATATATGAGTACTGTGTGTGTACAGCACCTGCAGAGGTCAGAAGAGAGCATAAGATCTTCTGGGACTGGAGTTACAGATGGTGATGAGCCACTATACTGGTGCTGGGAAGCAAACCTGGGTCCTCTGGAAGGGCAGCCAGGGTTCTTAACTGCTGATCCATCTCTCCAACCCCAGTTCAGCAATTCTTTATCTGTGATTCTTAAAACTTTGACAAGAATTTTGCTGGCATACACTTGGACAAGGAAGGTGGAAATGCTCCTGTTTCATTGCACCTACAAAGTCCTTGAGTCTTCAGAATGTCACATCTCCAGTTTGGACTTCTGGGGTGCAGACACACTGTGTGCTGAGGACAAGGGGGTGACATCAGGAGATAGTCTGACTGCTGCATCAGGTACCAGAGTGGTGCTCCAGGGTGTAGCCAGCCTCTTGCAGCCTGTGGTCTGCAGGGAAATATCAGATCAGATGCAGCCAGCTGCCCAAATGGGACCATGAGAGGAGCTAGGGTACAGCATAACGATGCCTCTGCCCAGGCCCAGCAATAAAGAGCAAGTGCTGAACCTGCAGCTGAGGGAAGGAAAGAGGGGCTCTGAAAGCTGAAATCTGACTGAACAGGGCAGCCACAGCTATGCAGGAATGGACCCACACTCTGTCACCTGCCAATAACCCATGTCTCCCTTTTAGACATTCCATTCAGGAACCATTCCAAGGAAGGGATTATGGGATTACTTAAGTTAACTTAAAACAAAACCATCTCAAAATATTGCTGCTACCAAAGCAAATCTGAAAATGTTGGGAAAATATAAAAGACATTATTTGAAGAATACCACATCCTTATCCTAGAATACATGGAACACCAGATGAAGAGTATATGCAAGGGACCAGAGAGGATTTGCTTTGGCATTGACAAAAGCAAATCCACACACTTCCCCTATAGCCTAAACACAGCAAAATCAACTAGTAAATTGGGGAAACTGGAGAGTAAAGAACCCAAGAAACCATTTTAGTGAAAATAATGGGCAGTGACTAGAGAGTTAGCTCAGCTGCATAAGAAAAATTGTAGTTCTAGCAGAGGACTCAGGTTCTGTTCCCAGCACCCACATGGTGGATCACAACCATCTCTAACTCCATTGAAGGGGAATCTAGCACCTCTTTCTGACTTCCCAGGGCAACACACACACACACACACACACACACACACACACAAATCCACATGAATCACAGACATGCATATAAGAATACTCATACACACAAAAAAAATATAAATAAGTATTTTTAAAATTGAAGCTAAATTAGACTACAGCCAGACATGGTATCACATGCCTTTAATCCCACACTCAGAAGGCATAGACAAGAGGGTCCCTTTGAGTTTGTGGCCAGCCTGCTCTACATAACAAGTTTCAGGATAGCCAGGAGCCAGGACTATACAGTGAGACTCTCTTTCACTCTCCCATCCCTCCCCCCACCAAGAAAAAGACTACAAACAGATAACAGGATATTACAGTAAAAATATAAAGTGAGCAAATAAACCAGAAACAGACAATATTAGGAAGCATTATCAATTAGGAAATATTAGACAATAAAGGAAAAAGAAATAACTTTAAATTTCAAAAATATTTTTTAAAGTCTTAAAAAGCCATGTGTGGTGTCACAGGCCTATCATCCCAGCACTTGGAAGGGTGAGGCAGAAGGATCCCAGAAAGTTCAAGGCCAGCCTGGTCTACATAATACACAATGATAAACCCATAAAGGAATTTATAATATGTGTTAAGATTACAATAGATGTGGTTAAATAGTAGATTAAACCATATGCGTAAAGAATTTGTGGATTTAAAGAAAAAGAAAACAGAAGATGACCCAGAGTCCAGTAGAGAAGGATAAAAGACAGACAAAAATGGAAGGCAAGAGATAGGCAAAATGGAAGGGTGAAATGAGGCGCCATCTCACGTGGAAGTTCTGGAATGGAAGGCACAGACAGACTGGAGAGGCAGGATTTGGGCAGAAGTATCCAACATGTTATCACAGACACAAAAACTCCCAACCACAAGAAACCCGATGGATAAATGGAAATTAGCCTGGACCCGAACCCGCCCCAGGGAAACCAGAGCATTCAAATCAAAGGTCTTAAATGTCAACAGATGGAAAAGAAAAAGAAGAGAAAACTGGGTAGTGATCTGGCAGCTGTCCCAACTGCAACAACAGTGGCCCAAAAACAAATACACAAACAAAACAACAGAGAGTTAATGTTTTCCAAGTGAGCCTCAGTCTAGAGAAATAAGTAGTCCATCAAAGCCCCAAGAACCAGTACAGAGCAGATAGTTGGTAGGTAGGTAGACAGATATCACTTCAAACAAACAAAGCTGCCTGTGTTGACCTCAGGTCCTCACAAAGGGCACTTCTACTGGGTGTGTACCATGAAGAAAAGGAAAAGATTTCTGTTGAAAAATCATCTGTGAAAAAAAGGATAACAATATATAATATTAAAAAATAAATATTTAAACAAGTATTAATTGTATTTTTAAAAAATGACAGTAGGGGCCAGGGAGATAGCTTTCACTGGGACAATGCCTGCTTCCCAGGAACCAGGACCTGAGTGTGGCTCTTCAGCACCCATGGAGAGACTGGACTTGGCAGCTTGAATCTTCATGCAACCCCAGCCTGGAAGGAGTAGGGATAGATGGATGGTCTGACTCCCTAGAGCTCACTGGTCAGCCATTCAAGCCAATCAGTGAGTTCTATGTATAAGGAGAGACCCTGTCTCAAAAATTAAGGTATGTGTTTGGAGGGGGGGCGCTGCTGTAGAGGACCTGGGTTGGATTTCCAACACCTACATGGTATCTCACAAAAACATTTAACTCCAGGTTCATAGGATCCAACACCTTCTTTTGGTGGACACCAGGCACACACTTGGTGCACAAACTTGTATAGATACATGCAAAATACTCAGAGATAGAAATAAAATTAGATTAAAAATTAAAAACAAGAGAGGAAGATGCCTCATAATGAACTCCAGCCTCCATAAGCACATGAACACACACATATATGCACAAATGACAGCAGTGGCTTATTTTTGAAGGTAAATATAAAAGAATTTGGCATTTCACTTTTGGGAATGGTGGATTAGGACATTTGGACTGAATGATGAGCATCCATTACACATGAAGACTGCAGACCTGCCTTAACTTAGTGAAATCTTCCTTTTTAACAAAAGCCATTCATGGTGATAATTGAAAGCTAATAAATTAATCTATAGGGCTTAGGATGTAGCTCAACAGTAGAGCACTTACCTAACATGCAAAAGGCCCTGGATTTTTCCATATCATTGCAAATTATTTTTTAATTAAATATACATATAAAGTAAAGGGGGTGTGCAAACTAATCAGCAGAGTTACTAGGAGACGTTTTAAAAGTTGGTGTAGGGCTGAGGATATAGCTCAGTAACAGGGTGCTTGTCTGGGAGGCGCTTGAAGGTTCTAAGCTCAATAACCAATAATAAACAACCAACTAACCAGACAACAAAACAACAAAAGTTGATGCATACAAATTCAGTTTTGGGAAAACAAAAGTATCTCCAGATACAAAGCTTTTTAAAGATGTGTTTTTATTATTTGTGTGTGTGTGTGTGTGTGTGTGTGTGTGTGTGTATGTATGTGTGTCTGTGTTTAGAGATGTGCACATTGAGTATAGGTGTCCTCAGAGACCAGAGGTGTCTGATTCCCTTGGAACTGGATTTACAAGTGGTTGTGAGTTATCCAATATGGGTCCTAAGGACCAAATTTGGGTGCTCTGCAAGAGTAGCATGTGCTCTTAACTGCTAAGCCACTGCTCTAGTCTCTGATATAAAGTTTTAAAATACCGTTTATAAAGGCACCATTTACAATATTACGTTCAACATATCAATAGCTAAAAATTGATCTAACAAATAGTATTCAAGATTTATATTCAGGGGAAAAAGAAAAAAACATTAAGAAAACTGAATAAATGGAGGGTAAATCATGTCCATTTGATTTGAAGAATTAATATTGCAAGATGCTTGATTTTTTACAAATTAACTCAAAGTTCTCAATTCTTCTTCAAATGTACAGGCTTAATCTAAAACTAAAGCAATAAAAGAAGAGGCAAGAAAGACAGATAGGAAGGAAGGACGGACAAGGGATCAAGAATATCCAAGAGAAACTTGAAGAGGAATTATACTTACTACAGGACAATTTGTTCTACTGACATCAGGCTTGGTCATAGAGTTAAACCAATCAGCATAAGCTGGTACCCAGAGGTCACACCTTCTACTGGAAATCAATGAGACAAGCAAAACAGACCCCAATGCAGGATACACACAGAGACACTGAATGACAGCAAGACCATCCTGAAAGAAGGGGTACAGTCAATCACCAAGGCAGGACTGACTGGAAAGCAGACCCAAATAAGAGCAGCAAATCCTAACCCTGCTAGGTCAAGTCAGATGGTGTTTTCACACACAAAGTTGGAAAATTCCCTCTAACAGGAAATAAAAGTCAGGAATCAGGACTGGCAGGATAGCTCAGCAGGTATGACAGAGGTATTTATACATATTTGATGACCTGAGTTCTATCCACAGATCCCACAAGAAGGCAGGAGAGTGTAGCTAGAGTTTTCCTGGTCTTGCCTGGCCCAGGTCAGGACAAATCTCTCTCACCTGCCACTCCCACAGCTGCTCAGACCCAACCAAGTAAACACACAGAGACTTATATTGTTTACAAACTGTATGGCTGTGGCAGGCTTCTTCTTATCTAGTTCTTATATCTTAAATTAACCCATTTCTATTAGTCTATAAGTTGCCATGTGACTTGTGGCTTACCAGTATCTTACATCTTGCTTGTCATAGCCGTGGCTGGCAGTGTCTCTCTGCCTCAGCCTTCCACTTCCCAGAATTCTCCTTTCTCCTTGTCCTGCCTATACTTCCTGCCTGGCTACTGGCCGATCAGTGTTTTATTTATTAACCAATCAGAGCAACACATTTAACATACAGAACATCCCACAGCAGGAGAGTACCTACTCCTGAGAGTTGTCCTGTCTTCCACATGCTTGTGCCATGATACACACATCAAAGGTAATAAATAAATAATAAAATCGTGCACTACTAAAGGTAAGTCTGATTTGCTGGAGTGAAAAGTGGGCTGGTCATGCAGAGAAGACATTTACAGTGTGGAAATAAATATCCAGAAAGTACTCTTACACCCAAGAACACAACAGACAATGTTATGGGGAAGATGGAGGCAAGATGCCAGAGAAGAGCTTCAAGCAGCATTGAAGACTATGAAGAGATGGGCATCCACATCCATAGTCAGGAAATGCAAGCTAAAAGCAGTATCCTCTGGTAAGGACAGCATCTAGACTGCATGCATAGAACATCCAGGAGCAAGCCAGCCAAAATTCCAAATGAAGCATCAAGTCCCACTCCAAGCCTAGGAGATGTTGACAATTGATGGCTGCCGAGGGAGGGAGAGTCAGTTTTCTTTGTGGATGTACCCTGGAAGGCTACTTATGTGCTAGTAATAGTCCTACACCCATGTACATAGGCAGCACCAAGTGGACTCAGTGGGGGGGGGGGAGAGAAAGAGGGGGAGAGAGAGGGGGGAATAAAGTTGAGAGAGAAAGTGGACAGGGGAGGATTGGAAAGGAGCGAATAGGTGTGGATTTGATTTAAACACATTATATGCACATGTGAAATTCTGAAACAATAAAAGTACACAGAACATGTGAGGGATCCCTCAAAACAAAAGAAAATCACAATAGAAAACTAGACAAAAACCTAATACGGAGCCTCCCTTAAAAAGAAAGCTTGAACAGTCAACACACCTAAGGAAGGGATGCTCAGCCTCTGCTGATCAGGGCAATGGGAAGCCAAACCACAGGGAGGTATCGCTTTATGATCTGGGTCAAGGAAAAGCTAAAAAGGAAATTTGTAACAGCAACTGCTGGCAATAGGAGGAGCTGCAGAATTTTTAGTGGAAATGTAAAATGGCGGTTTCCCTCTGAGGGGTTGTCATTTTTCTCATTAAAGTGAAAGATTACATGCCACATACCCTGACAATTTCACATACACACACACACACACACACACACACACACACACACACACACACACACAAATATATATGTATATATGGAAGAAATATCACTTTTATGCATCAGGAGACAAGTTTGAGAGTATTTATTGGACCATTTTGTAACTGCAAAAACTTGATCATAATCTATTGACAGATTAATGGGTACAGAGTCCCATCTATGTTTAGCAGAATGTTATAAGGCAGCAAAGACAAATGAACTATGGTCCTTTCCATTCATTCATCACCATGATCAAAGATCAAAGTTCACACATTTGATATTGAGCAGGAAAGCAAACTATAGAAGGATGCATGTGGTGTGGCTCTAATTACAGCAAAGTCCAGAACTTCTGGACAACTATAAATAAGGTATTGCTTAGGGTTTTGCATCTGTGAAAATAGATCGATAGGTGATAAATAGATGATAGATAGATAGATAGATACATACATACATACATACACACACACACACACATACATACATACATACATGCCTAGATTGGATGGATAGAGAGATAAATAGATAAAAGATAAATAGAAATATGGCTCAGAGGTTAAGAGCACTGACTGCACTTTCAGAGGTCCTGAGTTCAATTCCCAGCAACCACATGATGACTCACAACTATCTATAATGGGATCTGGTGCCCTCTTCTGGCCTGCAGGCAGAACACTGTATACATAATAAATAAATCTGCAAAAAAGAAGAAGAAGAAGAAGAAGAAGAAGAAGAAGAAGAAGAAGAAGAAGAAGAAGAAGAAGAAGAAGAAGAAAGAAAGAAAGAAAGAAAGAAAGAAAGAAAGAAAGAAAGAAAGAAAGAAAGAAAGAAAGAAAGAAAGAAAGAAAGAAGGGTTGGTACCCACAGAGCATTATCTAATACTTGCCACATATGCTACCTATGATTTTGTCCCAAAATGCACTGTTTTATACAATGCTTTTAACTCCCCTTCCTTCTCACACTCAGGATTGCCCTTCCCTCTTTCCTTTGCTCACTTCTCCCTGTATTGAGTCTCTGATAAAAGTGTGTGCTCACTCAGGTCTCCTGGGTTGCTCCTGTCTTTCTGACTCCCATTTGGATATCTCACTAACGACGTACAACAGCACAGCCCTGTCAGCCTTCCAGGCTGCTCTCCCCCTCGCTGCTCCAGCTGATAACAGAAATGTCATGAATGTTAAATGATGCGTTGAAAACATTAAGAAAGCATCTGACTGTGGGCCTCTCTCTGGCGCCATTCACTCCAGTTTGACTCTTTTTGGCTAATAGCAACACTGAGCATCCAGGGTGATCTCTTAGTTGACTTTTAATGAGTCTTGAATCTACAGGGCTCTCATTGCCATCCTGGTCTCAGACATTGCACAGCACTCATCTATCCATCACTGGGGTCTGAAATGCTGACATTTAGAAATGACAAGTCCAGCCCCTACTTCCTGTCCACAAGGTCTGCAAAGAACCTGTGACCCTGGGAATCCCCTGAGTCTCAGAGATTGCAGTGGGTGCAGTTTCTCTCTTGGGCATGCTTGAAGACTGTGAACGTGCCTAACCACTGGGCAAAGCTGAGATCATTGCTCTCCATACTGGAAACTGGTGTGAGATTCCAGGGGAGCAGAATAAAGAGGGAAAGAAACATGGTGTGAGAAAATCACAGTGAGAGTAAAGAGATGAGACCTCAGCAGCTATGGGCAGCAGGATGGATACAGCTCAGACCAGAGACAGAGAAACCCTCCATAGTATTTTGAATTGCTAACCACAGGAAGGAGGACACCTGAAGTGGGACAGGTCATCATGGTGGCACAGGACAGCTCTACAGAGCCCACATGACTCTGAGGGCATCGGTGGTTTCCTCCTTGAAGCTCTGCTACTCTTACTGCACGTGGAGAAAATGGAAGAATGAAGGTGACCAGGCACCGTACCCTGGTCTCTGCAGCATTGCTGTAGCTGCATAGCCAGATTTCTGACCTCAGATCCGTGAGAGCATCATGGGAGTTGGGAGCACCTTGTGTCAATTGGGAGGGTGCCCTGGGCACTGCTGATCACAAGATAGGCACAGAGTTCTGCACAGACCTGCAAGTATTGCCAGGATCCATCCTTCCCTGGCTGTTCACAGAGATCCTTCTCTCTTTCTCTGTTTCTTGCCATTGTTTTCCACTGCTCCCCACCCTCCACTTTGTCCTTCCAACAGGAGTCTAAAAACCAGAGCAGGGCGGGAGGAGAGAAAATGGACCAGTGGTACACCAGGAAGACCATAGGGAGAGATTTTCAGAGAATGCTGAGAAAGGACTAGAAGCAACCGTGTGAGAGAGCAATGGATGGCAGAGGAAAGTTCTGAGCTTCATGTCTTCTCCAAACGGCAGGCTGAAGACCTGAAACATCCCAAAGAGTCTTTTAGAAGAGGCTGTGGAACACCGCTATGCTATCCAGACACATCATCACCCACATACAGCCACCTTCAGACAAAGATGTGCCTGGTGTTGCTAAAGCCATTTTAATGAACTTAAGATGAAATGACCTGGCAGGTAGACCAAATAAAGGCTCTAGAAAACTAGGTCTAGAAAAGCGAGCCATTAAAATGTACGCATTCCTCTGCTGGCATCCAACCTACACTCATCAATAACGTCAGCATCGCCTCACTTCCTTCGGTCACTGATCATTGGTGCTGGATGACAGTAAAGGGATTTGCTAAATCACTACCATCATTGATGTTTCCAATGCCTTTAAAATCATAATAATGACCCTGGCCAACAGACATGACAATTACAATTTTTAATCCTATTTGACACATAGGACAAAGTTCAGGAGGTTCAGCAAATCTCCCCAACCAGCCAGCAATTTTCAAAAGCCTAATCTCTAAGCCAAGACTATCCAACCCCAGAGTTCCATATCTCAGCCAAGGGGCAGCAGGCCACTCGAGTCTGAGTGGTGGCTTGAATGGGAAATGTCCCCCATAGGCTCATGTCCTTGGTCCCCAGTTGGTGGTGCTGTTTGGGGATATTATGGATCTTTAGGAGGTGGAGCCTTGCTGGAGGAAATACATCACTAGGAGTGACCTTTGAGGGTGTGTGGTCTCACCTCTGCTTCCAGCTCTCTTACTCTCTCTACTTCCTATGTGTGGATGAAAGACATGACTGGTTCCTGCTTCTGCCCCTGCCATCTGTTGTCAGGCTTCTCTTGCCATCCTAGACTCTAAAACTCTGGAACTGGAAGCCAAAACAAGCTCTTTTTTCCTTAAATTGATTTTGGTCATATTACTTTATCACAACAACAGGAAAGTAACTAACGGAGCCTGTGGGAATTACCTTTCTCCTCTGGCTAGCTAAGGACCCCTCAGAGTACAACTGGACCTTAGCACTTAGCAAAGAGTTGGGCAAACAGATGGCACTAACTCTGTGCTGATTAACGTAAGGCACCACGAGATGCTTAGGGCTTTTAAAAGCATTTGGAACAGTGTTGCTTTCTTTATTACATCACTCCATCACACGTTGATCGGTGGTTCTCCTGCAGGAAGACAGATATGCTTCATTAGATGTATGTATTAGCCACCACAATTATAAGCACATTATTGCTCAACCTGAAAATTGCAATCATTTATTTTTTATTTAAGTATTTTCTTGATGGAGCTATTGCTTTTGAAAGGTTTGAAAATACATCTGGTTTGTAATCATTTTAATATACCTATATTTTAAATGCACAACGGTGGAGGCTTGGCTGGCTAGAACATGGTAAGGCCAGTCTTCTCTAAGAACTGGACAGAGGGGATTTTCTTTTTCCCTTTCTTTCCTGTAGTGATGGGCACTGCTGTCTATGGAAGCACCTTGGTTGAGGAGATAGCTTCTTCTTTGCTACCTGCCAGGTGACAGGAGGAAAGCCCAACACTCACACACAAGGATGTGGCCAGAGGAATGCTGGTACCGATGGTCTGGTCAGTTTTGTATCCAGAGTCTAATGTCACATCATCAAAGAGCCCAGAAACCTTCTGGATGGGACTTACAAAAGGACAAGCCTGATGTAAATGAGAATGGAAAATCAAATAATCCAATAACTTAATACATAGGTCCATGCTTCAGGGAACTCTCTTTAAAAGGTCAGTGGTGTCAAAAGCTTGGTGCAACCTCCTTCATCTTCTGCTGCTGAGGTGAAGTAAAGACCTTTCCATAGCCGAAAAGTACTAACAAGTTTCCAGCTATCAAGGAACCACGTGTTGTTGTGACTCTTGATAAACTACAGTGAGGATGAGGAAGAAAGGAGGAAGTATACAGAGCACAAGAGGGACAGAGGCACTCACTGAAGAGGACAGGATATCTCTTTTGCAGATGGATGGTGTGTGTGTGTGTAGGTAGGTATGGGCAATGTGGACAGAGCCTAGTGAAAGAAGATGTTGAGAGACTGTACAAGGAAGTTGAGTGCAGTGGAGACAGGGACCCAATAAAGAGAGGTTCTCACCGAATTCACCCCACTCTCCTCACTACAAGTCACTGGAGACTCATGGGGCAAGGAAAAGAGAATTGGAGTTCAAGCTGGATTCCTTTGGACTTTTTACCACTAGAAGATGACTAGAAATCCGTTCAGTCAGCCAAGGTGTCATCAAGAGGTATACCAGTCCACAGCACACAACAGAGGGCAAAGGGTAGACAGTATAAGATGGTTTCCTCTCTGTGCCTCACCCAGCTGATAAGCCCAATGTTGGTTGGGATCAATGGTGCAAAGGAGTGGGAAAGTCTGCCTCCTGAGACTCAAGTGGGGCTGAGTAGCCACGTGATGAGAAAGCCAAACATCCAGCACAGGATTTCCCCCAGCAGAACTCAAAGTCCTAATAACACAAGCAAGCAAGTGATATGCAAAGTCGGGCATGCACCAGTGTGGAGCTTCATCCTCCTCTGCGTGTCACAGAAGGCAACTTAAAAGCCATGGTTCTGAATTCTCACATTCCAAGAGAAGAGGGATCACTCTGTGCTGGCCTAACTCTGGCTTGCAGAAGGGTCTGGAGGGACGATAGATGCTCTAGTTGCCTTTCTGTTCTGGAATAAAACACTCTGACCATGGCAACCTGGAGGAAGAAAGGATTTATTTGGCTTACACTTCCAAGACACAGTTCATCATCAAAGGCAGGAACTCAAAGCAGAAACCATGGGGGAAGGCTGTTTGCTGGATCACTCACCAGCCCATGTTTAGTTACCTTTCTCACATAGTTCAGGCACACCTGCCTAAGAATGGTGCATCCCACAGTGGACTGGGCCCTCCTTCAGCAATTAACAATCAAGACAATCCCTCAGTGACAGGCCCACAAATCAACCTGGTCTAGACAATCTCTCAGTTGAGACTTCTTTCTCAGGTGACTAGACTGTGTCGGATTGATGGTTTAAGCTAACTAAGACAATACCATGGGCAGGGCATGGTTTCTCAAGCTATACTGTTACCTACCACTCTTTCCCACCACTAGTTTATCATGACCCAAGGCAAGGCTTTTAACTGACCCTACATCTCAGCATCATTGATCAGGAAACACTGACTTCCCCAACTTATGTTCAGGGTGTTAAAAAACCCAGATCCAAAGCACCTGCTACCCCTGATTAGATGCTCAGCACCCAGACCATGAAAGGACCTCATGTAGCTGCCACTTCCTCAGTGTGAGACCAGGAGATCTCTCAGGTGGTGAGAAAATGCATTTGTGAAGGAACAGGGCCCAGGACAAGGACTCTGAGCTGTCTTCCATACTCAGGGGTCTTTCTGGCACCCCCACACCATCTTAGTATGTCTCTCTCAGTGTCCACACATGTGGATAGAGTGTTGCCATGCTTATCCTCACTGTCAACTTGAGGGGATTTAGATTCATCATGGAAACACATCTGGGGGTGTCATGGGGGTGTTTTCAGAAAGGCTTATCTCAGCAGGTAGGTCCTACTCTAAACGTGGTAGGCACCATCTCATAGGCTGGAGTCCAGGGTTAAATAAAAAAAGAGAAAGCAAGCTGAGTGCCAGCATTCATCACTCTCTGTTTTATGACTTCATCACTCTCTGCTTTATGACTATGGCTGCAAGGTGACCGGCTGCCTCATGTTCCTCCCTCCATGGATACCCACCCCCATGATGGACTGGTGGGCTATATATTTAAACTGTGAGTCAAAGTCAACTTTTCCTTTCTTCAATTTCTTTTGTCAAGAACTCTGGCACAGCGTGGAAGAAAGAAAGCAACTGTCACAGATGTGCTGTCTGCCCAGCATGGCCAGGCTTCACAGGGCACTGGGCACTGCAGCGCTGACCCGAGGCAAGTGCCCCAACTGCAGCTGGAATGATGCGCATTGGGAGATGTGAGCACATTTGCAGAAATCCTTCACCCTGATGCCAGCAATCAAATCAGCAGCTGCGACACCCACTTCTCAGTAAAAACCTGCAACCAAAGAGAAGACGGAGGCTGTTTTGCTCAACTTTGAATCTACTTGGAATTAATGAAGAATAAATGTGCTAAATTCAAACCTTTCAAGGGACAATTTCCATTAAGCCAGGGCTCAGCTTCATTTCTGATCCACCGTTGCAAGGAGTAACAGCTGTTCGGGGCACTGTAACTGCCTTCGAAGCACTGAGGCCATAAACTTTAAAAAGAAAACTCTCGTCCTGATGAGCACCGGGAGAGCAGTGGGGGAAGGGCACAGTTCATGAGATACGATCCCTCTTTAAGTGCCCCACATCCTCATAGCCACACAGACCCCACTGCAGGGAGATACCTAGGCACCAGCCTCACTTTGGATCCGGAGTCAAGTGAGGATGGTGAGGGCGGCAGAGGAGGTGTTTGAAGGAGGAAGGGTTGGAGGAAGCAGAACACGGGTCCCATCATATCCAGTGTGGGGCAGGCTGTAGCCAATGTGAAAGTATGATCTGTCTATCAACCAACCCCTTTATAGCTCAGCCTTCCTCTCGGGTTAGCTCAAGTGTCCAGCACAACTTTGTGGACTTGAGGACACATCAGTAAACAGCCCAACCCACTCACTCCTTTGCAAGTGAGGCAAGAGGGGATGGATGGTGGCCCTGACTATCAAACTCAAGTACACTGTCTGTAAGTGGATCCTATGGGCAGCAGCACTGCCTTGGGAAGCACCCAAGCCAGGGGCAAACAAGGCCCCAAACAGAAGGCAAAGCAAGGGCAGATCTCCCAAAAGAGGAGTGAGATGAGCAGAAGGTTTCTGTGAATGGAAGGGTGTGAAAGAGAAGAGTCTTGATGAGGAGACCAAAAAAGTGCAATGGACCAAACCAGGTACAGCCTTAGGAGCTTCACTGGGGCCTACAGAGTTCTTTCAGGAGAGGAATTTTACTAGACTTTAAGAGGTTAGCAGCAAGACAGAGGCAATATGCAATCTGCATCACTAGGAGGCCACTGAAAAGTGCTGAAGGGCCAGCATGGATGGAAGGAAGTGCCCAGGGAAATGGGGACAACAATCCAGGCAGGAAAAGCGATTGGTGGTGGTGGTGGTGGATCAAGAGCCCAAGACTTGGAGACAGACCATCTTCAGAGTAATGGATTATGGCATCAGCAACATGCATTATTTGCTAAAGTGGATTCTCCTGGTCTATGGGGAAATAGTGGTGGGCACAGATGGGAGGCCAATGCCCTTCTTCTCTGGGTGGATTCCCCCCTCAGAGGTTGATCACAGAGCTGGTTCTCATCCCTTACCTCTACTATCCATTGTGGGCACTGGGATGTTGTCATGGTTCCCAAGCCATCCCTGTATCACTTGCCTGTTTGGTTCTTGTGCCTCCACACAGACCTCTTTCTTGAGCCTCAGGCTCAACCACACTCTGCTGTGCAGCCACTCCCACTTGGCCACGTCCCACCTTCAGTCATCATCTCCTCTCTTCCTTTCCTTCACAGCTATCATCCCATGAAAACAAAAAGAACCAGCCCATTCCTCCCCAAGAAACTCCACTTTCATTACAAATGGACAACAATGAAAAGTAAAACATTTTCACAACAGTGTGAACCACATACTCAGAAAGAGCCCTGGGCCTAATACAAATGACAACATTCCTGGTTATATACAGCTACTTTATATAACTCCATACAGATAATAAATTAGGCCAAAATGTACAATAACATTTGGTAGACTTCAGGACCAGTATCCTATCCCCAGTATATCACAAAATACATTTTTATACCACAAAGAAGCACACTTGCAAGTTGGCATCAAATGCCTTATTTCTAATGGTGCAGGCTGAACCCTCCAACATCTAAAATGAAATAGCCAGGGGCATGGAGGACACACCATGTGCTCAGGCTACAGGCAACCTGGTAGATCTGCATTCACATGGGCGCTGTATTAGTCAAGGTTCTATACCTTTATACATGTGTGTGTGTGCGTGTGTGTGTGTGTGTGTGTGTGTGTGTGTGTGTGTGTGTGTGTGTAAAAGAAATTTATTAGAATGGCTTATAGGCTGTGGTCCAGTTAGTCCAACAATGGCTGTCTACCAATGGAAGGTCCAAGAATTCTGTAGTTGTTCAGTCTATGAGGCTGGATGTCTCAGCCAGTCTTCAGTATACACCAGAATCCCAAAGAAGTAGGCTCTAATGCCAATGAAGGAATGGACTTATTAAAGAGAGCAAGCAAATAAAGAGAGCACTTTCTTTTTCCATATCTTTTATATAGGTTACCAGCAGAAGATGTGGTCCCGATTAGAGGTGTATCTTCCCACCTCAAAGATCTGGGTTAGAGGTGGGTCTTCCCACTTCAAATGATTTAATTTAAAAAAAAATTCCTCACAGGTTTTCCTAGTTATTTGGGTTTTAGCTAATTCCAGATATAGTCAAGTTGACAACCAAGAATAGCTGTCACATTAATCATGATAGTTTACCTACATTGTCAACTCAGTGAGTTTTGAACCACCTAGGAGACACACCTCTAGATATGTCCATCAGAGCACTTCCAAAGAGGTTTAACTGGGCAAGGAAGACCTACCCTGAGAGTGGACTATACCATTCCATGGGCTTGGGTCTTAGACTGAATAAAAAGGAGAAAGCCATCAGAGCAATAGCATTCAGCTTTTGTTACATCACCCTTCTGCCAAACCAGCTAGGGCCACTCTTGCTCCACACTTTCTCCACCACCATTATGGATGGTGCCTTCTTCCTCCATGCCTTCTGTACCATGATGGACAGTACCCTCTTGCTCCATGCCTTCTCCGCTATGATGGACAATACCCTCTTGCTCTATGCCTTCTCCACCATGATGGACAGTACCCACTTGCTCCATGCCTTATCCACCATGATGGACAGTACCTTCTTGCTCCATGTCTTTCCACCATGATGGGCAGTACCTTCTTGCTCCATGACTTCTGTACCATGATGGACAGTACCCTCTTTCTCCATGTCTTTCCACCATGATGGGCAGTACCTTCTTGCTCCATGCCTTCTGCACCATGATGGACAGTACCCTCTTGCTCCATGCCTTTTCCACTATAATGGGTGGTACCTTCTCGCTCCATACCTTCCCCACCATGATAGTCCATATTTTATTGTTCCATGCTTTCTCCACCTTGATGGACAGTACTTTCTTGCTCCCTCCTTCTCTGCCACAATGGACAGTACTTTCAAACTCTGAGTAAAATCAGTTCTTCCTCCCTTAAGATTTTTTTTCTCAGAAAAAGCAACTAATGAGAAAGTAACTAATGGAGACACCAAAGGGAAGACAGTGTGGGATGTTTCCTGAGCTCAGATATCTTTTTATCCTTTGCTTTCTTGAAAGGCAAAGTATGTAGGGAGACCATGCCCCTTTGCTTAGCTGAGCTCAAAACATTTAATTAGCCCTTTCTTCTCACCTTAAGGCCTTACAAGATCAAACATAATTGAATTTAGTCAAAACTCAGAAACCAAAAACTTTCATTAATCCAAGAACATTGGCCTTTCTCTAGAATTTCACATATAATCTCCTTAAAACCAACATAATACAAACATGTAGACTTTTGCCTAACTTGGTCATAGATTTTGAAAGAAGAAAAGAATCATTTGGCTGGTTAAAATACATATATGCCAGTATCACAAACTCAGTGCTGTGAACTGAGTCCTTAATTTCACAGCAATAACTCATCAGTAACCAGAATGGTGGAGTGCTGTCTCCTGGCCATGAAGGACGGCAGTGGCATTGCTAAGCAGAGACACTGCATCTGCCTGACAGTAGCACAGCTAGGTCACAGCACATGGTGCAGATGACACAGGAGAAATGGGACCTAGGGGGAAATCCCACATTCCTTGGAGCTGAGGAAAAATAAACTGAGCTGGGAACATGCCGAGAGGTCTGAGAGGAGACTATGTTCACCAGCTTACTGCGTCTTCTGAAAGGAGATCAGTTGAACAAGTTCACTGATCCTCAACTTCAGAGCTCTCCTGACTTGGGACCACATCTGTGCCTCTGAAGCAAATGTATATTTGACCCTGTGCTCCCTGGTAGTACTTAACCTCAACCACAGGTTCCACTTAAGGTCACAGGTCAGTGCTAAACCCTGATAGCCCCTAGGAACTCACAATGGACTTCAAAGTCAACTCATTTTCCCCTTACAGATTTATTTGAGGAGAGATTGCTGTGAATAGAGTTACGCACAGAAAAGCTCAGGGGACACCCCAGGATGTGCTGCTCTGGAGAACCCATTTAGTTCAACAAGAGAAGCTGAACTCCTGGGAGACTCCACGCTGCTAATGAAGCCAAATCGTCTCTTTTCAGATCTGTCTGTAAACAAGTCCCCACTAGAGAGTCCTCTCCATGTGTCCCTTGTGGACTATTTTGAAGTGGGAGCTGCCATCTCCTGGACTTCTGGACTCTTAATCACTGACTGCATCAGATGAGCAAATTCCATAGAGAGACATTGTCTTTTCAAGAACCTCTTTACATTAGAAATTCCTGGTGAAAGATCCTGCCACAGAAACAAGGTGTCTCCCTTATATAAATTCATTCATAAAAGCAGGGGATAAAGCAACATTGGGTGAATAAGGGTTCCTCCTGAGTAGGCCTGGATTGCCTCAGGTGTGTCACAGAGGCACAGAGCCAGAGGCAGTGACCAGGAACTACTCAGTGTTCCACTATCTGCACACTGGCCACTCAGACCCACTCTAAATTGACGTAGTTCTGGAAATACCTGACAAAATGGCTGCCGAAGTCCATCATGCATGCCCCTGGTTCCAGAGCAGAGCCTGCAGTGACCAGAAAGGCCACCAGAGGGCACAGATGTGCCACAAGGCGCTGGCTCAGGTATAACTTGACTTGAGGAGGGGGCAAACCTAAGGTATCCCAGCTGAGTCTCAGAGGGCTCTGTTTTTTCCTGTAGACACTTCATATTAAACTTTATTTGAAAGGGAAAAGAAGGGAGGTTTTAGAAGAAAGTGAGGGGGCTGGAAAGATGTCTCAGAGGTTAAGAGCACTGACTGCTCTTCCAGAGGTCCTGAGTTCAATTCCCAGCAACCACATGGTGGCTCACAACCATCTGTAATGAGATCTGGCACCCTCTTCTGTATACATAATAAATAAATAAATCTTAAAAAAAAAAAGAAAGAAAGAGAGGAAAAGAAGAAGAAGAAAGTGACAGAAAGTTCTAGAGTCCCCCAGGAGAAGGAAGCTTGCCTGTCCTGCATGGAAGCCTCTAGATCTCTACCCAGACTTTTTCCTCCTAATTTCTCAGCTCACTTATACGATAAAGAATGAATTATAGGCAATGATCTCAAATCTTTCCTGCCTTTAGAAATTTTCCCACAACTCCGCTCCATAAATTAAAAATACAATTTAGCTGGTGGTACTTTGACAAGCTTGTGGTTTTCTTCAGGAATAGCTACTGACTCCACATCTCTTTGAAACAGGACCTCATAGCCAAGAGCCAGTTTTTGTCCCAACAGAGCCTCTGTGTCTCCATCAGGCAACAGAGGTGAGTACTCATTGACCCCAGCACCCCACTGAGCTGCAGGGCACCCAGATTTCCTCTTAATGCTTCTAGAGTCTTCAAACAGAGCCTTGTTTTATGAAGGTGTCTAGGATCCGGACTATCTCAAGTTACTTTCCCAAAGAAATCAGTATGGAAATGAATGCCGCTGTTTCTGTGTAAGTCCATCAACTCTGATTCAGAAGCAGGTGGCAATCAGTCTGTGTATATTTTTAGTAAACAGCTTGGACCTGATGTTATAAATACTAGGTCCTCTCTTAAAAAAAAAAATGCTTGGCCTTGATGTGGTGATGATATGATTTACCTAGAAGAACTGCCTCTCCTAATTAGTTTGATTGGAAATGCAACAAAATTCAATGCACCATTCACTCAGGAGATCCCCAAGCACAATATTTGCAAGTGGAGCAATCATACATTTATTTCAGTGACCTCATCCAGGGGATCCACAGCCTATCCCCTAGGCAGACCCTGAACACTGCAGTGTCAGCCATCTAAGCTGCCCCAGCATCCTGAATCCAACCTCTTTGCTCCTCCAACACATGAGTGCTTGGCTCTGGGCTTTTCACTTTTAAACAATCAGAATGACAGCCCCCACTTACCCATGATATTTTCATGGTATTGGACTCTGTAGGACTTATCCTGACCACACTCAAGCCATGGCTTCTAATTATCTGATGACTGTCTGTCTTCTCACACTGAGTGAAGGTTGCATATGGCAGGAACCATGCCTGTCTGGCTAATCTGCTTATCCTTACATAACCAGTGCCTGATCAATGGAATACAGCAACTGAACATTTGGAGGATGAGTCAATGAATCAACCAATCAACCTATCAGTGCTTTAAAACATGTCCGTGTTCTCTTGACTTGGGATATTCAATTCTGAAGAATTAAATTGTTGCTGCTTTCATCATAAAGAACAGAAGGATGGTTCTCCCCCAAACACCTGTCTCTGACATATGAACTCATGTCAAAATAAGATTACAACAAATTCTTCTTACAACCCATGACAGTTAAGAGTGATTGGCAACTTGACTAGATCTCAAAACCACCTAGGAGACAAACCTCTGAGCATGTGTGTAAGGAACTCTCCAGACTGAGTTCATTGAAGTGGGAGGGCATGTAGGCAGCACCACTCCATGGACAGGACCTCCAACGAGATAAGAAGGAGAAAGTGAGTTAAGTACCAGAATTCATCTCTTTCTGTTTCTTGACTGCAGATGCAGTGTGGCCAGATGCCTCACTCTCCTGCCGCCATGCCTCCTCCACCATGATGGACTGCACCCTCAAACTGTGAGTCAAAGTAAACTCTTTCTTTCTTAAGTTGCTTTTGTTAGGTATCTTATCACAATAGTGAAAAAAAAGTAGCTAATATCCACCCCATGTGTTTGGAGCATCACAGTGATCTTCCCAGGCCAGATTCCCGCTGGCTCATTCTTGAGGGTGGAATGCAAATAGGCCAGCAGGAGCCAACACCTTCTTCCTATGGATATATTCTCAACTAAATGAGCCTCCTGTACCTCCCTCCCTGAAGCATGCATGCTTTGTACAGAAGTCCTCTGAAGGCTTGCACAGTCTCATGCTCACAGCAGTGGAGAGCCCCAGGGCTTTGTAAGCATTATAAGAGTCACAGCTTAACAACTGAAAAATGCAGGAAGTCCTTCTGTTACCACAACAGGGAAAATGCTAATAGGAATAGTCTTTGCATGTGGAAAGAGAGAGTCCTACTCACAGTTCATCTTGGATGAAGGTTAGAAGTGTCCTCCTGTCCCCAGAGCATCCACAGGTCATGCATTCATGTGTGATTCCTGAGGCATAAAAGATATTCAAGGGATCAAGATCCCACTGTTTGCAAAAGCATGCTGACTCTTGGGTGCCAGGGTTCTTCCTCTGCTTGAGATGTGGGAGAGGCTCAGAAGTGGGAGACTAGTTCCTCCTCACAGTAAGAAAGCCTGCCCCCTACTTGTGTTATCATCACACATCTGGCTCTCACATTGTAGAGGAATGCTGGATCCCAAGTGTGATAGCCCTGAGGCTTGGGCCTGCTGACATTCCCTCATGACAGATAGCCTAGGGAAGGAGTTGGTAGACCCTCACCTGAGATTCTAGCCACTGCTTCCCTCCTGAATCACATTCCTAGCTGTATGTTATTCTGCCCAAGTTGCTCTTTGGCTCTGGAGGTGTTAGAGTATGGAGGAGATGGAAGGTAAATAAAAGTAAGTATTCCTTCCATGCAGCTGTGAGAAAATCCACATCTATGCTGGGGCAAGACATTTTGGTGACATCATTGAGTTGGGGTCACATGCACTCCTATAAGTAACCCGTCCCCCACATTCCTATGAGTAAGTCTAAACTTGTTAAATCACAAAGGTGGAATCATTACTTTGGTGCCCTATGTGGGGTGAGTAGACATTTGTTCAGTCTTTGCAACAAAAGCTCACACAGTATACTTGTGTCTGTATTCTTTGCCTCCATGACGTCCTCTAGAGGAGTCCCTGATGCCCTGTGAAAGCCATCTGCAGAGCTGAGAACACCTGCAGTCTGTTGACCTTCTCAATGCCCACACGTCTGCAGACACAGGAGCTGTTCTCTGCTCTCCTCTCCTCAGAGGCCTTCTGTGCTGCTCTGGATGCTCCCTGCTCCTGAGGACATGAGCTTTCATAATATACATAAAAGGGAAAATATGTCCTCAATAAGAACACCACTTAATATTCACAAGTAAGAAATCAGAGCAGGAGCGGTGCGGCGGTGCTGGGAACTTAATAACATGAGGTTACTAACTGTAAAGAACCAGGATCCCTGCCCTGTGGGACTGACAATGGTCTCATCTGTTCACAGGGACTTGCCAGTTTCTCGACAACACTGGGTAGAGCAGAGACATAGAAGCCCCCATGAGCCCCATGGCCTGGACATATGCTGTAACCAGAATTCAAGAGTAGCAGGGAAGAGTGTCAAATTGTGTTTAGACCATACCATCAACAAAATGTCAGCATAAAACAAGGCAAGTTAGAAAAGTAACAATCTGATGTGTCATGACGTCAGTGTGTGAACTCACTTAAGATCTAGGTTTCCAAATATTCTTCCAGCTTGGGCAAAATTCCTACAAGCAATCTGCCCTTCCATGACCTTCCCAGTGACACAGCTCTAACCACTGCACTGCAGTCTCCCAGTAACTGAGAGAATAGGAAAGGGACCCTGATTTTTTTTATCAGTAACAAAACTTCCTAAAACATTCCAGTACTGAGCCTGCCTTGCTGACTCCACACATATTGGAGAGGAAAAATAAAATAAAACTATCTCAAGACACTATGTTCAGTGGCCCTACTGGAACTTTCTCTTCCAAATGTACACTGATGCTTTACTGGGTTTCTTAGGGAGCTGTAGTACACAGTTCTGAGATTCTAGAATGGGAAAAGATGGAGAGGAAAGTGATGTTAAGGGTTATTGAGGCTAAGTTGGCATATAAACAATCCCAGGGACATCTTTACAGAAGGATGTGTAGAATAAGATGGTAAGTTCAAAATTCAAACCCTCTTAGCTATTTTGATAAAAATAGTCTCTTTTTGTACTCAGTTGGAAGGAAATGGTTCTTTTCACATTTTTCTGCAAACATACACTGTCCAATAGAAGCGTAAGATGTTTCCCTAGCAGATTCTTGAAGTACTTGGGGCAAAAAATTATATTAAATTTATTGGGAAAGTTATAGCAGTCTCCCCACTTGGCATCTCTCCACTGTATTGAAAGTCACTGCTCCTGGGAGCCAAGGTAGATTGATGGGCCCTACCAGGCAGTTTGAGTCATCCTGCACACCCATCAGCTGTGGATAACCACCGCTCCTGAGAGCGGAGGCAGATTGACAGGCCCCACCAGGCAGCCTGAGTCATCCTGCACATCCATCAATCATGGACAGCCACAACAAGGCTTAAGGGATGTTCTTCACCACAACAAACAAATGTGCACAACAAACAGGCCATTCTTCTGGATAGTTCCTAAGTCCGAGGCATAGCAGGGCCCAGGGTAACCTCGCAAAGACTGAACAGCTAGCTACTTTGTGAGTCCAGAGCCCTAGAAGGAGGAGCCAAGCACTTCAGCCCCAGAACCCTGGAATGTCTGTCTTTCCCAATGGATAGACAGGTCATGAATGGGGCACTTGGCTAATCTTGGCTAATCTTGGTTGTCAACCTAATATACCTAGGAAGAGAAAAACCTCACTTAAGAAACGTCCACCATCAGATTTGCCTGTTGGCATGTCTGTGGGTCACTTTCTTGTTTGTTAAATGGTTTGGGAAGGCTCAGCCCACTATGCGTGATACCATCCTTAGGCAGATGGGCCTGGGATATATAGTAAGATAGCTGAGCAAGCCAGAGGACACAAGCCAGCAAGCAGCACTCCTTCAAGTTTCTGCATTGAATTTCTGCCTTACTTCCCTCAATAATGGACTGTGATCAAGAAGTATAAGCCAAATAAACCCTTTCCTCTCCAAGCTGCTTTTTGGCCATGGTGTTGATCATGGAAACAGAAAAGTAAAGTAGAATAGGTACTAGATAAACACTTCTTCAGCCTGGTGACTGAGTGACATCAGCCAGTGACCAAGTCAAGTGGATAGAGCATGTTTTAGATATGACATGACATGGAGGCACTTTGCCTCTGTTTACTTCCTCCAAAGATCTATAACCATATCTCATTATGAGAAAAGGGGAGGCAAGGCCAGAATAAGACCCTTCCTGATCTGTTTGTTCTCCTACATGGTCAAGGTCATCAAAAGCAAGGAGTGACTGAAAACTGTCACTAGCAAGAATAGCCTAAGGAGAGGAAGCAGTTAAATGCAATCAGGGAATCCTGGCTGGGGTTGAGGATGGGGGAACCACAGGAAAAAAAAGATGCTTTTACTATGGTATCAAATAACCAGTTTGTCACTGCCTGTGGTGAGCACTGCCAGCCCCCATGCTTCCAGGCATGAAACAACCTAAGTCCCTATCTCATTTCCACACACATTAGCAAAGTGGAGACAGGTATCAATGCTGTTAAATAAACACACTGCTCCGCCTGAGTCGAGGTCATCACTTAAAATTCTCTCTTCCTGTGTGGCATTCCCAGAGATAGGAGAATCCTCCTATGAGCCAGAGAGAAAGCAGAGGCTTTGGGACATAAGACAATGCAAGAACAGGGCACCCAGGTCACAGAGACCCATGATTTCATAACCAAATGTATGCCTAGCACATTGGTAGCAGAAGGAAGCAACATGGCACCCAAAAGCCCAGGAACACACTTTCTCATTCCCTAGCATATTGATAGGGCAGTAAGGAACAGATGCTGTTCAAAGGCTGAAGAGTAACACAATTATAGTCAGGTCAGGGACAGCACTGAAGGGCCTTACTGGAGATCAATGGAAAGGGGTTAAATGATCACAGCCAAAGGTCTTAGTATAGAGCCCGAAGGACAAAGCCACAAAGTCACCACCCTCTGGGGCTCTAAGGGCAGATGACTGGACTCCAGCGTCAGCCTTGTCTCTTGCCACATGAAGGCCAAGTATTCTCAGCCATCCTCCATGTTACCATGGGTCTAGGACATGTATCTGGCAGGTGGGACCACATCTGCCAGAGCAGGCACTAGGCAGGAGATTTGGCAGTGACAGTTGACAGACACCAAATATGTACTGTCTGTGATGTATACTTTCCTGAAGGAGCCAACAGGTTCTGGGGTCAGATGAGCTGCTGCTTGGCCCCTGGTGACCTGGTTAAGATGTGCTTAGGAGAAAGGAGCATGCAGTTTGACAAACATTACCTAATACCTGCATTGGGCACCTTCCCAGCCCCTATAGATCATTGCCAAGGGCCCTGTGTTGTAGAACATTATCCATCAACAGTAACATCCATTGCTATCCTTTTAAAATTTATTTATTATGTTATATATATGCATGTTGTAGGGGAGAGGAGAACATGCTATGGCATATGGGTAGCCATTACTATCACTTAAAAAAGTACTTATTATTATTATGTGTGTGCCTGTTGTGGGGGAGGGGAGAACATGCTGTGGCCCATGTGTAGTGGTCAGGAAACAACTGTGTGGAGTTGGTTCTCTCCTTGCATCTTTACATGGATTTACATGCATCTTTATTCAGATGAGCAGACGTGCACAGAAAGCACCTTTACCTGTGGAGCCATCTTGGGGGCTCCAATAGCCATTAACATTTTAATGAAGGCAAAAGAGAGCCTCAAAAATGTGCCTGTTGACATTCCCTCATAGGAGAACTTGGATTCCAGCCACTACCTCACTCCTACACCCTGCTCCCAGCTGTCTGTGATTCCACCCCAGTTACACATGGGCTGGGGAGGGTTAGAGTATCCATGGGGTAGAGGGTAAACTGAAGGGGAACCACATCTGTGCAGCTATGGGGAAGGCATCAGCTATGCTATGGTGAGTCTTTTTAGTGGCTGTTTGTGGGTCACCTGTGGTCCCATAGTAATGCTTTACCCATCCATACTCCTGCAATAAGCTCCACCGACATATTTGGTTCTTCAAACTCTCGACATCAGTACAACCTTTGGTCTGTTGTTGGTGCCCTATTGGGGTGAGAAGTTTGTTCACCTCTCCATAAGAAGAGTTAACACAACACCCTGAAGACCCATGTCAAGAACAGCCATGCCCTATGGAGACATAGTACCAGAGATGCCAGGGATGCAACCTTCTCTTTCCCTTCAGGGCCTTCCCACAAACCTCCAGAAGCCCCTGACCCAAAGCCTTAGTCTGAGTCTTCAAGGGATGGAATGTCCATCTTCTACCCCCAGCTCCCTTTACTATGGCAGCAAGCAGATTCTGACTGCATAATTGTGTTTTCCAGATAGATGCTTCTAGAATAAAATGCACTCATGAGGCTGCATTGTACAAATGACCAGGATAGAGAGAAAGTCTGCTCTGTCAGGAATGTCCTGTGACAAGAACATGTTTTGCCCACCCTGTTAGATAAGAGGACTGGCCCAGGGTTCTGGACACCAGCAGCCTGGCTTGACATGCCTATGTGAACAGGGGCCCTCTAGGCTTCCATGCTGAGCTATGCAAAACCAGCACTAGCAGCCTAAGGGTGACCTCAGGAGACTCACATGCCTCAATTCCATGTATCCCAGAAAGCCTTCCTAAGCTAATAAGTAATCACAGCCTGATTTTATGGCATTTTATAAGCTTATTTTTGCAATTTGAAACAACCAAACACAGACATGTGTTTCCACCAGTCTCCCCGCCAATCCCAGGCTGCTACTTTAAAAGCTTCCGGGGCTTTGTGATGTTGCCTCAAAGAACCAAAGGACAATTATTGGTGAAAAACAAAAACCAAGAGTAATTTTATGCATAGTGGTCCCTTGTTACAGATGCTTCTTAAAAGGGGGAGGCAGTGAGACAAGGGGAGAACTGTAGGGTTATATTTCCTTTGTCTGACTTCCAAGTCTCCCAATGCACTGTGCAGCCTCTGTCTGCACCATAAACTTGGCCCTGGACTGCTAACGACATAGGCTGCTTTGTAAGGCTCCCTTTGAGTGGAGCATCATAATTAAAATTCAGAGCAGATGCTGTGGAAAACATGTAATCTATGCACAGATGAAAAACAGTGAAACAAAGAAATATACCAAGCCTGGCAAATTGCTAAAGAAATTTTCAAAAAAATAAAAAATAAATAAAGAGAGAGAAAGAACAGAGGTAAAAAATTGGCCCATCATTAGAATAAAGATTCCTCTTTGGGGACATGCTTGGCTCACTCTTCCCATCCGTGGCTCTGCTTAGATGGACCCACTGCACATCAGGCAACATTTACTCAGCTTTGGCCTTCTGTAGCCCTGGCATGGCTGCTTTGCCCTGACAATTCTTCTCTTTTGTTAACTATCAGTCTGCATTCTAGAAAGAAAATTGACAACAGTAGGCACAGGACCCCACGCAGGATGCCTAGAAGCCTGCGCCCTCTCACCTGAACAGGGTAGGTACCACTCCAGTGTTAACTGCTTACAGTCACCTCTCATGAGACCTTGCCTTGATTAAGGTGGGTGCTGAATGGCTTGTACTGTGTGTAGAGTGTGGACCCTACATCCAGACTTTACCCAGAGTTCCTGAAGATCCCCTACTTCTCCAGCTCAGTTGTTCTAGGAGACCTCCAATCTAGATGGTACCTGGGGCATGACCACATGGAACAGGTCATCCTGACCTAAGTAGACAGGGGCAGGAACAAGGGATTTGCTTTTGATTGGTTGAGGCTTTGTGGTTTATCCCTTTGAGCAGCTGAGGTCACCATCTGGACTAGGATACCATCTGCTGACCAGCTCTTGGGAGACTAACTGGCCAGAGCACAAACAGCCTTGCTCATCACAGTGTCCTCAAGGGCTGGACCAGTGCCTAGACAGAGGAGTGCTGACATCATGGAATAAGTCGGGGGAATGACTGATGTGCTGTGTATGCATGAGACTCTACTGTCTCTCTGGAGAAAGGGTCTGAAATCTCACTGTTCTGTGGAGGAGAGGCTAGAACATTCACTGTCCCCATGGAAGAAAGGTCTATCTCACTTTCCCCATGGAGATAGTGTCTAGAACATTCATTGTCCCTATGAAGGAAGGGTCAGGAACACTCACTATCCCCATTAGGAAAGCTCTTGAATACTAACTGTGCACATGGAGGAGAGCTTTCCACAAGTTTTTCAACATAATGTGGTAATGTTCCTTCATCAGTGCCTCAGTTGTATACACGGACAAGTGGACACTGCCCAGGATTCAGCTGGCTATTGTGACTCCCAGGACAGGTGCCCCAGCTGCAACCCAGCTCAATAACACCTAAAAGGAGCTGTGGGATAGACAGCATCCTGGCTGGGAAGCAGCCCAGAGGTTCTGCCCCACACCTTCCTCACATACTAATCCCAACCCATTCTCTCCACTCTATGACGTCTATGACTGGCGTGTGGTTGGGCAGGGATCCTGGCTGTAAGGAGCATTATAGGACTGAAAGGCAGATCAGCAGACCATTGTTCACCTGAAGACCTAGTCCAGCCCCAGACTCCTGCCTTCCCTTGCAGACATGTTCCTAGGGCAGCACTCCCTGCTCTGTCCTTGGCATTCAGGGCTGACTCTCTACATCCCCCACTTAACCTAAGAGAGGAGTCAGCTCAGGAGTTAGACTGTGGAGTGAGCTCAAATTCCTGTTCAATCCATCCTTGTGGAAACAGTACCTGATTATCCATGTTGCTTTTGCCATGGGTTTTCTATAAGTGAATTTATCTGGCTTAAAATACAGTTAAAGCAGATTAATGGTTGCCTAGACCTGGCAGATGACAGAGGGGTTGACGGATTTTTGTAGAATATAAAAATACTTCAAATATATTATAGTGGC
Source organism: Onychomys torridus (assembly GCF_903995425.1). Classification (NCBI taxonomy): domain Eukaryota; kingdom Metazoa; phylum Chordata; class Mammalia; order Rodentia; family Cricetidae; genus Onychomys; species Onychomys torridus. The sequence goes on along the minus strand of NC_050443.1, from coordinate 115,555,510 downwards.
CAGGTATAGTGCTGCAGGCCTTGGATCCCAGCACTTGGGAGGTAGAGGCAGTCAGATCTCTGTGAGTTCAAGGCCAGCCTGATCTACAAACTAAGTTCCAGGCCAGGCTCCAAAGCTACACAGAGAAACCTTGTCTCAAAAATCGATCTATCTGTCTGTCTGTCTGTCTGTCTGACTATCTACTATCTACCTAGATAAAGCTCAACTCTTCAAGGAGATGTATTAATCCTTAGCATGCATTTGCCTAACACGAAAGTGTCAAGGTACAGTTAGCATGATTGCAAACTGCAAGGGGAAACAGTCAAACCAGTGTGGCAGATGGCAACTTCAACATGCCTCTTTTTACAAAATATGGTTGATTTTTTAATAGTTTCTTTTGCTTAGCTTAATGTTGTCAAGATTCCTCTATATTGCAGCAGGTATCAGACATTTTGTTCATGTTTGTTGATTAATAATATTCCATTATATAAATAGATGGTTTTAATTTATCTGTTTATTGGCTTATGATAATTTGGGTATTTTTCACTTTTTGGTTATCATGAATAAAGTTTCTATACACTTCTAAAAAAAACACTTAAAATGTGCAACTCTGTGTGTTGGGGTACAGGCCCTGGGGCAGCAAGCTCTTTGATTTACAGTGGTCCACCTGGGACCCTCCAGGACACTCAGAAAACCAAGACTCATCACAAGGTCAATTCACTTCCCAGCAAGGCTACTGCTCAGAGAAGCAGGGTCAGGATTCTCTAAGGGTCTTGCATTCCCACTGGTCCTCTTCTGGCTTGCTTATGGAAATGACTTCTCTCAGACAAATAAGGGCTCCTGCTGGAGATTCCAGTAACTCTCCTTGCTTCAAAAGGCGCTTTTGTTTACAGCCTGCTCTCCCTGCATGCAAATGGGAGTGCAGACAGAGATATGATCAGAGTGGATAATTGAAATTTCAAAATATTAAGAACTTAGAGTTTCAGGGATTTGGTTTTATAATAGAAACAAATAAAGGCTTGCCACACTGGCAAATAAAAGATGATAGTTAAGGAAGTAGATTTGCATACCAAACATCTCACATTAAGAATTAATCCACAGGGAACTGTTTTAAGTCCACCCCTAATTGGGAGGAGAAAGGAGAAGGCAAGTCAAGGCCACCAAGACACTAATCAAATAGTCAATGAGACAGAGCAGAGTCAAGAGACACAAGCACCGACAGAACTAGAGACTGCTCCCCTCAGGGAGCAACACAGGTTTCACATATGGTTTAGCAAAAAGGAATTCAACAGTGTCTTCAGGATTTTTAGATTGTCTCTTACTGAACCCGGAACCCATCCATTCAGATAGATTGGCTGAAAAGTAGTTCCAGGCATCCACTAGTCTCTTCCTCTGCTGGTGCCTATTTTACAGAGACACACTGTGCTGTGTCTGCCTTTTACTGGGGGTGCAAGGGATCTGAACTCAGGCCCTCATCTTGTACAGCAGGCATTTACTGACTGAGTCATCTTTCCAGCCTCAACATTTCCTTCAGAGGAAGTATATTTGAATGAAGACTATGACAATATCATCTGCCTGTTGCTCCAACATAGCACCAGCCTCAGGGACCCCTTGGTCTCAGTCCCCTGAGACATGTTGCCTGAGAACATAGATTCTAGATACTCAGAGCCATATAGCTCTGGGGGGCCATGATAGAGCAAGGCACGGTGACCTTCAGGAACACTCAAGTGACCTGAAGCAGTTGGGTTCCACCCTGTAGATCTGGACAAACATCTTCATCTTGCTCCAACTAGGTGGCCTTCCAGCTCCTGCTCTCACTGTCTGGTCACACTGGTCACAGCCACCACCTCCCTTCTGCTCACCTGTGGTGGTACATTTTATGTATCAACTTGACAGGCTGCCCAGAGCCCGCTGGCAGAGTATTATCTGGGAGCATCTGGGAGGGCGCTTCCAGAAGCAGGGAACATGTGGATCAGTGACTACGTGAGAAAGAGCAACCCTGAGCCAGCCAATCCCCTGTAGGCCTGGACAGAACATCAGATGAGGAAAAGGTGAATGAATTCTCTCTAATTCTGGAGTGCTTAGCTCAGTCGCCTATGGTTCTAAGCTTTTTCTTTTCTTTTTCTAATCTGCAACCTGTGAATCAATTATTTAATAGCAAAGAGGCATCTAATCACTTTCCTGTTCCACTGTCTATAAGTTGCCCCTTGACTTCATTTTACTGGAGTAATAATCAACACATCCTTAATCCTTCTACATTTTTATCATATTTGGCTGAAAAAATTCTTTGTCTTTAGCACAAATGTTTCATGAGCTTGTACCAAACAGGCTATAATTTGGAAAAAATTTTATCACTAAGAAAGGTATATTGAATATCATGTTATAAATCCAAGGCCCTCCAGCACTTCCTGCAAATAACATATTTCCATATTTTCTAAAAATATCTTCCATATCTTCTTTTCCCAATTTTATTTTACCCTTTCTCAGTTCAGATAACATCTTACCTTGCTATTTATGCAAAAGCAAATAAAATTATATATGTATGTACCTACACATGTGTGTTATCCATATACGTAAATATATTTTAATTTTCCATGCCATTCTATATCACAGGCTTTCTAATCTTCTCTTTTCCTTGCTACATTCCAGCAGGAAGCTAGATATGGAAACAAATAAAATCACAGAGACACAGACCTTGAAACAGTACCAAGTCGACCTTCACTATAAGAGAAGTCAGTCACTAATTAAGCACTATAAATGTTACTGTCATTTGGAACAAAGAGATTTTCCATACAGATGTGATGTCCTGTTAAGTATATGAGCTCACTGATCAGATGGTAGAAGATAGGAGTTGAATGTCCTCAATCCTTCCATGCCCCAGCTTCTCCATCAGCAGCTCTTGGTCTGGGGGTGTCGAGTGAGGGCCTCTCTTCAGCATCTCCAAAACTGCTTTTGCTTACCTTTAATGGGGCAGGTCAGAGACAATTCCAAAATCACCATTGGTGAGAAGGGCTGTGTGGGTGTACAAGGAACATGGGTGAGGGTCTAAATCTGTAACTGAGTGCTCTATCTCCCTCCTTCCAAATTCCCCCCTCCTGTGTGTGTGTGTGTGTGTGTGTGTGTGTAGTAGAGTGTATGTGTATGTGTGTGTGTGAGAGAGAGTGTGTGTGTGTGTGTCTGTGTCTGTATGTGTGTGTGTGTGTGTGTGTGTGTGTGTGTGTGTGTGTGTGAGAGAGAGAGAGAGAGAGAGAGAGAGAGAGAGAGAGAGAGAGAGAGAGAGGGGAGTGTTTGGATGTGCACTGGCACATATGTGCAGAGGCCAGAGGTTAACATCAAATACAATACTCAGCTATGCCCCCTCTTTTTTAAGTCAGTTAAGTCAGGATCTCTCACTGAACCTGAAGCTCACCAATTTGGCCAGACTGGCTGGCCAGAAAAGCCTAGGGATCCTCCTGTCTTTGCCTCCCAAGTACTGGGTTTATAAGTGAGCACTGCTGCTGGGTGGTGGTGGCACATGCCTATAATCCCAGCACTCGGGAGGCAGAGGCAGGCAGATCTTTGTGAGTTCAAGGCCAGCCTGGTCTACCAAGGGAGGTCCAGGAAAAGCACAAAACTACACAGAGAAACCCTATCTCGAAATACCAAAAATAAAAATAAAAATAAATTAGTGAGCACTGCACACCCAGCTCTTTGTTCTGGGGCTCAGACTCAGGTCCTCAAACTTGAGTGATGTCTTAGTCACTTTTCCATTGCTGCGAAGATACAAGACTGAGGAAACTTGTAGAAGAGTTTATCTGAGGCCCCACAGCTTCATCAGGTTAGACCATGACCATTGTGGCAGGGAGTATGGCAGCAGGCAGGCAGACATGGTGCTGGAGCAGAAGCTGAGCGCTCACATCTGGAACCACAAGCACAAGGCAAAGAGAGCTTTGAAACCTCAAAGCCTAAGCCAGGGACACATTCTTCTAGTCCTTCCCAAACAGCTCCACCAGCTGGGGACCAAACATTCAACTCTTGGGGCCTTTGGGGTGTTCTCATTCAAGCCGGCAATAGGAGCAGGCAAGTACTTTACCAACTGAGCTGTTTCCTCGGCCTCTCTTAACTCATTCTGATCGTCTTATTTAAGGTGCACATGAGGATGTCTTGGTATAAGGCCAACACCAAGGAGCTTCCCCCTGTTTTCTTCTAGGAATGTATAGATTCGTGTCTTACAATTAAGTCTTTAATCCATTTTCAGTTGATTTCTGCCCCCACAGCATCCAATTTTAAATTAAGTTTTCCTAGCTCCACTTATTGAAGAGAGGACTATTCCAGGCCTGCTTCTGGACACCATCCCTGACTACTGAAATTGCTGCAACAAAATGCCAAGATGCCCATATTTTATATAGAACTTACAAATGAGGCAGATGTGTTTTTCACATTTCTGTAAATTAGGGAGTCCAAGATCAAGATTCCCACAGAACTGTGGCCCACTGAGTTCTGTGATCTGGTTGTAGATGGCGCGTTCTCTCTGCAGCACCCTTATGAGTGACGCCTTGGGGTCCACACAGCAGTTCTCCTTCTCTGTGGCAAAGTGACAGAGGAGACAGCTTAAGAAGAGTGGGGTTTCCTTTACTCACACTTTTCAGAGGTTTCTGTCTGTGGCAATCACGGACTTAGTTCATTTGGGCCTGAGGAGAGACATGAGCAAGATGACAGTAGGAACATGTGGCAGAGGCTGTCATCTTGTGGCCACCAGGAAATGGAGCAGACTGAGGGGAAAGGAAAGAGGGAGAGAAAGGAGGAAAGGAGGGACAGGAGACAAGCCCCCATGTGATCTGTTCCCTCCAGTGAGTCCTTATCTCATTTCTTCCATTTCCACAACCTACCAATAGCACCATCATACTGAATATAACAATGGACACATCCACAGGGAAGGCTAGAGACCCTGTGGTTCAGTTTCCCACCACCACCATGGTTGGTTCAGCAGTTGGGAGAACACCTGAGCTTACCCAGGGAATACTTCTTATCCAGCCAGCAAATCAATCTCACCCACAAGAGCTCTGCCAGCCCCATCTCCTCCAAATGCCCTGCCTTCTAGGGAATTTTTACATGTGGATTTGAGGGTGACAAAACCATCCAGACCATAGCAAATAGTTAGACATTCCTCAGATGAGCTTCTCTCCTTGTGGCAACTTATCCACCCTATAGCCACACCTACACATATACAGCTGATGCATTGTTGGTCTTTAAATCCAAAATACAGTCACCGAAACTGGAAAGCCCTGACATGAAGGCAAGGCATAAAATAGGGTGGGATTCTGCAGCAAAGCCCAGGCTACAAGAGTTGGGGCGATGGTGACCCTCTGCTAATACTGGCCAACTGCCTAGAGCAGGCGATCCCTGCCCCAGGCAAAGCTCAGACACTGGGTATAATTTTTGCAAGCGCCATTACAGGACTAATTTGTTTGGGAATTTAGGGAAAATGTGTTATGGTGATTTGATGGGGCAGAAATTGAGGAAAGAATGAACGCACCAGTTTTGACAGGTGCAGAAATGAAAGGAGGGGATCTAGAGTGGAGAAGCTGCCAAGAGCCTCAGCATAGACATCAGGGCCCTTCCGAGATAAGAGATAAAATAGAAAGGCCTGGTAGAGGCCAGAGCAGCAACAGCCACCTGAATGAAATCTCTGCGGGCACGGATATCCAAGACTCCTTCCAGCCTGGCTCCAAATCCCTCAGCCCTCCTTGTCATGAGCTTCCCCAGAGCCAATTTTTATATTCATATTATTGCTCACCTGCTAACTCAATGTAGAGGCAATTAAGATAAAGTTGATTATTGCCATTTAGCACATATTCAAAATATTTGGCTAACACCAAAATAGCCGGGGTGGCTGCTCTCCATCTAATTACTGCTGAGTGCAGCCCTGGACTGCATCCCATTAACATTGCAGTTCCAGGCTGCCCAGCCCAGACATCATTTAAGCACTTTGAAGAAACAGAACCTGAAATCCACACCAGGCCACTCAGCCAAGTGGTCTCCAGACTGACTGGAAGTTCACTTTTTTTTTTTTTTTTTTTTTTGTCTCAAAAGTTGTCAGATGTCTTAGCTAACACAGGCCCTTGAAGTGGTTTTAAAATAAATGATTTTGTTTAAATAAAAATCTACTTTTTGAGTGTATAGGGGGTTGAAGTATAAGCATGTAATGACACATGTTTGGAGGTCAGAGGACAACTTTCAGGGGTTGATTCTCTCCTACAATGTGGGTTCCAGGGACTGAACTTGGGTTGTTAGGCCTAGTGGCAAATGTCTCAGCCCACTGAGCCATGTTGCCAGCGCCCCAAAATCTAAACTGGATCTCTGGAAGGGAAGGTAAAGCCATAACCTCTGACCCCTGAAGCACAGGAGGCTGTAGATGCACCAGCCACCCTTGGGATCTACCACAGTCTGCACTTCCTCAGGAGCCTTTCTGCTCCTTCAGAGTCATGGTCTTTCCACCTGTCACTATTGGCCTCTGGTGGTCTGTCCTTCTGAGAGGGTACTGGCCATCCTAGGGTGGATAGAGCAATGCTCAAGAAACCACAAAGCACCCACAAGCAGCATTCGGAATTGACATGAATGTATTTTTCACTACTCCACTTTGTTGTGACCTCTTAGAGAGCAGGTACTATGACATGGAGGCCTTGGCTGTTCCGACTCATCAAAATTTGACCACAAGGCTATCATGGCCACACTGTGGGTGTGAAAGCCAGCACTGCTGGGCTGGTACTACTGCTCCTATATCAACCAGCCCTACAAGATTGATGATGTTTGGCCAGAGACAGTCGGTAAGCATCACTCAGAAGCCAAACACACACCTGCCATGGGGGGAGTCCTCAACATGACACTGGGCAGGCCAGAGGTGGGCATTCTCTGTGGTCACTCAACAGCAGACTCTTCTCCCTAGGTGGTTTATACTTCCCAATGGGAAGAACAGGTGGCCTGTGTGTGGTATGGAGGCAGGGAGTATTTATAGAGCAGAGGCCAGAAAGCAACCAGCTAGCCATTTCTGGGAGCAGTGACTCCAGTGTCAAGGACAAGAAGGGTTTCACAGTGCAAGACTGACATGCTAGGATGGAGGAGTAGGGGCCATCTGGAGATGAGTGGACTGCATGCAGTCCCTACTTGCTGAGGAGTGTCATCCTACCCTGGACATGATGCATCTGAGGAGAGTCCATGGGAGATGTCTATCCCATTACCTATACTACTACTCTACCTGTGTTTCAAAACTAAGGGTTAAATACCAACAGGGCTAAACTAGACTTAGAAGTTCCAGACAAGGAGCTGGTTGACAATTGTTTATTTTTCACTATTTTCAAAACTATTTAATTTTTAGACAGTACATCTATAATCATGAAATATAATTTTAAAATCCCTTCATGTAAATCCAAGCACAGTGACTCAACAGTTTAATCCATAACTACCTTAGCTACAAGTGGGCAGTACAGTATGGAATGAAGGTTCTGTTTAATGCCCCTTTTGCACTTAGAAGACCCCAGGACTTTCCACACAGACAGATTTTCTCCAAGATCTTCAATGGCTGCCCATGCCCTCCCTTCCAGCTCTGCCCAGAACATGCATTTATCTAACTAGCATGTCTGTCTCTTTAGATGCCTCTTTTCCACAGGCCCTAGAGCCTGGCAGGCAGCCAGCATACAGGAAGAAGGTAGCATGGTCACCTAGACTTTGTGGATGTGAACAGCCCTGAAGTGTTATTTCTGACATCTGTGTGATCCACCTAGGTCCATGCAGAAAGGACAATATGACATGTCTCCTCCTAACAGTCTCACTTCTTATTTATTCTCATCAACATGGCAACCTTGAATACCAGACCAAGGCTGGAGCCCCAACTACGCAGCTCTCCTCAGCGGCTAGTGGAAACTCTGGGGTTCAGTAAAAGCCACAACTAATCCCTGGGGCTTTCCTAAGAGCCCCAGGCTAAGAGCTGACTTTAGTGAACCCATCTATTTCTCCAGCCCTGAGAGGAAGGGATGAGTCATCAGCCCTCTGCAACACAGAAGGCCAAGGCTCTCATGACCTTGGGATGAGACCCTAGGGTCCATATGTGGGAATCCAGCTGTGAGCACAAGTCCAACCCAAGTACAGTGACAGTGGGTGAGACACAAGTGACATCAAGTCAGTACACTCCACCAGACAGTTCCTTTCCCAAAGCCTCTGGCAGATGTTACCATAGAGCAAAACATAGAGGCTACACCACATACAGTTCTTAGTTAAACTATGGTTCAGATCCCATGTCACTGGTATGAGATAGTCAGAAGAGTGGCTAGGAGACACAGATGGAGCAAGACATGCAGGAGGGTAGGTAAAGCCACATAAGAGCACATAGATTAATAGAAATGGGTTGATTTAAGTTGTAAGCACTAGTTAGTAACAAGCCTGAGCTATCGACCGTCACTTGTAATGAATATTAAGCCTCTATGTTGGTTATTTGGGAACTAGCAGGTGGGACAGAAACTTCTGCCTATACATCCCTGACTCCCTAATGCCTGTTGCATAGCCTGGGATGTGTGGCTTTGGGGGTCAATGCTACATCTGAGGGTGTAACTGTGTGTGAACCATAACGGATGGTTCCCAGGTAAATATTGCTGAAAATGGTGATTCTCAGTGAAAACACTGTATCCAGCCTAGAAAAACCAGCAGACTCCACAGTGACCCACTCCAATCACAGCCATTTTCTGCCACTCACTACAATAAAAATGGGACCACGTGCCACTTAGCTTTCATTTCATCTAATGACATTCTGACTTCCAGTAAACCCTTCTTGCAAATATGATCATGGAATTGGAGCATCTGTCTTGATCATTATTTGGCAAATGTGTCCTTTTAGCATCAGTCCAAATGAAATTTGGGGAATTTGGCTAATCACAATTTAGCAGATGTTCTGTCCAGTTCTGTGCAAGCTTAATTTTAACAGACAGGAACCCCTCCCCTCACTGCAAGTCCTAATTGGAGTCTCTCCAGGCCTGTGCAAAGCCGTAAAGGTGAGAAAATAATAATTTCATCACACCCCGTCTGGATCCTTGTAGCTTTAATTAATTTAAGTGAAATCTCATTTGACCTCAATAGCAGCAATTACTTAATATGTACCTTGACAAAGCACTTCATGGAGCTTGTGTTTTCCTACAGTGTGTCCCTGTAGCCTAACAAGGCTAGCTCTAGAACGTCCTACAGTGGGAGTGGAGAGTGGTCTCCAGATACTCCCATGTAAGAATCTATTACCTCACACAGAGGAACTGAGTTTACATCAATGTACAGAGGACACAGACACACAGCAACCTCTCCAGAATGAGGTGGTTTTCCAGTCCTAACTAATGACACCAAGGCGGCATCTAAGGTGCCATGGCTGACTTAGCAGCATGACTGTGAACAAGGAGGCAGAGCCTTGACTTTAAGTCACTGATCTCAGGAGAGTCTGCTCTCCTACCCTGGAACCTAATCCCATGGACCTGGATGCTAGCCCAGTGATCTCTGCAAACTTAAGTGATTGGCTACTCAGAACAAAAGTACAGCATATGACTTCAAAAACAGCAAGATCCTTTGCAAAGAGGAAATGTGAAGTTAAAGGGGTAGAGATGGCACACGACATCTAGAAAGGAATGGAGAAGACACATTCTGAGGGGGACACACAGTTGTGCTGATGATGGGGACAGCCACTGCCTACCTGTGTCATAACAGAGTTTTGAATATTTTCAGACACATTGAAAGTTTCCATTCTGTTTCATGTTTCCTTGATTTCTCCAGCTTTCAATCACGTAAATACTTCTGTAAGGCTGCGTCCATAGGCCACCCAAGCAGTACACTAGGAACTCAGGCCCGGCCTGATTCCCTGCTGCACATTAGCTCTGCTATGGCTGGGGATGGCACTGGGGGAGGGGTAATTAGTTTCTGACCTCTGTACTATCTTTATCTCAAAGATGGATGGATAGTGATCTCTAGGGTTCTGAGAGAAGTAAGAATGCCTCGTAACTATTACTATAAGTTCTTGGAGGGTTAGCCTGGATGGACCACCAGGTATGCCACATCTGTAATCCCAGCAATTTAAGAGGCTGAGGCAGGGGGATTGTGAGTTCCAAGCTAGCCTGGGATACAAAATGAGACTCTCAAGGACAGATACAGATAAGTAGGTAGGTAGGTAGGTAGGTAGATAGATAGGTAGATAGATAGATAGATAGATAGATGATAGATAGGAGATAGATAGATAGATAGATAGATAGATAGATAGATAGATAGATAGATAGGAGATAGATAGATAGATAGATAGATAGATAGATAGATAGATAGATGATAGATAGGAGATAGATAGATAGATAGATAGATAGATAGATAGATAGATAGATACAGACAACAGGCCAAGTTATATAGTTATGTGTCATTCAAACAAAACAAATATCTATTTCCAACATTTAAATGATACAGAACTTCTCCTCAAAACTGGGATCAGAATTAAGATGGCTTCTGTTATATACAAATGTCTATGTCTACCAAAAATTAGAGTTGAAACCCAACCTTAAGATGATAGCATTTGTTGAGGAGCCCTTGGGAAGTACTTGGGTGTTGAGTAGAGTTTTTGTGCAATGGGATAGACCCTTGACAAAAGAGATATAGAAGGGACCCCTCTTCCTTCTCCATATGAAAAGATGCTACCTATGAGCCAGGCAGAGGGCCTTCACCAGACATCAATCTGTGAACACCTTGATCTTGAATTTGTTTTTCCAAAACCATAAGAAAGAAATTTGCCTTGCTCATAAGGCAATTAGTCTGTGATGTTCTTTTGCAGGAGTCCAGGCTAAAATAGCTTCTGCCACTATTGGTATTCTATATTGACCCATAGGTTCTAGCCGTTGAGATAAGGAATGAAGCAAAAGTTAGAGAAAATATTAAGAGAAATAAAATTTACATAAGGAAATTATTTCAGTGAGCTTGAATAATATTTTAAATGGCATAATTAGACATTAATGAAATTTCACTTTTGTCAAAACTTTATATAATTTAAAGGTAAAATTTCCATATTTTTGTTTAAAATTTTACAATTAAGAGCTTATGAACTGCATTCAGACTTGGTTTGTAGTTGTGGTACAACAGCTGGAAAGGAGAATATCCTTTCTGGGACACACTTGAATCACACTATCGCTCACAGGCAAATATAATGTTAACAAATAAATTCATCATTTTAATATACATTAATAATTTCCCTTTAAGTTAGTACATTAAAAATTGCACAAAGCATGAGTTTCACTATATTTGTATACATGCATGAAAAGTGCCTAGATCATAATTGTCTCCTATTGTAAATAGTACTATGTTTTTGTTACCTAGGTGTCCTTTAAAGGGTGGCACAAATACCAAATGATGCAAGTCAAAACATACTATCCTTATTTGTTTGAATATTTTCTTGTATTTGTGGTACCTATATTGCATTCTCAAAAATAAAAATAAGCAACATATTCATTCTAACAATAAGTACCTGCATTTGTGAATCGATGCACACATACATACATGGGGATAGACACATTTATTCTTATGAGAATGATTGTGTTTGAAGACATCTCTACAATGGCTACATGAGTGGATTTTCTCCCACACTGCACATGGCAAATAATCAAATCCTTTTGTAAAATAGCACACACCATTCCTTTCTCTCTACCCAGCTTATCACACTGTGGGTGTGTACTGAGGATTTGAAACAAATTATTTCATGATTTATACTTTGGGGAAATTGGAGCATATTCTCTCCAAAATATCCTTCTCAGTTATATTGATAATAGAATAATAAAATATAAAAACCAATTATATGCCCAACTAAAAGAGACAGTTAAACAAATTGAAAAACATAAGATGAAATATTGTTTAACTATTAGAAATCATGCTGATAAAAACAAAAGCAGAAGGAAATTCAATGGAGAGCATCGGTGTGCTGTGGCAGCTTAAGCAGCCCAGATGGAATAATTGAAAAAACATTTCAGGATATAATGGCTAAAACTTTTCCAAATTTGATGAATACTCTAAGTATACAAAACCAAACATGTCAGTGAGACACATTCAAAAGGAACATAAGCAAGCAAACAAACATCCAAAAACCAAAAACCAAGAGGACCCAGTGACTGAAAGCAGTGATGAAAAGAATGACCTATGAGCAGGAGGAAAATGAGATATTAGAGAGAGGAACAGATACACTGATGATTGCAAGTTTCTCGTCAACAATGAATGGTGCAGGAGAGAAGCTGAGAACCAACATCGATGGGAGCAGAAACAGAAAAATGAAGCTACTGACCATAATTTCCAGACTCAAGGAAAATAGTCTCAGAAACAAAACCACAGTAAATGCTCTCATACAGAAAAACAGACCAAAGGCATTCATCCTCACCAGCAGACCCACTGTACAAGAAGTGCAGAGAGAAGCCTTCCAGCAGAAGGAGCCGGGGCAGAAGCATGGATCCAGAAAAGGGAGCAAAGAACACTGGGAATGGCAAGTTCCCAGGTAACTATGTAAGCTCTTCAAGGAAATTTACAACACAGGAGTAAAATGTATGATAAAATAGTGATATTAAAATAAGGAGGTATTTAGGAAGTTAAAAGTTCAATGAGGATGGAGTGAGGATGTAGAGGAGAGGAATGTATTAAGATGTGTTAGTGTGGGCTGGAGAGATGGCTCAGTGGTTGAGAGCACCAACTGCTCTTCCAAAGGTCCTGAGTTCAATTCCCAGCAACCACATAGTGGCTTACAACCATCTGTAATGAGATCTGGTGCCCTCTTCTGGCCTGCAGTGACACATGCAGGCAGAATACTGTATACATAATAAATAAATCTTAAAAAAAAAAATGGCTGGATGGTGGTGGGGCACGCCTTTAATCCCAGCACTCAGGAGGCAGAGCCAGACGGATCTCTGTGGGTTCGAAGCCAGCCTGGGCTACCAAGTAAGTTCCAGGAAAGGCGCAAAGCTTTACAGGGAAACCCTATCTCGAAAAACCAAAAATTAAAATTAAAATTAAAAAAAAATTTTTTTTAAAAAGATGTGTTAGTGTGGAGATTCATCAAAACTATGAGTATATGAAAAGCCTCATATAAACCCATTACTTTGTAAGCTAATTTAAAAATATAATTTTTAAAAGGATTTTACCCAGAGGTCTACCTACCTGCGTAAACAATACTGTTCCCGGAAGACATTTGTTGTTAAAGGAAATTATCAATGCCAGGTGTAGGATACCTTCCTATGGGTTATTTGTCAGGGAGGTAGCAGAGGCCCACAAAACAATACAAGCTATAATTAAGACTTACAGTTGCTCACCATAACTTGATGGTAAGACCCTATTGTTGAAGACACCACATACATTAGCTGTAGGACATAGAGAAATCAACCTGGAAGTAACCTAAAAACTTCTCCCAAGATGGCTAACTTTCATGGTACCACAAGGTACCATACAGACCACTGTGGGAGAAAAAGACAAAGATCATACATTCTGTAATATCAGCCTGTCAAGCACAGTGTGCCCACCAGTGCAACAATGGCATGACTGTTGGTGAGGGAACCAACTGCTTTCTGGTTGGATTTGAGGCCTACTCCACAAGAAGAAATTCAAGCCAGGCATCATAAACCTCATCAAAAGCCCATAGCTGGGAAAGTCATAGGCCCTATGGGGAAAGCTACAGATGGTGCTTTGCTCAATGTCCATGCTGTCAAATTGCCTTCTAAATATTTATGCTTATTCCTATAGATTAGTGTTGCTCTCAACATTGGTCAGAAAAGCTTCTTCCTGTGGTGATCAGAAGTTAATGCAGTGACTCAGAACTGGTCCAAGTACTAAGAATAAATGGCTGTGAGATCTCAGTCCTACAAGGGACAACTACAGTAAAGCCATCCCCCACACAAGGTTTAGGAAACATCACAGAAAGAATGCAAGAGATAGAGGATGGAAGGAGTGTTATGAATCTGTTGTATCTGTCTTCTAGAGACAATACAACTGTTCACTCATAGCACTCATGAACTCACAGCAGCTAGGGTTACATGTTCAAGCCCCACACAAAATCAAGCCAGTCAACATTTCAGTGTGGTTAGGATAGGGGCTCACAAAGGCCCTCCCTTAGCTCAGGAGCTATTGGTAGTTAATGCCTATGAGGGAAGACACACACACACACACACACACACACACACACACACACACACACACACAAAGAATGCAACTACTTTGAAAAACAGTTGGTCAGCTTCTTGAAATACACAAAGCATAGTATTCATCCATTCCACTCATAGATATTTCCAACAATGGAAAATACTTTCTTTTGTTTCCATGCCAAAAAAAAAAAATGTCCACACAAAGATTTGTGTGTGGATGTCATGTGAACATTACTTACAATACCTTCAAACTGGAAACAATGCAGCTACCCCTCAGCTGTTCAGTGGATATATTGATACCATGGAGTACTACATGTCAATTAAAAAAAACCCACTACCAATAACTCAGCAGCAAAAAGGAATCTTTGAGTAGTGAGGAGCTTTGAGAGTGATGGATACCTTTGTCAACACAATGGTGATGATGCCTTCATGGGTGTATACACATGTCAAAACTTATCAGCCTGTACATCTTAAATATGTGAATTTATCATAAATCAGTTACACTTCAATAAAGCTGTAAAACTGATGCCTTCAAAAATACTAAATGTTTTTAAAATAATGCTTTGGAAGTTATTCAGTACTGTTGTGAACTGCTCATGATAGACTGTTGCAAGACACTAATGGGAATCTAAATTGTGTACAAAATTGGATTGTTTTTATAAAAAAAAAACCAGCTTTGTCTGATCTGTAATAGTTCATGGGCTAGGGAACCAGGTCTCCTATGTAGATCAGGCTGGCCTCAAACCTACAGAGGACCACCTGCCTCTGTCTCCCAAGGCCTGTGCTGCCATGCCCATTTTTTCCCAAAGGACTGAAGCTCCTGAGTGCAAACAGTGTTTGTGTCTAAGTGGAGAGACTTTGGAGGGACAATGTCTTTAAGCTTTGGGGTGCCTAGCTGGTATTTGGGTACAGGCTAGCCCACAGGGCTTCTCTCAGAAGAGAGGGAACAGACGTGTCTTTACCCAGTGATCCAGGAGCTGTGCCGAGGTGTGGAGTCCCTCACCTCTGAAGCTAAAGCTGGAAATGCCAACCAGCCAAGCATCCCTCACTTCCACCACTGCTCAACATCACCACCCAGGACCAGTTTCCACCTCTGCCTGGTTCCAATCTCCCTGTACTGACTCCACCATGAGGCCCAGACACAAACACAATTGAGTTGTCAGCTGCCAGGTGAGAATGTCAGGCTATCACCAGGCTTCAGCTCAAATTTACCTTCTCATTTAGCATGGTGAAAGATTGATGCCCTGGAGGAAAATAGAGTTTTGCCCTTCAGAAACACAATCAACTTGAGATGTGATCTCTGACCTCCACAAACATCTCCCCTGAGTTTAGCTAGTCCTAGGAAGGGCTCATTCAGTTGGAAGAAGCAGTAGAATGCAGAGGAACCAATGCAAACATCCCCAGCAGCTCAAAGCTCATTTTCCCACCTCATCTCCAGTGCTTGCCTTTGCTATTGAGTGACACCAAAACACAGACATTCAACCAAATTACAAATGATAAAAGAACTGAGAGCCACATGTGTTAGGAGCTCCATGCATGTTAATCCTGGGGTCTCCTCAGCTTATCGAGCCCAAACCCAAGATACGCAAAAACAGACAGGAAAATGTGGCCACTATCAGTGGAGACAGGTATCCAGGACTTAAAAACCCTAGGAACATCCTGCTGTGGGACCATCACAAAGACACATGGTCACCAGAGACCATGGAGCCCAAAGGCCAGTGCCATCTATGGAAATACAGCCAGGAATGAGCTCCCTCCTATAGCCACCAGTTAGGGGTTGTACACACATCAGCCATAAATCTTAAAGAACAAGATGATGGCCTAGCTACAGAGCCAAAGTTACCACCTAGCATCGCATCCCTCCATCAATCCGTCCTCCCTATCAAGTGCTCCGCTCTGCCCTGTCAGTTACTCCTTTAATCTACAATATACTTACAGATATGTTTGACCCTAAGACTTTGCAACGTACTTTAAATTGACAAGTTGCCTTGTGTTCTTTAAGCTTCTTGAAGAGGACTTTGGAAACAAGGAAGGTTCTCCTGTTCCAGACTCCAGTTCACTCATTTCAAAGATCTAAAACCCTTTGTCCAGGGCAGGGAGGACATGGGCTGGTCGGTCCCTGATTCTCTAACAGTAAAAGGGAAGAATAGTAAAACAGCCCAAGAGTGAAGCCAGTGAGTGTGTCCTTGCAAACAACTGGAAAGGGTCATTGTTTATCCCAGGACACCACAAAAGGGCTGCTCTGCCTGGGACTCTGCCCTGGGAACTCCACCTCCAACACTTCCATCAGGGTTTTGCCGCTTATTTCTGCCAGATAATTGTTCATCTGCAACGATATTACCTTTCTGCTTTACTTGTTCTTTTACTCGGAAGCCTCACTGGAGGAGATACTCTGCTGGGTCTGGGACTTCCAATTGGGAACTCCAGCTGGCTGCTTCACCAGTGTTTCCCCTACCAATTTCTGATGGATGTATCCCAAGCCCCCACTTTGATGGAGCTAGCCTTGTGTTTGACATAATAAACTGGTTTAAAATGGAAAGCACATCATCGTAGAACAAATATCAAAAAGAAAATAAGTTTCAACCTGGTTTTCCCTTGCTTCTGTGGAGAAGGATCTAGGCTTATGTCTGCTACCTGGGGTTGGAAAGTATGCTAAGATTTTGTCTTTTGTCTGAGGAGTCCAAACTCTGTGTTCGGAAGTTGCCTGGGCTACTCCTCCACCAGCTCATCTCGCTCCAGTTCATCATGTTATTCACTCTGGGGAACAAGTGGCCTCATTCATTTCATTCTTGTGTTCCATCCTGGGTTCCATTCCAGCCCTCCTGGATAATCTTTTGCTTTCTTTTTCTGAAGTAGTGAAAATATCAACTTTCACAGACTCAAACTTAGTAATATTGATGGAGGGAGCTTTCACACACACACACACACACACACACACACACACACACACACACACACACACACTCCTATTCACTTCTCTCAGCACATCAGGTATCCCTGATGCCACTGGCTTCTTATTTATCATCTTCCTGTATGTGGGGTTTTCACTTGGAGATTTTCCCACAGATGAACAAATTCATGTGCATTTTATTTCCTACTCACAGAGACAACAGCATGCTACATTCTCCTGCATTCTTCCATTTTCCTATTTCATAATGTGTCTCAGGCTTCTCCCCTTCTGCCGCTGGCCTTCCTCCATACTGTTTACAACTGCAGTTCCCATTTCTCAGTGGCCCAGCCACACTGTGCGAATACTGGGTGGATTCCCTAGCGCTTTGCAATTCCAAAAAGTTCTACAATAACAACTTTGTGCTCTTATACCTCTGAAAGCCTGGCATTGGAGTAAAGAATGAAATTACATGGCCAAGCCCGAAGGAGAATGGAAATATTACTTTCCTAACTAGTGCTGAATTACCTTTAAGATCGTTTTAGCAATTTGCATTCTCACCAGCAATGTGAAAGGAAGCATACTCAGAGGCCTTATGTGAAAATGTCTGTCCATCAGCTAAATCAGATATACCATTTTGGTGTCGTTTTGCTTGCATTCACTTCATGCTAACATTTAAGTGCACTCATCTGCTTATGTGTAACAATGACTAAGGGACCTCTACTCCCCTCCAGCCCAATGAGGAGTGGAAGTAGACACAGGAAGCATTGCAGTCCCATCCTTCAGCATTTTCAAAGTGCTTTCTCACATTGTCAGACACAGATTGTAGGATCTAACATCTATCTTTTATAATGTGAATAAAATGTATATCAATTACTATTCTACCAGGGCTACTTGCTGAAAGTTTAATGGATTTTCATGTTTTCCTGTCAAGACTATGAGCCTGGGCTCCTCCCTGACTGGATTGTGTTACAGCTCTCAGGGGAAAGCTTCCCCAAAGGAAATGTTACAGCTCTGAGGGGAAAGGCTTCCCCAATGGAGGCATTGCAGCTCTTAGGGAGAAGGTTTCCCCAGTGCAAGTCTTACAGCTCTGAATAGAAAGGTATTCTGGCAGTCTGAAGCTAAGGAATATCATAAAGTCACACTGCACAACAACCCTCATGCAAGAGATTTATGGGGAGAGACACAAGAGGGTGTGTGCCTCTGCTCAGGCAAGAAACATCAGGGAACTGAGCAGGAGACAGGCTTATATAAGGTCTCTTGGGGGAGGAATTTTCCAGGGTGAAGATTTCCAGCATGGAGATTATAGCCAGAAGTTTTCCTGTCCCACCTAGCACTGACGTCCAGACGAATCTCTCCCACCCAAGGTACCGTAGCCACTTATAAAATAATTACTCAGAAGCTTCTATTAATCACACACTGTTTGATCTATGGCTCAGGCTCATTATTAACTAGCTCTTACAACTTAAACCCAACCCATTTCTATTCATCTATGTATCGCCACGTGTTCCGTGGCTTTACCTGTTTCCTATTACATCTTGCTTCCCTAGCAGCGGCTTGCAGCAGCCCCTCCAACCCTGCCTTTTTCCTCCCTCCCTGTGTCTCTACTTGGATTTCCCGCCTGTCTCTAAGCTGCCTTGCCACAGGCCAAAGCAGCTTTTTTATTAACAACCAATGATTGCAACACATCTTCACAGCATGCAGAAAGACCGTCCCACAGCAGGAGATTGATGGGATTCCAAGCCAAGCCTAGGGATTGGTGGAATTTCATGCTCAGGGACTGGTGGGTTTAGGGGCTCAGGGTTTGGTAGATTTGGAGGCTCAGGGATTGGTGGGGTTTGGTAGGTTTTCAAACTTAGAAATGGGCTTGGACTGTTTACCCGGCAGGTGGTGTTTCCTCTCCTTTATTTGTTGGAGCCAAGGTGAAAGATAAATTACCTGCACTTTGACTGTCCCTTCTTTCCCAGGCTCCTCTCTTGGACATCCTTCCACCACCACCCAACCGCCTGTTCCTCCCAAACCTCCACCATCTCCAGAAGGCAAACTCACATCCAATGGGCATGCACCAGTGCATGTTACAGGTGGGCCTTAGCTACCACACAACCTGGCGTTTCTCACATACTCACTTCCCTTTCTCAGCAGTAACTTGAGGTCCATTCCAAACTGTCCTCGTCACCTCCTATTGTTCTGATAAACACCATGAACAAAAACAACTTGGGCAAAGAAGGGCTTTATTTGGCTTACAATTCCACATCACAGTCAAGACAGGAACTCAAGCAGGAACCTGAGGGCAGAAACTGAAGCAGAGACCATACAAGAACCACTTCCTATCTCGCTTCCCATGGCTTTCTCAGCCTCTTCTCCTATATAAACCAGAATCACCTGCCTAGAGGTGGCACTGCCCATGGCAGACTGAACCTACCCACACTAATCATCAGTCAAGAATATCCCACAAATCCACAAGCCAATCTTATGGAGGGATCATCCCAATTAAGGGTCCCCATACCAAAATGACTCCAGTTTGTATCAAATTTCTAAAAACCTACCAGCACACAGACCCACCACTGTGCCCTTCCATTGCTCTGGCTTCTATATAGACATGAGCTCCTGGGCTGGTGCAAAGGGAGTCCCTGTGCTGTACTGAAGGCCCCAGTTTCACACATCCGTTGGTTAGTCTTACTTTTGATCCTCTTATCTGGGGAACTGCCATACATTTCACATGTGAGTACTCAGCATTACCTCACTACCCAGTTACCCAGTAACATTCTTCCTCAAAGTGCAACACATTACCAGAAAAGAAAGCATGTTTTAGCCATTTCATGCACATGAACTAGAGCTATAAGGACACAGATTATCTTGGGAGGCACCTATATATAGCATGTCCTGACCACCCTCCCATCCTGTTATTTCCCTCTATGGCAGACCCCAGATACACAGTGCTCTAGCCCTGCAATGCACCCATCCTCATCTATGTTGACTGACTGCGGTGTACAGCCAACAGGCCTCCTAGACTCACAATGCTCCCATCCCCATTTATACTGACTGATAGCAGTGTGCAGCCATTCAGCTCCCAGCCCTGCAATGTTGACATCAGTATGTCTTCAGTGACCACACTCTCTCTCTGATTGCCTCCTACACATTAGCCTTCCTATCCCCTTCTGACGTCTGCCCTTGCCTGTAGCTATTTCTTGGAGGCTTGCTGCATTCATTCTTTGAGCCTTTCATCTTGTACTATGGCCAAAGATGAGTTCAAGAGATTATGGCCCCGATCTGGCAACAAGAAGCCATGTTTATATGTCACAACCAGGGTGCCATGGGATTTCAGGCCCTCAAGGACACAGGAGAGCTCTCAAGGGAACAGCCAGATCCTCCAACTGAAATAAACACATGTGTTCACCAAAACCACACACCAGGTATGCACACCTGGGCTCTGGCATGACACTCAGTCCTGTATGAGCACTGATGCTGAGGTCATGTGTGAGGATCATCACAAAAGACTTAGAGTGGGCAAAAAACTGACTGTGCCTCCCAGGCCAAATGGTGGTTAATTTGAAGTGGGGAGATGGCACAGTAAACAAAGCACTTGTTGGGCAAACATGAGGACCAAGGTTCAGACCCGCCCACCCCCACCAACCATGTGAAAGCTGGCCATGCCATTCATGTCTGTAATTCCAGTGCTGGGAAGGAAGCACAGAGACATATCCACCCCAGAGGCTTTCTTGTCAGCCATTCAACTGAGCTGGTAAGCTCCAGGTTCTATAAGAGACCTGTCTCCAAATTAGAAGGTGGAGAAGAAGGGAGGAAGACACAAGACATTAACCTGCAGCCTTTATCTGTGAACACACATGGGGGTAAGAGTTGTCATGACGACCCACTGGCATCTGCGACAGGCCTGGGGAAGGGCTTGTCCCAGATGCCACTCACTCCTTCATTGTCTCTCTGAATATCTTCAGAAATAGAGGCAGGTGAGATTCTAAGGGGTACAGGCTGAAAGGTAGGTCTAGAATTTGAACCCTGGGCCTCCTTAAATTATTTAGCAGAACTAGGTTCTTGCCAAGTTCTGCAAGATGCAAAAGAAACCTGCGTCTGCCAAGTCAGGGCAATAAACCGGACTGCATCTCTGCACCATAGCCGGTTTCCATGGGAAACTAAGCATCTCTCTCTTCCAACAGCCTTTCTTGCAGATGCCTAGCCTCGCCCTGTAGCTTGCACTTCACCTTCTTAGTGGTCTCCCTTGAAGAACTCAATTACGGCAGAGTCCAGTCTCTAAATCTTGTCTTGAGTGGATAAGATTTGAATGCTTTTAATTCTGCCTTTCAGGGTAAACTCAATAGTTCAGTTGTCATTTGTTTTGTTTCTGTGGCTAGACAATGCCAAATCAATTTTTCTTTTGTGAATATCACCTTTTCTTACTCCCTGGCTGATTTTTATACAGCACCTGGGTGACTTCTTCAATGACATGGTGATAGTGTCTGCTGCTGAGAACACCAGCATGTGACACATGAGTATATTTTGTGTTTATACTTAATTCTGATGAAATTATTCAGATTATCTTTTCTTTCCTTGGGGCAGTTTTTAAGCTCGTGTTTCCAGGTTTCTTAATATTTCCATTATATGTTCTAAATGCTTTCCATCACATTATTCTAAGCCTTGACCCTTGTGATCTTGGAAGGCAGTAGATCTGGGTCAAAGGATGTCTCTGCCTGGCTGCAGCCAGGACATTTTCTGGATAACACTGAGGGTATCAATTTTCAAGGACCCTTTTCAGACTCAACTTTGCATTGTACATTCATTTTCTATTTTATTAATTGGTGTCTTTAGCAGAATGGCCCCCAACTTTCCACTCCTTGGGCTTTGATGTGGTTCCTGAAGGGGGCTTTTCTAACTCAGAGCTTTTTCCCTACCACATGTGGTGAGGTTGCCTCCTCCTGAGATGCATTCACTCCATTAATCACCCTCTAGTTTGTATGCCATTGAGTTTCCATGATTTAAGATCTTCTATATTTATTAAAAATTCAAGTTATTTTCATAAATGCGTGTTTACAGCTCTCTTTCCCTTCCCTTCTGTATCCCTGAAGGTCATTACTGTTCTGCCTATAAAATAATTTAGTAACTTGTTTCTTTGACTATTGACTATGCTGATATTTTAAAAGATGGAATCTTTCAATGAATCACAGGGTGACCTTGAACTCAGAATCCTCCTGTATCAGCCTCCAGAGTGCTGGGACCAGCCTGGACATGCAGCACCACACTTGATTTGCTGTTATTTTTGAGAGATGTCACTATGGTCATGAATTTCTAAGCAGGTCGATGTTTTCCTTCAGTTCTTTAAATACTTTTTTTTGTTTGAATGATATTGTTTTATTGAAAATTAAGCTATTTTTCTTGTTCCTCTGAAGTTAAGAGGGGGTTGGGATCATTGGGTTTTTGTCTTGTTCCCTTTTAAGAATTCTCTCTTGTCCTCAATCTCAACAGTTTTATGACTTTGCTTGAGTGTGTTTTTTTTTTTTTTTTGGTATTTATCCTAATTTTTGAATTTGTCCTTTAACATTCTTTTCAACACCAAGTTTGAAATATTGAAGTTTGACCACAAGACATTTCTGAGTTTCAGTCCTTGTTATAAAGCTTTCTAATATCTAACTACTTCTCTGCTTTTCTTTTTCTCCTCATTGATTTCTTTGGGGATATATTTGGAGATGTTCTGGTGAATTTGTCAAACTCACCCTCTGAGCAGTTCACTCAGTCATGGTCATCAGCTGCAGGCTGAACATTCTAGCTTTTCTTCAGTGTCCACCTTTTTGTCATTTTTAAATCTAAAGTTTTATTCAAATAATTATATAAACCACAGCAATTTAAAATTTTCCTGTCTGTTATTTCCTATTTTCATATGTGATGATTCCAATTTCATATCTATTTTATTATTTTGGGTTTGGAGGTTTTGTTATAACTTGTTTCCCCTCATGTCTAGATGGCTATTTTTTAATGAAATACAAAAAATGCCTATGATAAAAAATAAACAAATAATAAAGTAATTTTGAGGATATTGATGGTGACTCTTCCTTCAGAATACATACAGCTTTCTTACTTATTTTAGGTAAAAAATCTACAGGAATTAGTATCCATATATCACATCACTCCAAACCAAACAAGACCTTATTAATATATTAGGTTAATATATTATCTTGTTATAATTTATTAATAATTTAATCAATTCTTTAACTAAATAACTTATAATTAATAAGTTAATAATATATTATCTTGTGTTTCCTGTTCCAGGTAATGGAAGATCTCCAGAGCATTCAAGAGGGAATTTCAGACCCTTTGCCTGGCTCTTCTAGTTGTTCCCAGAGGAAGTTGGTCCAAGCTACCTGGTCTAACGGTCTGCTACCATCAGATGTGGGAACATGGTAGCTATTATTCTGGTTATTGTTTGAATCACCTCCAACTTTATCAGATACCAACAGAAACTCATCAATATGGGTCTTTGGCCTGTATCAGAGTGCCCAAGGGAACTTGTGGATCTCTTACTGTTATCTCCACACTGGGATAACTATAGATATTGATGCTCTGGGTCCTCATGATGAGTGACTTGAGTACCACTGCCTCGCTGTACCCTCATTCTCCAAATACAGATGGGAAGCACAGAGGAGTGGTGAAAACAGGCACAAGGAAGAGACATGGTAGAGACAATGCTGTAGACTCTAACACAGGTGACATCTAGATCGTGAACCATCATCTGGGAAATGACCACCAGCTCCTGGAAAACCACAGACCTGGGAGGGATGAAGGCAGAAGGAGACTGTGATCTATGGTCAAGAAACTAACTCAGATGCCAGTCAAAGGGAAGGAGCCAGAGCACAAAGAGAGAAAGCAATTCTCAAGTGACAGCAACATGCACTTAATAGGACAGATCCTGTCCTGAATACACAAATCTTCATGTTACAGAAAGACTGCTTAATGGTCTGATAGTTCTTGTCTTGGGTCAATAAAACCACCTTTACCTGGGTTTAATTGCCATGATGCTTTCCCAGGGGGACATACAAACCTCTCTAGTGACAATACTGCCTGCTTGACAGACTGTCCTTTAACTTGCCACCCAAAGTGGAGGACAGGAGCCATGGAACGGGGAGGAGAGGCAGGAAGAGGATGAGAGCAAGTGTGGAAGCTATGCAGTGTCCAGCCAGGCTGCCTGAACCTGCCACCAAAAGGCCTACCCCATCGTACGGCAGGTGTTCCTCTGTTTATTTCTGCTGTCCCTGGCACCTACAGCAGCAGCTGCCTCACAGGGGTGGGGCAGATTTCCAGGACACAGGTCTTGTCTCCTCCATCCTGAATGGAGACCTCTCTGTTCAAGAGCTATGCACAGTGGGATCCCATCTCAGAGCATTGGTCCTCCCATCTTCCCAGCCAGCATGTAGTTAAGATGACTCTGGTTCCAAGAGGAAAGAAGGGACTAGAGATAATGACATTAGCTAAGGCCACTTCTGCAGCCATCCTAACAATTCACATTACAAATCCGCCTGAAATAATAATAAACTGAGATGAAGTCCAATGTTTTGCCAGCATGAACAGCTGGAATGACATGAACATAAAACACAGAGGGCCAGTAGCTTTGGATGCTGCCAGTTGCCCTAGATCCCGTTTCCACAAAATGTTCCCAAGGGACACCCCTAAAGAATGTAGGGAACTGAGTAGAGAGACAGCTGCTGCATTTTGGAAATGGTTTAGCCTCCAAAGCTTGATGTCCCTGGAAGCTGGGTCCCTGTGTGGCGCACTGAGATAGTGAAGCCTTGCTGAGGTGGAGCTAGCAGGCCATGACTAGGTCTTGGGATTCCGTGCAAAAAGATAGGTGGATTCTGCCACCAACCCATGTTTCTACAGTGTTATAGAACAGCTGGGGGCTCTGGCCAGGACACCAGAATCATCCTGTTTAAACCATCTAGTACCATAATTGTGAGCCAGATGAACAAATTCACTTTATAGATACCCATCTAGGCTATTTGGTTATAAGTACCCAGATTCAGAGATTTGTTTTAAGTACAGCCTTGGGGATTTCATGATAAGTTTCCAGCCTTGGGGATTTTATTACAGCCACATTAGCAACATTTCATGTCGTAGTCTCTCTCCAGCAGAGTCAGCTTGCCATAACACACAAGGAGCCTGCCTTCAACAGTCCAGACCTTCTCCAGGGTCTGAGACTGTCTCCTGTGATGGAGAAAACATGGCACCAGAACAAGAGAAGTGTTCAAGGGTGCATCCTTGCCATGAGCTCTTCCATCCCACTTCCATTCAGTTTCTCTCATGTGGTCCTGGCCTGTGGAAACCTGCATGATGCTTAGTTTTGCACAAATACCCTAGTATTTCTAGATATGCATATGGATCACGGTTGCGGGGGGGGGGGGGAGTCTTTGTTTAAATTGCTTGCTAATGCTTCCTCAGTATCCCTGCCCACTGTGGCAAAGGTCACACCTCCATCTGTTCTCTGCATCACTCAGCTCAGAGCTGGAAGTGATATAGCTACTCAGACAAAGATATAAGTACTTACTGAAATCAAAATGGTACATGATCAGGGGTAAGAGGCTTGATTTAAGCCAACAGGTGCATGCTTTCCATCCTGCAGAGCTGGTAAACACTATCAGCCAGATACTTAGACACCTGTTTGGGAGAATAGCAGCAAGAAAAAAAAAAAAAAAACACCCTCACAAACCAGACAGCAAAATGACCACTCTCCACCCTTTATTCCTATTGTAACTGCATTTTTGGTAGGTCCTTAGACTATCAATAGAAATGTTTCCCCCAGTTTGATCAGAGAACCATGTCTGCTCATCATTTTCCAGGCTGGAAGGCCAGCTGGAATGATCCCAATGAACTTCACATGAAAATCAAATACACAGGGAAGGCTGGTGGCTTTAGCTGTTGCCAATTGATCCAGCTCCTGTGACCAGTGTGTTCCCAGGGACACCAACAAAGAATGTAGGGATCTGAGCAAGGAAGTAGCTGCTGCAGTTTGGAAATGGTTAGCCCTAAGCTTGATATCCTGGAAGCTGATGGGGAGTCTAGCAACTCATACATGGAAAAAAAAAAAAAAGCCACTGTAGACCCCAGCAGAAACAACAGCCCCTACCTGTCCTTCACTTCCATGAGAAGAGCCCTGGCCCCTCTAAAGCCAGACTCTGTAGTCCAGGGAACAGGGCTGTGGGATTTCTTTCTCCTATGTCTCAGAAGCAGCACAAGAGCAAGTAGAATCAGATGCTCCAGAACAATGCAATGGAGATTGTGTATATGGATGATTCTGTATACAAGTTAGTCAATGTGTGAGTGACTCTGTGGGTAGGAAGTTCTAATGCCTGGATAACACCCAGGGTACCCACCGAACTACACATCCAGAAAATACCAACAGGCCGGCCAATGGTGGCACACACCTTTAATCCCAGCACTTGGGAGGCAGAAACAGGTGGATCTCTGTGAGTTTGAGGCTAGCCTGGGCTACCAAGTGAGTTCCAGGAAAGGCGCAAAGCTACACAGGGAAACCCTGTCTCAAAAATAAAAAAGAAAGAAAAGAAAGTACCAACAGAAGTCACAGGGCAGCACCAGGCATCATCCTAAGCTATCTTGTCTCTTTTCCCTAAATTCCTTGCTCCCATCCCTACAACCCTATCCTCAAGCAAGAAGTAGAACGTGGTGGAGGCCTGTGGAAAGGATATCTGGCTCCTTCCCTAGATGCAGTGAACCATCTCTCTTCTCTACCTATAGAGAAGACAGGATTCTACCTGGCTTGTGGCAACCAACCAATGTACTAGCTGTACCACTTACTTTTAACAGACAGATATGGAAATACCAGTTAATTATTTAGTGATGTCTTAGTTTCTAAGAAGCTTCTAGTCAAGTCAAAGCTGTCTAGTCAAGAGTATTACACAGTACTTGAGTCTCCTGGAGTCCATAGGACCTAATTTACACTCATAGCCAGGCTGGTGCCTACAGAAGACTATTCTACAAGAACCCTCTAGTCTCTAGCTGGCTGAGGTTTTCTCCAGGACGTGTCCATGGCCAGTTGCTTATCTATACTGGATAACATTCCTTCTATTAAACAGGGCCTGGGAAGGAGAAGAGACATGTGTTTCTGATCAGCTGCTAGACTGTCTTGCATCTACCTCCTAAACCTACTGAGCCTCAGGGAGGCATTCAGCCTATGAATGTAAGAGCATGGCCTGGCAATGTTAGTTGGGAAAACTATATCCCCTCATTGACACTTTCACATCCCTGTAAACGTCACCCTGGGGAGAAAGGTGGCCTGCTGAGGTGGGGCGTGTCTTACTCTAGGGTGATGAGACACCACTCCCTAAGCTCTGAGGATCAATATCAGCTATGGAAAAAAAAAAAAAAAAAAAAAAAAACCACCTGAAACCACATAGCCCTCTAACTATGATGAAAATGCTTAGGACATCCTCTGCTCCTTTCTGCTGTATTTGCAAAGGTTCTTGGGACCTACAATCTTCTTAATTGCATACAAAGTATTCCCTCCAGAAAATTAAACTGCTTCTTGTCCAGAGAAGTTTGGCCTTTTGAAAAGAACCATACAACTGAACCTTAAATAGGAGTTCAGAGCTGGAAACATTTTGAAATGTGCGTTGGCTTGTTGTGAGCATTCCTGGCAAAAACTTTCATTTCTTTTCTTTTGAGAGCTTAAAGAGAATTCCCACCAAATGCAAATGTCAGTCTACCTGAACTCAATAAATCCTTTCCCTCCATGTCTTTCCCCCAGCCTGGCCATCACTCCAGTCAAGAATTAAGTGAGGTCTGAGTGTTGTGGCCTGCCATCGTGGCAGGGAGCTGATGGGAAGTCTAGTGGCTCATATGTGGGAAAACAAGCTACAAAGCAGCATGAGCCGTGCAGCTGCTGAACTCTCCCCCAGGGAAGAGCAGGAAGCATTAAACAGTTAAGTGCTGCCCCCTGCCTTGGCCTAACTGGCAATTCCTCCGGTAGAAGTCAAGGGCCAAAACTTCAACAAGCACGCCACTCAGGGTTCGTGGGTATTTTTCTCCATTTGCTCTGATCACTTTGGATTTCCTGCCTGACATAGCACTCATTTCAAAGGGACAAACTAAACAACTGAGCTCCCTGAACTGCATACATTTTACGGCACCATGCCTTGACAAGGTGCTGGAAACGCTGCTGGTGCCAGAGGGCTGGCTTCATCTGTCAGGCAAAGACACTTAAAAACAAACCAGAGCAAAGGCCAGAACAGAAAACACAGCTTCCTGATCTGTGGAGGAACAGGGGCGGCAGAACCCTCATTAGTGTGAACACTCCACTAAGATCCTGGGTGGCTGTCAGGGAAGCTAGGGGACACAGAAACAAAGAGCAAAGAGTGGAAGCTGAAAGCCAAAGCCATGTTCATGTCTGAGAAAGCAGACTGTAAACCAAGATCGGATGAGACAAAGCAGGTCGCCTCACATTAATAAAGGAAAGAATCCATTGAGGAGCTATGGCAGTTGTAAATATGCATGCATCCAACCTTGCTGCAAGCAATTTCATAAACCACCACTGGACACTAAGGGACAGGTAGGTCTAGATAGGTCCAGATAGGACAAAAGAGGATCACTTCATTACCCCCACATTTATCAAAAGATAGCATCCAGCCAGCACCCCCCCCCACCAAAAAAAACAAGAAGACACTTCAAAGTCAATCTGCAGCACAGATCAAATGGACTTAGCAGACATTAACAGAATACTCTGACTAGAGCCACAAATAAACATTTCTCTCCACAGCCCACCAAGTGTTCTCTAAACTAGGTCACATTTTAGGCCATAAAGTGAACACACCCCTTTTGTTTTAAAGAGATGGGGTCTTGCTTTGTTGCTCAGGCTGGAGTAAGTGCCTGTTCACAGAAACTGTCTCACTCCTGCTCAGTGTAGGAGGTTTGACCTGCGTTGTCTCTGGCCTGGGCCAGTTCACCCCTCCTGAGGCAAGCTGTCGTCCCCGTTCCTGGGAAGTCACCCTACAGATACTGAACTTAGTGTGGACACTCAATCAACATGGTACACTATAGCCTAGAGCTTGTGAACTTAGAGATCCTCCTGCCTCAGCCCCATCAGTAACTGGGCCTACAGGAATGGTCCACTGAGTCTGGCTGTAAAGTAACTCCTAACAGACACAAAACATTGAGACAGTTTTCAGTGTCTTATCAGATCATAATGAAGTAAAATCAGAAATCAGTCACAGGACACACTGTAGAAACTATACATGCACACAGAGATTTGACAACACAGCTTTAAATAAGAAGACTAGTGAGAAATCAGGAAAGGAATTTTAAAATTTCTATAATCAAATGAAAATGAAGACAACTAACCAGAACCTTTTGGGTTGACCTAAGCTAGCTCTAAGGGGAAATTTAGAGATAGGAGTACCTACATTTAAAAACTCAGAGACATTTCCAACAAGTAACTTTTGACCTTTGAAATAGAAGAGATTCCACATAAATAATTTACAGGTCTTAGAAAAATAACAAGCCAAACCATAGATCCATATGACCTACCAAAATTAAGTCAAGAGAGATACACATCTTAAGCAGTCAATAATGATCAATGACATTGAGGCAGTAACAGATTCTCCCACTAAAGTTAGAAAGGACAGACTCACTGCTGACTTCTATGAGACCTTATGGACCTAACACCAATGTTACTTGAACAATTCTACAACATATAAAGAGAAAGGACGCTACCACATCATTCTACAAAGCCAGAGTTACCCTGATATCACAACTAGTCAACACAACAGCAAGAAAAGAAAGTTATAATTACTCTGAGAACATAGAAGACTTGATGAGAAGTTGGCTGTCTTTAGCCTGAGAATGGAGCCTCATAGAGCACCAACCCTCTGATATCTGGTCTCAGACTTCCAGCCTCCAGAACTCTGAGAAGTGATTATCTGTTGCCTAAGCCACTGGGTCTACAGGACAAAGCTACTGCACCGAAGCAGACTAGCACTCCAAGCTTATATTTCTGCTTGGGTTGGTCACATCAACTCTGCAGAATTCTCATTAGCTGGTCTAGGGCAGGGAGGTGGGTGCTGGGAGATCCTTGAGGAAGATGTAATCTTCTGAATTTCCCAGGATTCTGTCCACCATGGGGGTACAGACAAAGGCAATTCCACGCCCCTCCACCCCATGGTAAACAGGTCCCCTCAAACATTTCTGAGGGCTTTACCTCTTCCACCATCCCCAGCTACAATTTCCTAACATCTTGCTGGGGAGGGGGAATAAGATTTGGCTTTTCCAGTGAGTCTCCTTCCCATGGGGAGGCAAGAAGACTGGCAGAAACATCAGCCCAAGAATTTAACAAGTAACATACTGAAAGCTAGGGTAAGTTTCGGTCCTGAATTCCCTCACAAGGACAGATCCTGCACACAAAGGAATCACTGAGGATGAGAATAGGAAGTAACCAAACATCTGAGACAAACCCCATCTTCAGAAGCAGGTCTAGGCAGAGGGAAGTACGCCCAGACCCCCATCCTCTACTGACTGTGACCTGAGCCTGCTGAGAGAGGAGGCAGCATGTGCAATGCCTCAAGTGTGATTCTCAAAGAAAAGGCCAGGCTTAAGCACAGGGTGATACCATTTCCTGACACTGCCCTTTGCAAAGGCAGAGGAAGTGGAGAGTCCCACCACATTCACCTTCCTCCTGTCAGTCAACAGGACATTAAAGTACCCAGGCAGCCTGTAATTGAATCTTCTAAAGCTGGTCTGGGGATTTGGGGGACACTGTCTCTAGACCACAGCCATCCCCAACTATGTGTGAGAATCTTAACAGTGATGGATGGCTCTGTCTGAACTGAAGATCCCAGATTTCAGGGCAAAGCTGTCCAGTGTCAGATAGCCATGTAGTAGCAATTGCCTATATCTGGCTTCCTAAATTCACTACACATCTAGATCTTGACCTCCTTAAATAGAAACAAAGAGAGACAGGATTATTTACAAAGACATGTTCCCAGAAGTCCTAGCTTTTCTAAGTAATTGTCTCCTCCAGTAGAGCAAATCACAGTGTGTAGAAGGGCCACCAGAAGGATGAAGCTCCATGGGCACCTGTGGCACACCAGGGCTCCCCTGCATCCCTCTTCTCATCCTTATAGGCACACCCAAGAGGGGGATGTTAAGCATGCTCCCTTCTCAGATGGAAGAGGGTGAGGCAGGTGGAGGCCACAAAGCTGCTCCAAGTGTCATATGCCTGACCACTCACAGGCTCATCAACACATAGCACAACCTGTCCTCTGAAGGGCTGTAGCATGGCTTTTCATCCTGGGGTCCTGGCCTCCAAAAACTCACAGATCCTACAGGATGACCAGATGGTGCCCAGGGTCTCAGACTTAAACACTCCTCACACTCCGCAGAGTAGGCACAGTGACTAGAGACATTTCACTACCCCTTCACCCTGCTCCTTCCACTCCACGGTACTTGTCCCCTTACCGATTCTCAGAGACACTTGGAATCCCCCAAGAAAGGACAGTCACCTGCTAATCAGAGCGCCTCACTGTGTGTGCCTTGGGCACTGGACCAATCACTGTGTTCTGACCACTTGTCTTGTTGTTACTCTTACAAATCCAGGCCTGAGCATCATCTTCTGTGCAGCTTGGGCACCTAGACCAAGTACGAACAGAGTAGGAACTGGGCATCTCCCCTGAAGGAAGGAAGCAAGACCTTGCCAGATTCCTGCCCTGTGAACCCAGAACTGTGTGGCTGGTGGGGAGAAAAATGGCATAATAATAGAAATGTTCCATCCTTTCTTAGTGACCTCACCTGGCTGTGGCCCACAGCATCTACCAGGGTGAAGGACAGAGATAAACAGCCGATCAGCCTGGAATGGACATCAGATTCTTAACATCACTTCCTCCCCAAAGCTACCAGGCATATCTGGCCACATGTCACATCTCCCAAGTGGGAGCCATATCTCTGCAGCAACCCCTGGAAAGAGGACTTGGAGGTTGCTGTGTCCAAAGCATTGACACTTCAGAGCTGGGTGGATGGTAAAAATTGGAGAAGCTTGGAGCCTCTGCCTCCATTCTACATCTGTCTCCTTTACTACCTTAAACTCAAGCTCAGATTCCTGCTCAGCTCTGCACACTGCTGGATTAACCATTTAATGAGGATTCCACCAAAGCTGGTGGTCCTCCCCACTTCAAGGCTGAAGATACCAGCATAAAAATAATTAGGAGAGCTCTGAGATTTTCAGGGACATGATAATCAGTGTATGGCCAACTGCCAGCTGCTATGGCATACTGCTCCAGGCCCTAGAGCTGTGAATACAAGTCTCCAGTCATTATCCTAACCCTGAAGGAACTAATTCCACATCTCCTTTTTGACTCATCATTTCTCTGAGTCAGGCCCTCTGGCAGCCAACTTGGATTCTGGGTATAACATGTCTCACAGTTACATCTTGGGAGAAGATTGAAAGCACCCTGGGCAGCAGGGACTGTCATATTGCCTGCAGTCCTGAGAAAAGACTTGGGTGGATCAGATCAGTTTCAAGCCTGGCTCACATTGCTGCTTGGCCAGCTAACCACTCACCTCCTCCAATGCAACTCCCTCAGTTATACAATCTCCCATACTATGCGATAGCCCCAGCTATGCAAACCCTCGGCTATGACACACCTAAACTATGCAATCCCCTAAGCTATGCTACCCTCTAACTATACCATACCCCAGCTATCCCATACCCAAGCTATGCAACCCCTTATCTATGCTACCCTCCAACTATACCATACCCCAGCTATCCCATACCCAAGCTATGTAATCCACCACACTATGAAACCCCCCAGTAATCCAACCCCTCTGCTATGCAAAACCCCTATTCAACACCTAGCTATGCAAAGCCTCATCTGTGCAACTCCCAGCTGTGTAACAAGAAACCCTCCAATCTATGCAAACCCCAGTATGCAAGCCCCTGACCCTGCCTGCCTTCCCTTTTCTGTAGCACCTGAAAATGATCGTCACCCTTCCTGTGCAGCCGTCTGGGAAGAGCTGTCCTATTGCCTTCACCCCTGCTCTTTCCTCCCATGACCTTTTGGAATGGTGGTCGAATTACATCCATTGGGACCACAAAGTCTGGCCTTTCACACTAAAACTCCATACCTGATTGTTCTGTGTGCTTCTATTCAAGAAATCCAAATCCAGAATGTCACCCCAGTACCTTCCTGTGTCCCTGTTAGCTGGATCCCAGCTTACAAAATATAGTCCCTTCTCACCCCCCCCCACACTCCCCCACGCCCAGCACATGCTCTCAAGACCTACACTGAGTAAGGTGGAATTGGCCCTGGGTCTGCTAGCAGAAGTAGCTGGCTGGTTCTAGGCCCTAAGCTCCAGTTCTATACTGCCGACCCAAGAAGACCAGACACCATAAGTGACTTAAGTGACTTTTCTGTCCTCCTCTGTCACACCTCTGTGCAACACACTGTGAAATCTGCAGGTGACCTTAAAACATTCTGCAAAATGGAAAAGAAAATAACTTTCTAGTCTGAGTGAGCTACCGCCGTAAACAAACGGTGACGATTTAATATGTTTATTGAAAGCTAAATTTTCTGCACTTTCGGCATGCTGCTTTGCCAGTGGGATCTCTCACACAGCTCAAACAGCCAGCCAGCTGTCCCCTCCGGCCACAAAATGCTAATAGACGACAGCAATGGCTTGAGGAACTGTGGGAGTGATGTAATTGACTTCCACAAAATGCCATCAATAATACACAAAAAGTATTGTACAGCACAGTGTGATTGCTGTAATTCCTGGACCCGAATCTCAGGACACTCCAGGGGAGACCTATGAGGATGGATGCTTGCTTGCATGGAGATACCAACATGGCATTTAGACATGCCACAGGATGCAAAAGTTGGATGAAGCTTCAACAGAAATTCTTCTATTCCATCCCAGGTCCTAAGAACACCGGGACTCAAAGGGCCACTTCTTAACTCAACAGACCAAAGATCCTTTTCCCTTCCTTTGGTAACAAACTGGCTATGTAACTGGACAGCAGCCAGCATCATACACAGATTTGATGGGAAGCAATCAACTACCTGGAAAGGTGCTCAAATGTGTCCTTTTCCAGCAAGGCAACACTCCCCAGGTCTACATGCCCAGCTGGTTCACTCAGGACTTTGAGCTCCATGGAAGGCCTGACATACAGTGTACAAAGAAACACTGTGTTGGATTCATCAATTCCAGGACAAGCTGGGGGCTCTGATCTTTGTGATCAATTCCATGCTAGCTTTACAGACAAGACAGAACAAGACTGTGCAGGTGGCAAACCTCCATCCTGCCAACTCAGGCCAGAGTTACAGCGTCCATCCCAGCTGACTGGTGATTAGTTGGGTCTCCCAGTATCAAAACCAGGGGCTGCTTCTTGCTTCTAAACCTACCCAGCTTGTCCTGGGAATTGTGATGTGGACTGAGGGGAGAAGCAGAGAGTCGTTAGCAGTCATTACATTTCACTGTGAGACCTTCAGGTTCAGAACGCCAATACATCATCATGGCAGGAGTAGGCCCTGTGCACTGTGAGCAGTACACTAAGGTAAGATGGAATGTTGCTCTTTGTTTCTGTCTTTTCCTCACAAGAGTCTGCTCAGAATGCAGGTAGTGTGTGGGTGTCACCAGCAGGACCGGGCCAGGCTTCCTTTGGGCCTGCTTTTCTGAGCCTGGTAGAATGGCCCTGAGCAATGGAGCCATCTTACTCCTGGGACATTGCATATCTTCTCTGAGCTTGTGGGTGGCCAGTTCATTGTCGCCAGTGTGTGACATACATGTCCACCCACCTAGCTGAGTCAGATAACCCATCATTCCCCTGACTCTCTCCTAAGTGTCCATTTCTCCTTGCCTATGGGAGCAATGAGAATTCGGGTTTCCTCCTGACAGATAAGGAACTAGACTATGAACTGGGGGTGAGGGGATTAGAAGGCTCAGCCCTCATAATCACTTTCCTGAAAGGTATCATTTTCCTGGAGGACAAGGCCAGGATGCCCCAGCTCCTGACCTGAACAAAGACACTGTGAGGTTTGCTTGCCAATGAGAGGGGTGTCTCCCAAACACTTCTTGAGATACTAACAGCATATTGGCCTGTCTGCCTGAGTCAGAACCACTTGCTTTGTCTTTCCTGGGCTGTCTGTCTTTCCTTCTCACTGTTCCTCATGGGAGAAGTAGTAGGTTTCCCATAATGACTCAACAGTACACAGGAAGCAAGGCTTCTAGGCAGAGGGGGAAGCACATGGACTCAGTCTCTATAGTCTGGGTGTTCAGGCTCACCTTTTCATAGCAAGGCTATGTTCCAAGTCAATGCACCCCACTGGTTCACTCTGGATCCTGAGCCCCATCCAGGTCCTAGCACACAGCAATGTACATTAACTGTACCACATTTCACTCTGGGCCTAGCAATGCCAGGGCTGAGGCTGTTCCCCTCACTATCTTACAGGAGACACAGAGCAGAGGGAGTGAAATGGAAAGACTGGTGTGGCTTTCTTATGCCCTAGCCACAGGGCTTTGGTAAATGTACAGTTGGTACTCCCAGAAAAGTACCACCCATTTACCATTAGCTGCTTCTATCTCGGGATTGAGCACCATCATCACCAGGCTAGACTTGTTCTTTGCTAAAGACTAGAGAACAATTATTTTTCTATGCACACACACATACCCACAAAATACAAATATAAACAATGTCCACCAGGATGTACATATGAATACATCTGTATATACCATATATACTACCTGCACATGTACACAAATGTGAGTGCCTATGTAAACTTGTATGTGTGTACACAAATACACACAGACACATGCATGGACTATAAACACATGGGGATACATGTAGACAAGTAAAAGTACACATGCTCACCCAAGAAATGCTCAATCATACCACAAGGGCATCTGCTCAGCTATGTTCATATCAGCATTGTTTGTAATAGCCAGAAGCTGGAAACAACCTAGATGCCCTTCAACTGATGAAGAAAATAGGGTACATATACGCAATGGAGTACTACTCAGCAGAGAAAAACAATGGTATTATGAGGTTTGCAGGCAAATGGATGGATCTAGAAAAAATCATCCTGAGTGAGGTAACCCAGACTCAGAAGAACAAACATGGTATGTACTCACTCATAGGAGGATAGTAGATGTAAAACAAAGATGACTAGACTGCTACACAACTCCAGGGAGGCTACCTAGAAAAGGAGACCCTAGGAAAGACACAGGGATCACCCAATGACAGAGAAATTGATGAGATCTACATGAACAACCTGGACAACAGTGGGAGTAATGAAGGGCAAGGTTTGAGGGAAAGAAAGCATAGGGGAGCAGGAGATCCCAGCTGGATCAAGAACAGAAAGGGAGAACAAGGAATAACAGACCATGGTAAATGAAGACCACATGAGAACAGGAATAGGCAGAGTGCTCATGAGGTCCCCAGAAATCCACAATGATACATCCTCTGTAGACTGGTGGCAATGGTCGAGGGAAAACCTGATCTAGTGATCAGATGGCCAAACACCCTAACAGTCATGCTGGAACTCTCATCCAATAACTGATGGAAGTGGAAGCAGAGATCCTCAGGCCCCAGGTGGAGCTCCAGGAGTCCAATTGTCAAGAAAGAGGAGGGACTGTAAGAGCATGAATTGTTGAGACCAAGATTGGAAAAGCACAGGGACAAATAGCCAAACAAATGGAAGCACATGAATTATGAACCAAAGGCTGTGGAGCCCCCAGCTGGATAAGTGAGACAATTGAATAGCTTGAACTGTTTGGGAGGCAGCCAGGCTGTGGGACTGGGACCTGTCCTTAGTGCATGAGCTGGCTATTTGGAACCTTGTGCTTACACAGGGACACTTTGCTCAGCCTGGAAGGAGGAGACTGGACCTGCCTGTACTGAATCCACCAGGTTTAAATGAATCCCCAGGGGAGTCTTGGCCCTGGAGGAGATGGGAATAGAGGGGAGGGGCTGGGGGGGAAGGCGGGGACGGGAAGTGGGAGGACATGGGAACCCATGGTTGATGTGTAAAATTAAAACACAAATATAATGAATAACAAAAAAAGTACACATGTTCACAAATGCACTTGCATGTGACATATGTATACATACACACAAGACTCAAGTTTCTCAGGCTCTGCATTGCCAGCAGACACTGGTTCCTGTGCTAAGAAAATGCAGTACCCACAGTCAGACAGTGGAGACCCCTGAGGAAACAGTGGCCCTCTATCTTCCTGCACAGTCCCAAAGCCAGGCCCTCTCTTTCTTCACCCCTTAAACGGTAGCATCCAAAGATTTTTATTCAAAATAGCCAATACCTATTTGTTACCCCTAGGCCATATCTTTTATTTCTCTATCTATATGGTAATATTTCTCAACTTTGCTTCTTATAGAAATGTTCAAACGTGCATGAAAGTAGAAAAGCCATCTACCTGGCCCTGTACCTCCATCACAAAGGGTCCAGCCCTGCCCGTGTCTACACTCCAATTTTCTTCCCTCTGTTACCAGTAAGGCAGGTTAGCATCAAAATGCAGAAGCCCAGATAGCCCAGAGTTGACCCCAGTAGGTCCAGCGCCAGCTAGGAGGCTAAGTCAGCCATCGGTCAGGCTGAGTTCTGGGTTCTGTCGGCAAATGCAGAGTACAGTGCCCACTAGGCATGCCATCTTGAAAATTAAATCTTAAACTACACACGGGGGCGAACAGTACCTGGTGCTCTGTAAGCATGTGACTTGCAGTAATTACGAATTAGTACTTGTCATTAGCTGCACATTTTGACACTAAACCCCTGAGGATAAAGGATCTGACTCCAAGTGGCAGAGCTACCTCCTCCCCAGGTTCCTGTAAAACTGGATTAGATTCATCCTGGGGCTTCTAACCCATCTTTTCAGCAGAGGGCTAAGAACAGGACCATTTGCACCTGAACTTCAAGATTGAACACATTGACACCTCCTAGAGGCATCATTGTTTACCAAGCTGGTGCCTGAGGGGCACCTTCTATGAACCTTGTTCTCTGTAACTCTAAAGAGAAGATCTGGGTCAAGGCATTCTACCCTCCTACTTGCAGACAGGGCCCTTCTTACCCCACAGGCTCCCTAGGGAGGATGGCCATCTCCCTGCCTTCACCTCATCACCTTCAGCTCTGTATCATGTGTGACTAAGAGGAGGTCATATGTTTCCCAGGTGAAGCCCAAGCCCTTGGGTGTCACTTGTTCATCTGTCTCTCCCATCCTCTTCCACTCTAGCAGACATGGTCCTGGATTTCTCATCAGGAGCATCCCAATTCCCATAGCTGCCATGCACCACTGCCAGGACAGTAACAGGCTGCAGGATGAGCCTACCTGTAAGGTGTGAGGTTTACAGACAAAGAGGAAGTCAGCAGAGACAGATAGAGGAACTCAAGGAGACTCAGTGCCCTGGGCACTCCAGCAGGGACACAGACCCATGTGTTTAGTCCCTGGAAGGAAGGAAGAGAGCAAGTGGAAGGCTCTGATGTCATAGATGAGAACAAGAGCTCACTGCCACCAAGGAGGAAAACAAGGTCAGCCTCCTGCATCCCGTCCCAAAGCCCATGCCCAATAGAGCCACACCCAATGTTACACTCAAGGGACCTCACACCCAGATTACATACCAAGGGTGCTATGCCCGGAGACCCACATCTAGACAGCAAACCAAGGGTGTTGTGCCTCGGGTTCCACAAACAGTGTCCATGGCCAGGAACTACTCACAGTATATATTCCCAGTGTCCATGACCAGGTCCCATACACAGTGTGCACACACAGTGTTCATACTTAGTGACTTCCACCTCTCACACAGAAGCAAGGCTTGTGTCTGGACCCAACAGGATATACCTAAACCCAGGACACATCTTCTCTTTCTCCTCCAAATTCACACATTCATCTATGTCTGCTCTGTGAGCAGTGTTGAATGACCAGAGGTCATGGATGAGGAGCAGAAGACACAGAATTTAACAACTCCCAAGGTTGTAGAGCAAGCCTTACTGAGCAGGAGCCAGTAGGTATTTACTGTCATAGAGTTATTTATTTTAGATAATGCTTGGGCAGCAGGCCCAGCCCCACCCTGGCTCTCTATCTGTAGCTTCTGTCCCCACCTAGTAGCAACCATTTATAGGTTGCACGCAGATCCTGATCAAATTCATATTCTCTATGCCGTGGGTCTGAATCATAATGCCATCCCCAACCCACCCCCCGACATGTTTCACCTGGCCCAGCAATTCTTAGGTAGCAACAATTCATTTCCAGAGTTGCCCCTGATGAAATTAACATTCCATGGGTGGCAGAATCATCTCTCAGGCAGGAATGGGTGCCCTCTCCTTAATGAGGCACTTTAAAAAAAAAATGATGTCTCCAGTTAAAGTAGAATGGTCATTTCATCCCTAACCCTTCTTTACAGCTTTCAAAGACTGTTTAAAATTCTTTCAGCTTAGCCTCGGGCTGAATGGGAATTTTTTTAAGGGAGTAAACAAAAGTCACCGGGATTCCCATTTGGGAATTAGCTGGAAATGATTAATTCCTGGCTTGAGTCCAAAGAAACCCTTCCTATAATAGCCGTGGCAGGTAGAAAAACATGAAATCTAGGCAGAGGAGAAGAAATATGGCTTGCCTAGATGACCAGTGCTCAGGAGCACACTCTGAGTCCTACAAGGCCACGTGCACAAAACGACCTGGGAGTCATGGAGAGAGCAGTCAGGTTTCCTTCCCCAGAGCAGGTAGAGCCCAGGTCATGGCAACTGCTAGTCCTGCCACTAGCTTCCAGTGACTCGTTCTCTGTGAGTTTATCCAGATACCTGAGTGGTTCTGGGAAACAAGCACCCTGGGCCAGACCACTGCTATCTTATGTCCTGTTGCCTCGCTTGCCCTCTACAGGCCAATTTCCAGCTCAGAAAAGGGACCCACATGGTCACTAACATTATTGATTACACCCTTCAACTCTCAGGTAATCCGATCCAAGCAAGCATATATATAAACATGCAGCTAAGCCCCAGAAGTCTCGGGTTCAAGGAGTCCACAGGACATCAACGCAGCCACTGGGGTGAGAGGAAGAGAGGGGTAAAGAGAGGAAGGGAAGGAGATGAGGAAAGCAGAAGCAGACCTTTTAGAAGACAGATAGTCCAGACCAAGAACATACACCCCAAGGGACAGAAGCATTCCCCAGTAGTGCGTCGTACTTTAGAGGAGTGTAATAGGGACAGAAATCCAATAGTAACAACTCATCCAAAGGTAAGGCTGTAAAACAAGAAAATAAGATGAAAATGGAAATCGTAGGCTCCAGGAAACAAATTTGCCTCGAACACCATCATTAAGACTGTGTTATGCTGTGGGTTGAAACAGAGAAACACTTCACATGGGTAATACTGAATTAGAGAGAGGAAAGGCAGAGGTTGCCAAGGGGCAGTGGGCAGGATGAAGCAGGATTAACTAGGGAGAGATAATAGGACATAACAATAGCAGCGGTTGGTCCTCAGGAGCTGGTTCCCCAGTACTACATTGGGTTCCTTGGTAACATCACAGATAACAAGCCACCAGACAAACCTTGGTGAAAGGACTCATGTTCACAGTTAGAGAGTGTGGTGGTTTGAACAAGAATGGCCCCAATGTTTGACTGCTTGGTTATCAGGCAGTGGCACCACTTAAGAAGGACTAGGAGGTGCGGCCTTGTTGGAGGGAGTGTGTTACTGGTTGTGGGTGTTGAGGTTTCAGAAGCCTAGTGTCTCTACTTTCCTGCTGCCCAAGGATCCAGGTGTAGAATTCTCAGCTCCTTCTCTGCACCATGTCTGCCTCCTTGCCACCATTCTCCCTGCCATAATGGTAATGGACTAAACCTCTGAAACTGTAAGCCATCCCCAATTGAATGCTTTCCTTTGTAAGAGTTGCCATGGTCATGGTGTCTCTTCACATCAATAGAGCACTGACTAAGACAGAGAGGTAATTCTTGGACTACCTGGGACAATAGAGAATTCTTCAAGACTGGGAACAATCAGCTGACTCAGAACCCTTCTCAGCCTGTACCATTGTTGTAGAAGGTGATGGGGCCATATCCACAAGGTTCTGAGGAAGACATATCTAATTCAGCCATCCAGAGATTCAAGTTTAAGACAATGAAAGCAGACATTTCTGTTAGGTCCAAAGTACTCCCCTATCCCCAAATGCAGTACTGATGACAAAGTCCTAAACATAAGGACTCTGACTAGGTAAACAGAAACCTAAACCATAAGCATTCCTCAGGAATCTTGTAAGGTGTGTTTCTGTTTACCAGGAAAAGCACTACCTCCTTTGTCTACCCCTAATTATTAACCACCTTGTGTAAGGACATCTAGTCCCCCATTAATCCAAACAGCCTGCATCAGCTAAAAAGACTCCCACCCACCCTGTTGACTATCATATAAAACCTTTTCCAGCTGAG
The DNA here is from genome assembly GCF_903995425.1 of Onychomys torridus. Lineage (NCBI taxonomy): Eukaryota > Metazoa > Chordata > Mammalia > Rodentia > Cricetidae > Onychomys > Onychomys torridus. Next base: position 115,514,079 of record NC_050443.1, on the reverse strand, counting down.
TTGATGCTCTCTCTTCCTGTGAGGCAGCCTAGCAGTTAGTTCCCCAATAAACTGTCCTCTACCCATGGCCTGGTCCAGTTCTGTGGTTTCACTGCACTCATGCTTACAACTCCAAACCTGTGGGAGCTCAGGGAAGCAGAGACCAGAGGAAGATGGTGGTGATGTCTTCATATAAGATACCTGTTCTCATTTCCTTCTGTTGCTGTGATAAAACACTCTTAACCACCATAAGCAACCTAGGAGAAGCAAGGGTCTCTGTCTGCTTACAGGCTAGAGTCCATCACTGAGGGAAGTCAGGGCAGGCACCCAACTAGGAACTCAAAGCAGAAACCATGGAGTAAAGCTGCTTACTGGCTTGCTCACAGATGCCTTCTTCCCTCTCAGATGACCCTAGGCTGTGTCAAGTTGACTATTAAAGCAATGTCCAAAAATATCCAGTGGGGACCTCCAGACAGCACTGGGGAAGAAGAGGTGGGCCATCCTAGAGACAGGTATGTGTTCTCACCTCCTGAGAGCTGAGGATTGGGCAACAGAGTTCTCCCAGGAGTTAAAAGATAGAAAACATATCCAGACTCCAGGAAATTAAATAACCAAGGAGTGGAGGAGTTTTTATTCTAAGAGTCATGGTGAGGAGATGGTCTATAAACAAGAACCGAAGGAAACAGAGAGAAAGTCAAGATGCAAAGTAAATATGATGCCCAGTGGTCGATGGTGGATGTTGGAGGATGGGAAAGGAGAAAGAAACTCTGCAGGACTCCTGTTTTTGTCTTCTCTGGGAGAGAATCAGTGAGATGTGAAAAGGGGGGAAATACATCATATAAGCCAACTGACTTTGACCTCACCATTTCTCATAATTATCTGTCAGAGCCCCAAGCCACCATTATGTCACTTAAGATCTCTTTTAATTGGAACCATTAATCAGAAGTTCCACAGTCTCTCAAGCTTTGCATGTATTGCTTTTGTTGTCTTCATGTAAAATCAAATTGAATCACATTTTTCAGCATAGCATACATCATATATCCTACTTCCATTATGGGGTTGAGCTACCTGAGCCAGTTGACAGACCACCACCCTCCTGCAGAATAAATAGAGGCTTTGGAGAGGGTTCACCACATATCAACCAAGTGCCCTGTCTTACTTAGAGTTACTTTTGCTGTGGTGAAACAGCATGTGGGTAGTTTGAATGAAAATGGTTCCATAGGCTCATAGAGACTGGCACCATTGGGATGTATGGCTTTATGGAAGTAGGTGTGGTGTTGTTGGAGGAAGTGTGTCACTGGGGGCGGGCTTTGAGATTTCAATATCTCAAGCCAGGCCTAATGTGTCTCAGTCTCTTCCTGCTGCCTACTGATCCAGATACAGAACTCTCAGCTACCTCTCCAGCACCATCGCTATCTGCATACCACCCATGCTTCCCACCATGATGATAATGGACAAAACCTCTGAACTGTAAGCCAGCCTCAATTAAATGTTTTCCTTTATAAGAGTTGCTGTGATCATGGTGTATCTTACAGCAATAAAAACCAACTAAGACACATCATGACCAAAGAAACTTAGGGAGGGGAGGATTTATTCAGCTTAAATTTCCATAATGCTGTTCATCATTGAAGGAAGTCAGGACAGGAACTCAAACAGGGCAGGATCCTAGAAACAGGAGCTGGGTGCAGAGGCCATGGTAGGATGCTGCTTACTGGCTTGCTTCCCACAGCTTGTTCAACCTTCTTTCTTATAGAACCCAGAACCACCAGGCCAGGGATGGTACCACCAACAATGGGCTGATCCTTCCCTATCAATCAGTAGTTAAGAAAATGCCTTATAGCCAGATTTTATGGAGGCATTTTCTTAATTGAGGTTCACTCCTTTCAGACAACTCTAGTGTGTATTAAGTTGACATAAGACTAACCAGCACCTACTCCCTGGTACCTTACAAGCTACCACATGCCTTGGACTTGATCTGAAATATCCTTCACAGGTTCCTCTTGTTGAGGCCCCAGTCCCAAGCTCACACCAATGTTCTGAGAGGCTGTGGAACCTTTAGGAAGTGAGGTCTAGCTGGTGGAAGTAGATCACAAGTGTGGGCCTTTGAAGCACAGCCCAGTCCTAGCTCCTCCTGTCTTTCACTGTTCCCTGCTCTGTGCGCATGGACAAGTCTCTGTTGCATATCATGTTGTGATGGAGCAAACAGCTTTGCTTTGCCCCTCATTCCAATGATGGACTGTGACCCCCCTGAAACCATGAGCCAAGATAAACCTTTCTGTTCTTAAAAGTTACACAGGGGGTTTTGTCACAGCAACAAGCAAAGCAGCCAGTTGACATTTTTGCACATATCTTTATTGTTGAACATTTTTGGTGGATACATATCACTATTCCCCAGACAGAGAAGTCCAGAAAGTGAATTTTTTCCACCAGACAAAAATCTATAAAGTCCCAATCAATCATACAAATTGCCCAGAGTGGCTCCAGTTCTCCATTAAGTACTTTCCCATCTCTTTCTGAATCCTCTCAAGCCTTGTTACCTCTCCAGTCAGTCTTCCCCTCTTCCTCTGCCCTTAGACAGTGAGTGCCTGTGACCATGCAATGCCACAAACAGATGGAGTGGTAGTTATCTGGGGGCCATCACTCAACAGCTGTCACTTATTTGTGAAATGTATAAGAACATAGGCATCACAGGTAGATACACAGATGATAGATAGATCCAAAATTGGGACATGACATTATAAAAACTCAGACCCAGCAAAATTATTTCTAGTAAAATTCAAAGCAGAAATTCAGTATGTTGGAAATTCTTGCTAAGAATCTATGTTCTCAAAATGGAAGGCAATTTCAAACAGAGGAAAGGCTCTGATAGCATGAAGGACCTTTCACTCTCTGCAATGATAGCACACAAGGAACAAAAAGGAAACACTGTGCCTTGCCATAGTGACCAGGGAACATGGACCAGGCCTAGCCCATCTCAGCATAGTCAAGAAAATCTCACAGTCCACCTCTTCCCCCAAAATGCACCTTGATTGGACCTGATGGGGACCAGGTCTGTGTATAGTGACATCCTGGGGAAAAGATCTTATTCCTTGTCTAGACCGAATACCAGAGCACTAGATCAGCTCAGAATATAATTCTGGACTAATTTGGGAATAAGACAGGCCCCAAAGTGCCAGAAATCTGAGACCAAGAGTCTCTGGTGGGGCTGCCAGCATGGCACTCAAGATCAGAGGGCCACTGCACCTGGAAAACGGCCACCTGCATTCCTTCACTCTTCATCCATGGGCCAGCATGACAGCTGTCTTCAAACAGGAAGAGAAGAGAGCAGGCTGCCCACCTCTGGCCATCAACTCAGCCTCTGCCAGGAGAACTTCCCAACAAGGGTGGGCCACATGGCCTCAGGGTATTTGCAAACACCAGGTTCCAAGGGCACTCAGGGATAGGAGATAGCCAACAAGCTCTGGCTTGGGTCAGTCCTACCTTCCCTGGCTGAAAGGGAAGAGACATTATTCCCACAATCCCTGCAAGACCAAAGACCCCAGTTTCTCACCCCTACACACCCACACCCACCCATCCCCCCACCCCCCCAAACAACTTATACCCCAGCCCTTCTTCTAGAAGGAGCTGGAAAATGTATGCTGGAGGTCATAGCCCTAGTCTTTCTCATCTGTTCTTTGACTCAACAAAAAAGGTTCTAGATTCTCAGAAGTTCCTTTTATAATGTGGCTTATACTTTGTGCATTAACCTTCTTTCTGTTGCTGTGATGAAATGTTCTGACAAAAAAACAAGTCAGGAAAGAAAATGTTTGTTTGGGCTTACAGTTTCATAGAGAACAGAGTCCATCATGGACAGCAAGGAAAGCATGTCATCAGGGGCACAAGGCTGGCCATCAAGAAACAGACCATCACTGGGTGTTAGTGATACACGCCTTTAATCCCAGCACTTGGAAGACTGAGGCAGGTAGATCTCTGAGTTCGAGGCCAGCCTGGTCTACTGAGTGATTCCCAGTACAGTCAGGGTTGTTACATGGAGAAATCTTGTCTCAAAAAAACAAAGAAGAAGGAGGAGGATGAGGAAGAAGGAGGGGGAGGGGGAGAAGGAAAGGGAATGGGAGTAGGAAGGAGGAGGAGGAGGAGGAGGAGGAGGAGGAGGAAGTGTGTCAAGTTTCATCCACACAGAGAGAGAGAACAAGAAGTTGGGCCAGGCTATAAACCCTCAAAGCCCACTCCCTTCCAAATAGAAACTTCTTCTAAGAGGTTCCACCTCCTAAGGTTCCATAACCTTCCCAAACAATGCCTCCAACTGGGGACCAAGTGTTCAAATGCATGAAGCTATGAGGAACATTCTCATCCAAAGCACCATACCTGGCTTGCTCCCCAATAACCCACCTGGTTTACATATTGAAGAGTGAAGAGTACTTATGTCTACACCACTATACCCACACATGCCTAGCCCTTTACCACCGAGGAGACGATCTTTCACTCCCTTTGAACAAACCTCCCACTGCAGAACCTATTTGGTGACTTTTCCTCAACATGGGTAAGTAGGCTGAAATAAAGCTGCATGAAAAGACCCTCCTAAGTGCAGTGCAATGATGCCAAAGAAAATCAAATATGTGCTAAGAGCATGGGTTTCCTTGCAGCGCCTAGAGCAGCTGTCCAAATAGCCCTGCCTTTCCAGCCCATTACCCCACCATCGGGAGCCCATCATTAAGGCTCAGCTCACTGGGCTGCTAAGCTCTCTGGCTCTGAAGCCTTTGGAAATTGTTGGGCAAAATGTGTTATTCTGGAAGCTTCTGTGTGTCTGCCCTAAGATGCATGTGCTGCTGCTTTGACTAGTTTCTGTCCCCCAACCCATACATATCCACTTGGCATTTTAGGAAAAACAGGATCCATAGTTTCTGGACACAGAGAAGATGGAGCGTAAGAGGTCAGAGGCATGGCCTGCACAGTCTCCTGTAGCACTATCAAATTAGCAGGGACAGAAGTGACACACCCATCTTCTGAGGGAGCTAGTAGCCCTGGTCAGGCCTGCGCCCCAAACTCACCCCCCACACAAGGCTATCCCCCCTCCCAGAGGCCTATCACAGCTGCCTCGGTCGATCACTGTGCTGTTCACATCCCAGCATGGGAGTGAGAAACACCATTGCTGTCTCCTTTCTCTAGCATCGTGCAGCTTGGAACACACTCCAGCTTGGCAATGGCACAGATACTCAGGTCTTCTTGCCTGCACGGGAAAGGGGTGGGACTAAGCAGATGCTATCTTGGGAAATTTCCATGTGTAGAAGTGCAGAATCCAGCAAATGCAACCCAGTTGGATGTTTACGAGGAAAACAAAATGAATGCACTTCCTGAAGGTTTTCATGTTTAGGAAAGAAACAGCCACCGTCATGCTTTATATTCCAGAAGCAGCTGGTGTGTCCTGGCCCGGTGGTTATGAGCAATCAGACCACAAAGGCAGCTGCCAGAGCCAAGGAACTTAGGGGTTGATGTGTGGCTGCCCACAGAGCCGCCTCCTCTGTAGCCACTTCAGCTGCTTTGCCCAACAGGACTCCGGAGTTACCCACAGGTTCATTATGAAGCAATGGATCAATTGACAAAACATGTCAGCTATGGCTCATGACTAATGATAAAATAAAGTTTTACCATGGCAAAGGAAGGAAAAGCAAGTGCAAATGAGCTTGGGCTTGGTTGCCTAGAACCAACATCAGAGATTCAGAATACAGCTATCTCTGTCTCTGGGACAATGTCCAGATTCCAAGCTCTTCACCCCTCCCTTTCCATCCTGGATTCTCAAAGCTTAGGACCTTTTCAAAATGACTCAAAGTCCTCAGTCAGCATTCACCCATTCAGACAGTGTCTTTGCTGGCTATGTGCTGAACTGTCACAGACACCATATGCCCCATAGTCCCAGCCCCCCAAAGCTTAGACGCATAGACTTGAGTTTGCTGTGAACTTCAAGGTGGGAAGTGAAATGACCAATTTTTGTTCAAATGCACTTGTGTTTGTATTTATTCGCTTGTAGTGGTTAATAAATGCCCATGTGTTTTCCATACCCCAGGCTCAATGTCAAGTCATCTTCTCCTGGAGGCACTGATTGGACCTGAGGGTTTCTGACTCAAGTCTGGCCAGGAACACATGCTCCTGGAATCTGGATTTGGGGAGCAACCCTTCTCCAACAGGGTTCAGTGTCCTAGAACTTTGTGGGTTCACCCTCCCTTTCATGAACTACCTCTATTTGGTTTCTATCCCTAGCAACCAAAAGTACCTGACAGCCAGCCTCTGGCAAGCTCTCCCTGAGATTGTGACATCTGACACCTGACTGTGTGGCTCACACACTGTAATTCAGCTTTGTATCCCCTCCATGAATCAGGAAGTAACTGTGACGAGCCAGAGCCACACATTACCACTACCATGTAACTCATTCGATAGTGTGGTTGCCTAGCATGTGAGCAAGGCACTGCATCCAGTCCCCAGCACCTCACAACCTGGGCCTGATGGTACACACTAGTAATCCCAGAACTTGGGGAGTAGAGGCAGGAGGATCGGAATTTCAAGACCATCTTTGGCTACATAGTAGTTTAAGACTATCTTGGAATACATAATTCCTGCTTCAAAACAAGTCAGACACGAAGGCAGAGTAATGCAGAGTGACCTGTCAGGCTGATCTGGAGCTGAACCTGCCTCGACAGCAGACACTGCCTGTGTCCCCACGTGGGCTGCACCTCCACTTGAAGCTCAGCCTCTGACTCCTGGGTTCTCAATGCTGCCACCTCCAGCCAACATCAGTGGCTCCTGTGCAGGCAGAGATGCTCAACAGAGACAAGCCTGGGTAAGACACGAGCAGCCTAAGCAAAGATAGTGGCTTCTAACAGATGAAGGCTCTGTAGATGCCTGGCCCCATACTTGGCAGCCAACAGGAAGCCACATTCATTTTTTCGCTGAGACACTGTGAGTCTTTTCAAAGCACTCTCCCTCTTGCTGATTGGTTGAGTTCTCCAAGTGTGCCATTATTGGCGGCCCTAAGGGCAGGACCACCAACTGACTCAACAGCTCAGGGAAGCCATAGGGTCCTGATATGCTCTCTGCAGTGTTTCTTATAGTTATAGGGGCTCCAGCAAACCCACAAGGGGAGAAAAACTGAGCCTAAAGGCAGAAACATCTGGCAGACCTACAAGGTGAACAAAAGCAATTTTACAAGAAGGTACACAGGGGAGGCCTTGGCTGCCAGCCTAGCACTGGCAAGCTGCAGTATGCTGATAGTCCACACCCATCCCCAGTACTCCAGGAAGCCTCTGTGGTACCATGGTGTCTCTTCACAACAATAGAAATCCTAACTAAAACAGACCACATGTCACACCCAAAGTGCTGGTGATATTAGATGGTTATAAAGGACTCATCCAAGGATGGGGCAGGGTGAATAGGAGAATGGGAAAGAAGTCACAGTCCAGTGTCTCAAGTTATGACTCAGCATCTGGAAAGTCATCTTTCCTTGACTGCCTTGGAGGCCTTGGTGCCACAGAGGCACTGGGTTACAGGGTGCTCCAGACAGGCATGGTGTCTACTCCTCTTTATCCCAAATGTTCCAATTGGGTCCCCTCTGTCACCATTTCTATTAAGCACTGTTAATGCTCTCAAAAGAGAAGGACTCTACCTATGATGAACCAGGGGCTCCACTGTTCTGCACCATGGAGTCACACCTACCAGAGACACTGGAGATCATGCCAGCAAAGATCAGTGACACCACATTCTTGAGAGGCAAGAACACAATTTGTTCAGATACAAAGTCTCAGAAAACATTTTCCTACATCAAACTAGATAGCCAAGCAAGAAACAGATGGACAGAAAACCATAGGACCTTTAGTTCATGCCCAGGTCACCTGAGACCTAGCTGCCAATTCCACAAATGTATAGGAGGCGTGAAACATGGCAGATGATATCTATACTCTTAACAAACAAAAAATAGTGAGATATAAGGTAATCCTTGCTTCCTCCTCAGCCCTGTGACAACTCAGGAAATGTGTTAGGAAACTGGATGAGTGAAGAGGAACTCCCTGTCCATTGACATGCACAATTGTGGAGTAATTCGTGCATGCTCTCCTGCCTTCTACTCAGACAATCCACCCCTCAGAGCAGGCAAGAGTTGTGATGGACAGCTCCAAGAGGATTGACAAACAGGCCTTTGGCTGAGGGCCCTTCACCTAGACCAACAACCTGCACCCTCTGATGAGCTGCTTCTTGCAAAGAAAACACCATAAAGTTCTATTACTCACTTGTGGTTACACAGCTTGGAAGCCCCACAGTAAGAATTGAGGACTAGGTCACTGCAAGGCCAAACCTTGGCTCTTTGTTCCATCAAACTAAACCCACACTGACTTAGTTTAATGGTCATGCCTAGGATGAAACTCAGAGGAGGCACACAGTGGGGAATAGTGAACAAAATTATCAGCCAGTGATTATGGGAGATTCAACAGTCCAAAGTTCTACTTACCCTCAATCAGTGTTCATCTAGGAATAGCTTAATAAATGAATAGCATCCCTCTGTCATAAGATTTTGCCTAAACTAGGTCAGTTAGAATTCCCAATCCACCAGCCCATCTCCCACTGCCTTCTATCACATCCACAAGCTCCCAGGAGCTGACAGTGCTTTCCTCCTAGGGACCCAGTAAGAACTCTCTCTGCAAATCAGACACCAAAAATAATTGTTTCAATCCTCTTCAAAGACTGTTATAGATGCAAAGAATTGCCATAATTAAAGCTTTAAAATTAACCAAAAATAAATTAAATAGTTCTCATCACTCATATTATTTTTCCAGGCTGATATGAAGATAATGTTTACTAACTAGCAGTCATAATGAAAATTAATCTTTTAAGTTCTTAATGGATTCACTGATACAGTTTAGCCCATAATTATCCTCTAGCAGCTAACAGTGAAAAGCTGTTCTTACTAAAATTGACTTTGAAATGTCTAAATGGTACTGAGAAGGACCTTGTATTTTAGAACCATGAAGGGATAACAACTCCAGCAATGTCATCCGGTGATGAGATGCTATCTACCACCTAGAAGATCTTTCCAGATGCTGAGTCATCAACCTGAGACTCCGGATTGTGACTCCTTTCTCATTCTCCTATTCATCCTGCCCATCCTTGGATGAGTCCTTTATTGCCATCTAATATCACCAGTACTTTGGGTGTGACATGTGGTCTGTCTTGGTTAGGATTTCTGTAGCTGTGAAGAGACACCATGCCCCTAGCAGCTCTTATAAAGGAAAACATTTCCCTGTGGTGGCTTACAGTTACAGAGGTTCAGTCCATTATCATCATAGCAGAAAGAATGGCAGCATGCAAGCAGACATGGTGCTGGAGCTGAGAGTCCTTACATCTTGATCCAAAGGCAACAGGAAGTGAACTGTCCCACTGGGTGTGGTTTGAGTGTATATGAAACCTCAAAGCCCACCTCCACAGTGACACACTTCCTCCTGCAAGACCACACCTACTTCAACAAAGCCACACCATCTAATACTGCTACTCCCTTTGGGGGCCATTTTCTTTCAAACCACTGCATGACTCTTGAAGTTACTATCCCTTTCTTTCACAGGTTCATCTACAATCTTACCCTTACATTTAAAAAAAAAAAATTCTCATAACCTCCCAATGTTAAAGTGAGATTGTGTTCAAGGGATAACTCAAAGTCACTACATGGAAGAGCATCTGAACTGGGCTTGTACCTAGGTCATCTACTACCAATATGCCAATGCTCAAAGAAGCCCCGCCCCTAGTTAGACAACTGCAAAATGGGGTTGCATTCCCTACCACTTGGTCGGTGAGCAGAGAGTGGGTACTCCCACATGAAGGGTGCATCTCCATTTTGGCTTTGTCTCAGTCAGTTCAGCAAGTTCTCCATGGAGTCTGCAAGCTCCTCTCTAAGCTATGTGCCAGGAACGGCTGAGTCTCCAAAGCTGGTTCAGAGCTCACATTCAACACCAGGTTGCCCCAAACTATCACTTTGCTCTCCAGGGATACAAGCCTGCTGTGCCTGAAGACTACAACTGTCATCATTGATATGGGAGATGGTGAGCAGTGATTGACAGATTCACCACAGGAGGATAATGTGACTTCAGCAGGGGCCATATGAAGAAAATAAATATGCATTTTAAATTTGTGATTTTCCTTAAAATATTCAACCAGCTACTAACTCCGAATATTCTAACAACCCTGGGTATACTGAATCAATTGTGTCATTCCTTTTTATGGTTTTTCTCACGATTAAGCATGCTGACAGTGGCCAGTTTTATGCATGAAAGAAGGAAGGGTCCAGCAGGGTGACAGGCATGCCCATGTGCTGTCACGTGCCTCGGCACCTGTACCTCTGCCAACGCGGAGATCATCACCACTGTTGATTAAAGGATTTAGGGATTATGCTCAGCTTTTGGTGACATGTAGTTTCAGCAGTGTGCTTGGATCAAACCTCAGGATCTGTATCTCTGACACCAGGACTCTATAATGCTTCACATACTAGTCGGAATTGCCAGCTTCTCACACTCTGGCATGCACCAGGCAGAGGAAACTATGATACTAGTCCCAGCAGAAACCTCAGCATGAACCCAGTGTAGCAGCTCACATTTGTAATCCCAGAGCATGCAAAGCTAAGGCAGAATTGTTCTTACTTAGAGACTGTTCTGGGATACATGAGGTCCAGGTTAGCCTGAGCTCCAGGGTGAGATTCTTTCCAGAACAGGGGAAAGGCCCACCTCTGCCTGTATGTGTGTTGCAGGAGGAAGAATGGGCTTCTGAAACCCCTTCTTGAAGTGGAGAAAGGATAAGGAAGCTCATACCTAGGTATGTGCAGATTCTCCCATCTGCTCCTTTGGCCCTTGAGATTTGGCTGTATGTCCTTTTCACTATAATAAGCATCAGCCTTGGTCAGTAACATGTGTTGGAGTTCCCTTGCCCCCCACCCCCCACCTACCATGAGCCTGACAGCAGGCAAGTAAGTAATCTATTGGAGCCAGTATTCTGACATTTTGGTCTTGGATCAAGGTTCATGAGTAGCCCCCCCTGTGGGCCTTAAAGCCTCATGCTCTGGGGATGCTCTGTGCAAACTAATAGCACCTTCAAGAAGAAAGATTTGCTCTGCTTTCTTGGCAGAGCCAGTCTTCCAAAGACTGCCACTCCAAAGAAGACCCTGTCTCTCCCAGAGCTGCTGGGCCCTCATTCCCCACTCAGAAGAGAGACTGATCCCTCCTGGCCACCAAGGGCCTCCTCTGAGCAGATAATGCCAGTGTTTCTTCCTTTGAGAAAGTGGGAGAGATAAGATAAAAGAATGGGGTCCCAGAGCCACAGGGAGCCACAGCCCCAGCCCTGCAGGGAAGGGCATGGTGGACTGCATGTTTGTGACCCAAAGCTCTTACACCGGGTCCTCTAGACCCTAGATGACACTATCAGGAGGACTTCTTCTTTGGGAGGTAAGTCCTCACAAATGGAATCAGTGCCCTGACTAAAGGAATTCCAGAGACCTCCCTCATCCTTTCCCTCACAAGACAACACAAGGAGGAGGCAGCTGTGTGCACCTGGAAAATGGCCACCAGCACCACATGGGCTTATCTCAGATCTCCAGCCAAATTCTGTCATTTAGAAGCTGCCCAGTCTGGTGTTTTGTTTTAGCAGCTAAAGGAACTGAGACAGGGGACCTGGTACTTTAGGGACAGAACAAGGCCAGATAAATCATAAGGAACAAGGAGACACAAACACTCCGGAGGATTCAGGCAGTGACCGCAAAGCAAAGCAGAAGTGAGGGCCACTTGTCCTGGCTGGGGACATGATGGCAGGAAGGCAGACTCACTGATGACATCCATGATTGATTCCTGTCACCAAACACCTTTGCTTAGAGTTTGATTGTATTACTCTCAATCAATTCCTGATTCCCCTCAAGACTCAGAACCCTCAGGCTAATTCAGCCCAAAGTCAGCATAAGCCAAGCAAAGAGGACTATGATGGTAAACCATACCGGCCCCCCAGCGCTCAACAGTGGGCATGCCCCACTGTGGTCCAGCGCCACAACGCTTAGCTAAATGTCACCTCAAAACAGTAGCTACAGGCAGAAATCAGGGCTTCCAGGTCCCCACAGGTTAGCAGCAACCAATATTTCACTCCACATTGACAGTACATAATCCTATTGGCACCCAGACCCCCGCCCCCATGGAAGCACACTACAGAAAATAAGTTAATGGAAGTATTGATGAAAGTGTGAATAAATTTCTGAATTTTTGTTTGTTTGTTTTTAGAGACAGGGTTTCTCTGTGTAGTTTTGGTGCCTGTCCTGGATCTCACTCTGTAGACCAGGCTGGCCTCGAACTCACTGAGATCTACCTGGCTCTGCTTCCTTAGTGCTAGGATTAAAGGCGTGTGTCACTGCCACCTGACTCAAAAATAATTCTTAAAAAAACCATTTTTGGGGAAACTGCTATTCCCACCAACCCCACAGTGAGGGTACTGGCTGGAGAACCAGTTCCCATTGAGTGAATAGAAGGCTCTATTGTGAGGTTCCAGCTGAACTTGACGTTGTTTCTCTTTATGAATGAACTCAAAAGGTGCTAGAGCCAAAGCAAATCTGGGAAGGGATGCCTCCAACATTAACGTCACCATAGGAGTTTCAAATCAAACCAAAGGAGATGGCTTCCTGCCAAGGGTCTCTGTATTCTTTTGTATATGGAAAAAGAAGAGAAGAGAAACTGTGGATGATCCTTTAGCAGGGTGCATTTGAGGGGCCAAGCCACTGGCTGAGGAGGACACAATGGCTGGTGGGCTCTGGACAGTCTGAGGAGAGGAGGTGCATTCTGCGGGAGCTACTTCTTAAGAGCTTGGAAGTTTTTCTGCCCAGTGGGTGAGAGGAGCCTGAAGAGAGACAGATGGTCTTCTCAGAAGCTGTGAGGCCTTATGTGGAGACCCTGTCCATAATGGCAGGTTGAGCCTCTGCTAACAGGCAGCAGCCTTCAGGTGGGGTATGTGTGGGTTGGATTCCTCATGCTCCACAATTCTTCCCTGCCCTTCCTTGTTCATTAGTGCTTGTTAGCAGGGATAGAAGAAAGGAGATGGAGGGGGGAAAGGGCATACAAAACTGACCAAGCAGATCGCCAGCCATCCCTTCCAGGAAAACAGGATGGAAGAACTTCTAATGGATGGCTGTAAGGAGGCTGAGATGGGCGGCAATTCCTTCCTCCCCACAGAATCAAGGTTTAATCATATTTTCCTGAATCATGAAGGAACAAATGGCTAGAACAATAATAACCGAGAAATAATGACTGTTCCCCTACTAAGTGTGCATTTTAATATTGCATGATAATTAGTCTACGTTTACATATTTCAGAATCCAAAGATTGGTAATTTATGAGTCCGGTGGGTCCAGAGGCAGTGGTTGGGGTGTAATGAATGAGAATGACATGTTTACTGATGCCAAGTGCCAGTGTGCTTTAAAACGGTTGCACTGCCTCCAGAATTGAGGAAAGAGGGGCCAGGCAAGCCTCAACTGCATGGGGCCGCTGGATCATTTCAGGAGAAATTACATTCGAGCCTGAAAAATATGAATACATATTAAATAGTCTCAAAATAATCAAGGCATTATTCCCACTATGCTGTATAATAAATGTACAAAGGTTCCACTCAGAAAGTACGAGAATATAATGTGTTTACAATTACAGATTTGAGTGTACTCTAGATCTGGCACTTCCTTCTTGTGTCAGGCTGAGTTTGGGCCAGCTTAAATTAAGCCCCTTCCCATACCTGGAGAGAAACTCATCTGCAAAGAGTTTGGTGGGTCTTCTGAGACAGAGTGTTCAAGAACAGAGTGACCAATTAACAATAAATGGAGATGGTATCTCGTCTCTAAACAGAGAATCAGCCCTGGTGCTCCAGGCCTTGTACCAAGATTTCTCCTTAGAGTGAGGGCGTCCTTCCTTCTCCTTCTGCACCAGCCACTCACAACCTGTTCCTCTCTCAAGACAACCTAGTTTACCCAAAAGACATCTCTTCTCAAATGAAAAACTTGCTGACCAGAACCATCCTGTATATCACGCATCTCTAGTCTCGGCCCCCTTTTACCCACGTAAGTACCCAAGGCCCTACTTGGTCTGTCTTGAGCAACCTAGCTCCCAGACCAGAGATGCTGAGACTTACCTGCTTGTGCATCAGCTCTTCCTTGCTAGGTGTTAGTCGGCTCTTCAGGAAGTCTAGTACCTGGTAGGGATGATGGTTTCACTCCCAGGGGCCAGGGCTTCTGGTGAGGCTTCCTAGGAAGGCAGAGATAAATGCATGCTCTGTGTACCAGTTATCATTACTGGGTCTATTTATCTACTGTTGTATTCACTATGTGTGCACATATGCGTGTGAATGTTAAGTATAACACATAGCAGGGCAAGAAATGGCTATTTAGAGGGCTGAAGGTAGCCCAAGATAATTGTATTTAGGCTCTAGACCTACAACACCCCATCCTTTCCAAAGTCATCAAAGATTTCATCAGCATTAGCAGACACAGCTTCTTTCCAGGAATTCTCATTCACAGCACTCATTTCTGTCCCCTCTTGATGATGTGAAGCCTCAATGTGGCTCAGGTATATGCCACTTTGTCCAGGCCTGTGGATCTTTTCTCTTTCCTTCGGGCCTCCTCTCCTGCTTGTACAAACACAAGTATACCTGCACACTTTAGAGACAGGAGCAAAATTGAATGAAGAACCTGGACACCCTCCTTAACTACACAGCCTTCAAAACAAGACTATCCTATTAATCACCCTGTTTGCTGCCTCTGTAAACACTCCTTGTTAACACTGCTTTCAAAGGTCATGCTGAGCTCAGGACACTTTGCAGACTCAGCTGGCTTCTGTATTCTGTTAACACCATTTTGACATTGCAGCCAGCAATACCCCTACTGGCTGACCCTTTACTCCATCCATTCTGTGCCTGCCATTCAAGAAAGAATTTTCCCTTTCTAGCAATCAGACTGTGTCCCAAGTTGCCCTCATCTTTCCCTACTGCACAGCTGGAAATAAAGTCAGATGTCTCCAGTGAGTCCAACTGCAACTATCAAAATGCAACCCTCGACGCCAGAAGCATGTGGGCATGGGGCCGAAAAATCAGGCCTCCGGTGCTATTCCAACCTGGCACTGAAGCACATCTGTCCTTTGAAGGGCTCCAGATCATCTGGGTCTTCTCAAATTTTACATAGCATAGGTCCTTTATTTGGTATGGTGGGAGATGCCACCAATCTTGCCACAGGGACTGTATGAAGGAAATCAGCAGGTGACATCTTGGGGGAGGGGACTTGTTGGATAGGTGTAGGTTGTCTCACAGGCTTGGATAAGCATTCATGCCATTCACCTGTCACCTGGTGGCCATGACCTCACTCATTTAAGCCCATTCAGTAAACACATACCAAGGTCCACACATTGCCAGGCTAGGCAGCAGGCTTATCCAGGCCAGTATTCCACAGAGACCAGGGCCTGGCAGAAAAGAATGGATGCCTTCAGGCTGTTTCTCCAACACCTCTCAAGCTGTTTCCTGCTTGGCTCCTCATCCCTGCTCACACTTCTGCTTTTATGAAGGAGACATTTAATGAGTCATTTAATGCAGCCTAATTCTCTCCATTTAGGTCGCAATCTCCTTGGGGAGGCTGCTTCATGCTTGGAAACAGCTGGAGGGGCCTCGGTGCTCTCCCCAGAGAACCAGCTCTTCCCAGCAGTCACTCAGCTGCCTTTATCCTCAGTTCTGTGAGAGGTAGAGAGCTGGGAGGCTGTTTCACTGGGTTCAGCAGCTTGTGAAAAGCTGGCTCGTGGTTCACATCTCCTAGAGATGCTGTGACAGGCACCAGGCCCCACTGCCATTGCCAGGAGCCCCAGCAGCACTGACCCTCTGTGAATTCTGACTATTAAGTTCTTCCAGGAGAAATGCCAGCCCACGTATCCCTTTGCTGTTTCACAGACTGTGATGTATCGGCCTAATGAGAAGCTACTTGTGAGACTGCCAAAGAAGCTCTTCCTCCTCTTTTTAAACCAGAACTTCCTGTGGATAGCACCAATCAAAACATAGGAGTCCTTGACATAGAGACAAATCACAACAGATTTGGAGGGCCAGTGAAGACAGTTTGATGTCCCTGAGACTCCCTGGATGTCCAGAGAAGGCCAAACTTGAGACCATCTGTCTTAGGCCCCAGGCTTAAAGATCCTTCCAGGCCATGAAGGTACACACATTTGCATATACATTGACATACAACCTTCAAACCTAGGAAGAGTGTCAATAAACACATTATCTGCCTATGCTCTTTCCCTGAGAGAATGGTTACACATTCCTCCAGAAGCTGGGCTGAACACCCACTGCAGAACCCGACGCAGGTAAGTCACTTTTGCTACACTTTTTACCTAAAATCATTTTACAATTATTATTGGATTATTAATATTTTCCATTGACATGTAACTCTAAATATTAAAACAAACCAATGTTTCCATTCCCATACCGAGGACAGGCTTCATCTCAAAGCACCTCCCTAATAAGCAGGCATCTCCACTGGATCCCAGAAGCTGATGTCTCTCTCAAAAGCAGGACCTCCTTCAAAAAGAGAGCAGTTTTCAATTCCAATCTCACACATTTTCAATTCCAATCTTACATTTGTAATGAGCTAGTCATGTTTCCCAGCAATAGATAAACAGTCTATTCCCTTCAAGTCTTCTGTTTGTCCCAAGGGACAGTTCCCCCAGGGATACAGATGACAGAAACCTGACAAATAGCCAAATCAAGAAATCAAGAGCACTTTGGGAAGTGGGAGGTGATTTCCTGCACATGGGTCAGCCCAGCAGCAGGGCTCAGTGGCCCTCAGGCAGAATGCTGCGCTGTTGTTAATGTGACTTGACAGGGCAATTTTCTTTCAGGACATGGAAGAGTCTGGACTCCCCAGCGTTTGAAGTGCACTGGAAAATTAGGGGTAAACAAGGCAAAGCAGAGACACATTTGCAGAGGGAAGAAAGCATTTTTGGTGACATAACTTAGAAAGAGCTGAGGCCTGGGACGACCACTCTCACCATTTCTTAGTCTATAGTTTCCTTCCAAGTTAGGAGTCAAGTGTAAATTTGCACAGGACCCCAGCACTCAGGAGACAGAGCCAGGCAGACCTCTGTGAGTTCGAGGCCAGCCTGGTCTACAGAGCAAGATCCAGGACAGGCGCCAAAAGTACACACAGAAACCCTGTCTCGAAAAATTTAAAAAATCTGCCTAGGACAAACTTCCAAGGGGTTCTGAGTGGCCACAGGTATCTCTCCAGAGCTGCCTTGGTTTCTACTTTGGACTTCACTCTATTGTTTCAAAGATGGGCAGTAACCAGGGCAGAAATGAAAATGCAAACTGGCCCTTCTGCCACTCGCAGTGAAGACTAGTATCTAATCAAGACAGTGTTCATGTGAACACCTACTTAGGCCAGGTACTGGGGTGACCAAGACTGAGAGATGGGAACCATTGCTGAGGTTTCTCTGCTAAGATACAGAACAGCATGGAACTGGGTTGTAAGTGCTGAGATGATTGTCCTCCGATGCCAGGGGGACAAAGAAAGAGCAGGACTGGGAGCAGCCTGACAGCTTCTCTCTCATCTGTTGTGAGAATGGCCCCCACAGCTCACGTGTTTGAACACTTGGGCCTAGTTAGTGGCACTGTCTAGGAAGACTGTGAATCCTCGGGAGGTGGGGTTGGAAAAACTACATCCCTGGGGAATGGGCTTTGTGGGTTGATAGCCTCACCCCATTTCCTGCTTGTGTGTCACCACAGCAACAGAAAACTAATACATCATCCAAAGTGGACAAGAAGATGCCACAGGTCCACGAGAGGACCCAGGATTCTGAAGCAGGAGACTGCCTAGATGAGGAAAGGAGTTGCACTGGATAGAAACAGTAGGCATGGGCCTCTGCTCTAGTCTTAGGAGATCAAGGTCAAGGATAGGGGAGAAAACAATAAGAAAAAAATCAGATGAAAGAACAGCGCACTGAGTGGTGGAAAGAGGTATTAGTGAGGCTCTGGAGATGTCAAGGATGGGTCTTACAGAAAGATGTTTTCTTCACACAAGACAGGAAGTCAAAAAGAACATCTGTGTGAGATGCATGAAGGTCAAGATCATGTCCAGAACTTGCTTGGGCCACAGATGGTACAGATGTGCCTCATCGAGGTCAGTGGGGAAGGGAGTAATGAGGTGGAAGTTGACTCTGGATGAGCCCTTCTGTAGACCATCAATATCTATGAAGGGCCAAGTAGGCTTGAACGTGCACAGACATTTCATATGAACATTCTAGAGCACAATGATGGCTAATTTGTATTATCAACTTGACTGGATTTAGAATCGCCCAGGACACATTCCTCCAGCATTTCTGTGAGGGCATTTCCAGACATGTTCAGCTGAGAAGGGAAGACCACCCTAAATGTCAGCAGCAGCATCTCATGGGCTGTGTCCTGAACTAAATAAAAAGGAGACCACTGTAGGGAATGGAGGAAGGCCTGAGTGAGTGAAAGCCTGAGTGAATGCATGCTGTTAACACAGGCATGGCCATATCAAGAACCCTAGATCCTCAGACCCATGGAGAAATGGCAAAGCATCCCCTGGCTGAGGCTCTGGGGGAAAATGGCACAGTCTTCCTTGGGAGTCAGAGTATGGATATGGATACTGTGTGCAGATGTTCGCCGTGTCTTTCTATCCCTGGATATTTACAGCCGGAAGACTATTCCCCTATAGAGATGCCTTCTACAAAGATTAACCAAACCTGCCTCCTTGATCCAGCTGCATAGCATAACCCCTGCCTCCTTGTTTATTTGTAATAACTGAGCCTTCTCACTCAGTGGCATGCAGTAGCCCCGCCTCTCTGTTCAAATCTATATAAGAAACATGCTGTGCTTCCAGAGTGCCATGGTTTCTCCATTGAAGAGCCCAGACTACCCAAGCCTAGCTTTCTGTTTGTGTGTCCATCTGTCCATCTTTCCTTTATTCCCTTGCTGCCCCAGTCAGGTCCACCTGACTAGACATTACAGAAAACCACCTGAGGACCAGCATTTATCTCTCTGCTTCCTGACTTCAGGTATAATGTGACCAGCCACCTCACACTCCTGCCCCCAAAGCTAGAGCTTCTCAGTGATTAATGGTAGCCGACACTCTCAAACTTTTAGGGTGCAGTCAAATAAACCATTTCTTCCTGAATTTGCTTTGGTAAGGTCTTTTGTCACAGTAATGAGAAAATAATCTGGATACTTTGGGATTTATGAGAGCAGAAAGTAGCAGCACCAGGAACCCATGTGCAAGTCACATGATTGCCTCCCTCCCTATCCCTCACCACCCCTTTCACTGGGCATCTGTACTGAGTGAGGAATTCAGGATAAGGTCAATCTCCTTGGGAAGGAAACTTCTGTAGATCTCCTTTCTCCAGTGACCCAGAGGACACTTCAGCAAAGCCTCCAGGCTGGAGGACTTGTAGTCCAATGAGGGACAAAGGCCACACAGTCATGTTGACAACAGATATGGGTTGTCCATAGTCTAGAGTATGCTGAGAAATTGGGAGGAAAGACAGCAGAAGTTTTTGTGAAAAAGTGGAGGAGGAATCTTCAAGGAAATAGTGTGCTGCAATTGAATCCACCCAACTGATAGCAAGAGAGTATTTGAAATTCTGTATGATGAATAATTATACTACATATAAATAGTCTTTCCAAAAATTGTTTTATCTTTAATTATGTGTATGTGTGTGTGTCTCTGTGTGTGTGCATTTGAGTGTAAGTGTGTTACAGAATATTATTTTAAGATGTGTTATATTTGTTTATGCGGTGGAACATTTGTTTAATGATGCAAAGATGTGTTGCATTCTTTTATGTTGCATTTGTTTAACTCTGTGAAGCTGTGTTACTTTGCCTGTCTAAAACACCTGATGCAAGTCAGGAGAAGGGATAGGCGGGGCTGGCAAGTGGGGAGAAGAAATGGAGGATAAATCTGGGAGGAGAAGATGGAGAGCAAAAAAACGGAGAGGGAGAGGGGGACACCACGGGTCAGCCAGCCAGCTACAGAGTAAGAAGTAAAGAAGGGCATACAGAACAGGCAAAGATAAAAGTTCAGAGGCAAAAGGTAGATGGCAAAACTTAAGTTAATAAAAGCTGGCTACTAACAAGCCAAGCTAAGGCCGGGCATTCATAAAAAAGTATAAGCCTTCATGTAATTTGTTTGGGAACTGGGTGGTGTGTCCCCCAGAGAGTAATAGAGATAAAAGAGTAAAAGACTAACCAACAACAACAACAACAGGTATCTCCCAGAGCTGGAGTTACAGGCAATTGTAAGCCACATAATGTGAGTATTAGGAACTGAATATAGGTCTCTGCAAGAGCAATACATGCTCTTAACCATCAAACCATCTCTTCAGCCTAGGAAATGGTCTCAAAGCAATTAAACAACAATCAAACTGCATGAAAAACCTTACCAAAACACATGCAGTCTGTGAGAACCCCAGTTTAATATAAAGGTGCTTATGCACATATGCTGAGAAGCCAAACTGTGGGGAAACAGAGAAAAAAAAAGCAATCCAAAGAAGGAAGCTGGAGTGGCTAATGAAGGCAGAACTAGAATTTGGAAAAAGAGCAGCACCAAGGATGCAGTGTGGGCAGAGGGCCAGCTTGCCCAGAAGACAGCAGTCCTGGATGTTTACACATCTACCACAGGGCGTCAATATACAAAGCAAAGAAGGAGACTGAAAGGCAAAACCAGAAAAAAAAAAAAAAAAAGAACATGGTAGTGATGTCAGCAGTCCTCTGAGTAGTGGAAGATACAAATAGTCACATACAGTGTCTCATGCCTGTGGTCTCAATACTTGGGAATACTTGAGATAGTAGGACTACCTGGATTTTGAGGCCAGCCTCGGATACATAGACATTCCAGGGCAGCCTAAGCTACAGAGTAATACCTTGTCTCAAACAAGCAAAAACACAGACCCCACATCAGTGAGGGCATGGACTCTCTAAACCCCACCAGCAACCAACTTGATCTTATCGGCCTTTAAAAGACAGTTCTTCCATAGGCAATAGAGTACAACTCTTTCAAGATTACAAATAAATACTCATGAAAACAGGCCATGTTCAGCCTGAAAACAAATGTCTACACATACAAGAAAATTAAAGCCATGCACAGTGTATTCTCTGACCCAAATAGAATTAAAGTATAAGTCAGTAACAGAAATATATCCGAAAAATGTCCAAATACCAAATTAAACAACACACTTTAAGTAACCCATGAGTCAAAGAGGAAATCACAAAGGTAATCACAAACAATTTTTAATCAAATAAAAACAAAAACACAACATATTGATATGTGGAATGCAGCTAAGGCAATGTTCACAGGAAGTTTTTAACAGTGAGTTCTTAGATTGAAACAGAGGGAATTTCAAACTAATGATCTCACCTTCACAACTAGTAAAATAGGGGAAAATGCAAGCAAGAAGTGCATAGCCATTTTCTCCCAAAGCAAACATTCCCTCTTGGAGGAAGACCAGGATAGTGAGAACTCATGAAGCTCACAGGAAATTACCAAGGCTCACAAGCCCCTCTTGGAGGTTATATAGGCAATAAAAACACTGGGGAGAGGAGACTCTTCGGTGGAGATGCTTGCAAATTGAGAAGGGATGCAGCTTTGGTGAGCTGTCACCCATGAATGAAGGAGTAGGGTTTCTGGTGATGTAGTTCTCTGAGTCACCCATATAAGTAACCCTAATAAATGCACTAGTTCACCAAGTTATACTTGGTGGGATCCTCTCTTTAGTCAATCAGAGACTTAGGAAAAGTCATACAACAAGAAGGAAGAAAGGAAAGGAGGGAGGGAGGGAGGAAGGGAGGGAGGGAGGGAAGGAGGGAGGGAGGGTTCTGGTGGAAGCCCTGCCTCTCTGCCCAGACCCTGGCCCTCAGAAATTCCCACCAAACATGGTTCCTCCCCCAGAGATGCTCAAGACCACCCCCACAGAAAACTTAAACTGTACCCCAGAAAACAGACATGTGGTTTTTCAGACTCTCATCCCTGTCTCCTCTCTGGGGAAGCAGAGGATCACCCAGGAATGCTTTACCCATTAAACTGGGGCTTTCTCTAATTCTGTCTAATTTGGTCTAATTTGGATTGCTGCATTGGCAGAAGAGGCTTATGGGGTGCAAAAGCTTTTCAGGAAGGAAGGCAGGCGGGCAGGCAAAAACAGAAAAGCAATGCAGACAGTCTGCTTCTGCTGTCACTCCTCTCTTGCGACCCCCAAACACAAGTCCTGCTACAGCACAGTGACGACCTCTGTCTGAGCCTGCGGGTCCTGCTGGCCCCTTAAGCCTCCTGGCTAGCCTTCAGGACACTGCAGCTGCTGCCCAGCCCTCCCCAGCCAACCCAATCCTGAATGTGTCGTTTTCACCCCCATGATCCCCACATCAAACAGCACCAAATCCAAGCCAGGGTACCTCTGACAGCTCCCCAGTCTTCCTACCCCTGGATTACATGAGTCCTGCTTCGGCACTAAGCCAACACCAGCTCTTCCAGTACTCTTAACAGCCCCCAACTCACATCTAACCAGCTGCCAACTCACGTTGCAGCCCTCAAACTAAAAATCTGACCAAGAACGGACATGATTGGGACAAGATCGGGGTGGAGAAGCTGAATGGTAGAGCAGCACCCACAACACCTAGCCTGCACTTCCAAATGATGGTTCCTGGATTTTGGAGAGCCAAGTCTGAAAACAACAATGCACGTATTTTTTTTTTTTCTCAAATCCAGCACACAGTAGCCACATAGTTCCTAGTAAGGAAACTAGAAAGTGGCTGGCAGTAGTTTGTGTATGCAAAGACCACTAGAGGCCAGGAAAAAGTGATATACAAATGCATCACACACTGAAATACTGACTCTGTCCTCCAAGTACTGTTAGTGAGGTAGAGCTAAGATCAGGGATAAGGGAGATGCCTGGCCATGTCTCCAGAAGTGAGATGCATGGAGAGCAATGCCAGTTGTTTTTATTTAAATACCAGTTCAGTTTGGGAAGGTTTCTGCTGCTGTTGTTTTGACTCACTTAAGATGGGTGTCTCGGTTGTTCCTATTGCTGAAATAAAACACTGACCAAAGCCACTTAATGGAGAAAGGGTCCATTTAGCTCCTGGTAGGAAAGTCACAGCAGCAGGAGCTTGGAGGACTTGACTCTTAGCACTGATCTTCACACTGGGCACTCAACTGAGTGATGCAGGGATTTTGTTTGTCTGCTGGTCTGTTTAGGTTTATTTATTTACTTTGACAGTGAAGATACAGGTGAAGCGGTTTGGGGTAGGGTGACCATAAGTGGTGCTGGAGGGCAGGGCCTGTATCCATGGCTCCCATGTGTACTTGCCAACAGAAGGCGAGTATGGGAAGAGTCCTAAGTGGGTGTGTATTATTAACTTGAGCATGGCCATGTCAAACATGCCAATAACTCAAACCTATGGGAACACAAGCCCTTCTCCAGGTCAGGCTGGGGTAATGGCAAGGCTTTCCCCTGGTGGGAACGTGGATGTTAACAGGATCACAGAATGTACCAACCACAGCTTCCTCCTCTCCAGCAACTGCAGCCTGAGACTGTTCCCCTAGAGCTGTGGTTCTCAACCTTCCTAATGCTGCAACCCTTCAACACAGTTTCTCATATTGCAGTGACCCCCAACCATAAAATCATTTTCATGGCTACTTCACAACTATAATTTTGCTACTGTTATGAATCATAATGTAAATATCTGATATGCAGGATATCTGCTATGTGAACCCTGTGAAAGGTCCCAGAACCCACAGGTTGAGAACCGCTGCCCTATAGAGACCTCCTCCTGAGATTAGCTAGCCTGCCTAGTATTACAAACAGTTAGTTCAGCTATATATACTAAGCTTGCCTCCTCTTTCAGCAATGTATACTAAATTTGATGAGTTTCCAGGATGCTGGTGTATCTCCTTAGAGAACATCACCCACCCCACCCTAACTTTCTTAGTACACATGTCTCCATCCCCCTCACCCCAGTCAGGTCAATTCCAAAACAGTGCAGGTCACAGCACAGGTACAGATCCAGAGACACCTCTGGCATGTGTCATGGTGACCTCAAATGGTCCAAGAAAGGAAACACATATCTAACCTACCAAAATCCAAGAGCCATTACCACTGAAAAGGCTGAAGGGCTAAGAAACAACCCATAATCAATAGTTCTAAAGAAGGCTTCCCTATGCTAGGAGCTAGATGCTTTCAACTTCCATTAGCTTCTACTCCAGTGTCCGCCATTAACTAGATCTGTTTGTTAAAAATGGAATCACTCAGCTTCAGCCCCTGCTGCCCAATAGGCAGTAACCTTGTTTTTAGACAAGGTCAAGGGGACATTCATCCGAGAGAACATCGTGCTGGAGATGCCACTCCTCCAGGGGCATGGAAGAGGAGGAGGAGGTCCCTTCCAACATACTGTGAGATCTGCACCTGCACCTCCTGTTGGTGGAGGGAAGAGATTCATCTCACTGTGCAGGCTCATAGCATGAGTGGGTGTGAGAATAACATGCTCAGGTTTAGAAAGAAACGTGCAGGGGGGCTGCTGCACCTCTGAGAGTCTCTCGGGATCACAATGGAAAGGAAAACTTATCTGACTGAGCTGGTTCCATAGTCAGAACACATTTGCCCTGCCAAGAACATCAACTTCTCCACATAACATTATACCTTTCAAGTAACAAAACAGGAGCTGGGACTTGGCAGACACTAGGGTGGCACAGAGACAGATGCCACACCTTGAGCTGGGGTGTTCCACAAGAACCCACAGGACATGGTTGAGAGGAGATCCTTCAATAATCTCCATCACTTTGCTTGTGGAGGGGTTGAATTGGGTGGAGCCAGTGGGTGAAGAAACTGGAGGAAGTGCTCCACAGACATAATCCCAGCAGCAGATACAGAAAGAGTTCACTTCCAGAGAGAAGCTGCCCTCAGAGTCTGCATACTGCTCTATGAGAATTGGAGGGCAAACTTTACCTCACCCTTCACCTCATCTCAGGCTGCTCTGGGTCAGGATGGGTAGGTTGAGAGTGGAACACCCCTTCCTCAGGCATGGCAGGGCATGTACCAGTAAGAGCCCCTTGATACATGCAGCCCCAGCTTTAAGAAGACATCCTCTCCTGCCTGTCTCTCAGCGCTGGCCCTGCTAATCTAGTCCCTTGAGCTGAACCACTAAATTCTCAATACTGGTTTTGGAGGGTAGGTTTCTAGGAACTTCCCATCTTGTCCCTTCTCTGGTTGTGAGCACTGTTTTGAGATGTGGCTGACATACAGAAAGCCATCCATGTTTATCCTACTCAAAGGAGACAATTAAGCACCTGTGACGCCAACACCAAGGTCAAGACCACACACATGCCATCACTTCGAAGAGTTCCTGCACACTTATTCATTATTTATCATCTTCTCTTCATTTATTACTTTTATGGTAAGAACTCTTAAAATAAGATCTACCTTCTCAGTAAATTTGTAAGTATATAAAATGGTATTAACTAGGGTCTGATGCCATACAATAAATCACTACATTTATAGGACTCACTGTTGTATTTTCTTATTAATAATTTCCCATCTCCTCCTCCTCCTCTGGACAGAATGCCCTGTAGCTATCCAGGACCACACAGTGACTCTTAGACTCCTCATGGAAGTGGTGTGTGTGTTTCCACCTCTGCCTTATTTTGCTTGGTGTCATATCCTCCACCTTCACCCGCGTTGTTACAAATAGCATTGTTTCCATCTTCCTTCAGACTGCACATCTCCTATTGTATAAATACATCACAGTTTCTTAAAGCATTCTAGTGTCAGCCTGGCCTCTTTTTCTTAACCCCTCTTTCTTTTCAGACTCAATTTAGGATATTTTTCTGCACTTTCAAATGTCTTAGGTTTGTGTCATTTTGGGTTTTGTGGGTTTTTTTTTGGGGGGGGTGGTTAGGTTGAGAAAAGGAATGAGAGGTGGGCAGTGCCCTTTCAGCTCAGAAAGCAGAGAAATTGTGAGAAACTGCAAAGCAGGATTCTATGGTAAGCAAAAAGAAATAAGGCAGTGACCCAAAGATATTCCCTTCCCTGTTTCCAGGCATTCGGGGAATTAGCCAGCAAGACCATCCAAGAATACACAGACCCTTCTTAGCTCACAGGACTCTAGCACCATGAAAATAGCTTGTGTAAATTGTGTCTTCCTGGACACTTGTCAAGAGGTAGATACCCTTCACATCTTCTCTCGACCACTGCACGCTAGTGTGTATAGGGGGCAGGCACTATGTTACCTTAGGAACAATAAAATATATGCTTAATAGTTCATCTAATTAAATAGTATTTAGGCATCCTTAGGAGAGATATGTGGTCCTGTTGAGCATATACAAAAAGGTTTTACAACAGAAAATGGAAAACTAATACTCTTGTCTAAAACAAAACAAAACAAAACAAAACAAAAAAAAACAGTTTTACATCTCAAGGGATGTTTTAAATTCTCCCTTATGAGGGAGCGTCTCCGGAGGGAAAATCATTTGCAAGGTTTTTTATTCACAATTAAAAGAAAAACAGCCAATTAGGTTGCACAAATCACAGAGCCACAAAACAGAGACTCTTTCATAAAACATGGAGGCTGATGCTGGCAGGGTTTTGCTGGCTTTGTCAGACAAAGAGAAGCTGCCTGTGGAGGTGGAATCCTTCCCCGCTGAGGCCCTCACTGGGTTCTGTTTTGGTTTCATTCTGTTGCTGTGGTAAAACATTCTAACCCAAGGCAACTTAGGAGAGCAATGGGCTTATTTCAGCTTACACTTACAGGTCACAACCTATCATTGAGCAAAGTCACAGCAGAAACCTGTAGTCAGGAACCATGGAGGAATAATGCTTGTTGGCTTACTTTCTGGCTCAGTTAGACTCATACTCGGCTAGCTTCCCAGTTCAGCCCAGAACCATCTGCTCAGGGAATGGTGCCTCCTACGGTGCGCTAGACCCACCTACATCAACTATAAAGGTCCAAATAATCCCTCACAGACATGTCCAATCTGATAAAGACAATTACTCAACTGAGACTCCTTTTCAGGTGGTTCTAGGCTGTGCCAAGTTGACAGTTAATACTAATGAGAACAGTTCTCATTCCTAATACTCTGGGAGTTTCATAGTCTTTGCCAAGATCACTAATCATCTTTCCAGAAAGTTCTCTTCCTTCTCAAGTGGCATCTCAGGTCAGAGGTCAGTATCAGCAGCCATCACTGTAAACCACACTGTAAAAAATCCCTGGGGATGGCTCCTGTGGTCCCTCAGTCCCATCTGGAAGCCTTGGTATCTAACGTGGTTGATGTCTGTCCTAGTTGGGGTCTGTTGCTGTGAGAAAATATCCTGACAAAAAGGAACTTGGAAGAGAGAAGGGGCTTATTTAGCTTGTAATTACAGGCTACAGTCCACCACTGCAAGGACATCACAGCAGTGTCACATCTACAGTCCAGAGCAGAGAGAAAAACAAATGCACCCATAACGCTCAGCTTTCTCTGCTCATGTGCAGCCCAGAGTCTGAAACCCAGGAATGGTGTCACCCACTTTCAGGCTAGGTCTTCCCATACCAGTGAAGACAATCAAGACGATTCCTCATTGAGGCTCTCTTCCCCTGTGATCCTAAGTTGTGTCCAAATGACAATTAAAACTGTCACAGCCCCTGACCACCCCATCTGGATTCTGGTGTCAAGTACAAGGCCTTGAGTCGACTTTGCTAAGCGTTCACAGGAGCTCTCTAGAAAGCTGTCCAACCCGAGAGGTCTAACAGCACTGCTGTCCCAGCAGAGAGCTGGCTGTGTTCAGTTTGGTTTTGTCACTAATTACAAACTGCTTTGCTTTGTTTTGTTTTGTTTTTCTTTACCATGTAAGCACACAAAATCTTCAGGCAACAATCAAACCAACCTCTGGGCATTTCCAGCAGCATCTGAGAACTCAGCATTGTTTTGTTCTTTTGCCAGTGCATAAAACCTCAGCTTGGAGCCCTGCTGAGATAAATATTATTAGGAATTGTGCTAGAGCTTACAGTGTCCTGTCGCTAAGCTTCTCAGGAGGAGGCCTCCGCTTCATGCTGCAGAGAGCAAGAAGCACCAGGAATGCAGTGTCCATGGGACCATGGATCTTTAAAGATGGCTCAGCCAACCCTAAGACCCAGGCTAGAGATGGCCACATGGAATGGAGCCATCATCAGAGGTCTTAAGTGAGCTTTCTTCAGAGCTGCCTCCTCTACAAGGTTCTTCATTAACTATGGCTGTGAGAGCACAGTCAAGTTTTAAAGAGCTTCAACTCTCTAGCCATCCCTTGAAGGACATGGTCTATCGAAGATGTGGACAAGGGAGGTCCAAAAACAAAACAAAGCTTGTCTGAGGCTCCCCCAACCCAGGGACTCTTCCCACCAGCTTCTCTCTAGAAAAGAATAGAAATTTCAAGTGTCTTGGTTCTGGAAGGACAAACAAGGACAATAAACAGGGGCCTCTTCTCCAGTGATGCCAAGTGAGCAGAACCTGGAACGTCCCTCCCAGTAAGGACCATCTATGCCTGACTACATCCCATCTAACTTAGAATGTGGATGTTATCCTCCCAAAGTTTCCAAGGCAGCTGGCTTCCTGGTTTCATTTCTGTTGCTGTGATACAATATCCTGGCAAGAAGAAATTTGTATTTGAGCTCACAATTCCAGGTTATAGTTCATTGCTGCAGGGAAGTCACAATGGCAGGATTTGGAAGCAGTTAATCACTAACATCCACAATCAAGAGCAGAGAGAAATAAATGCATTCAGGCTATCTTATTTAGGGTCTCTAGGGCTGTGATAAAACGCCATGACCAAAATCAACTAGAGGAGGAAAGGATTTATTTCAGCTTACAACACTAAGGTCTTAACTCCATTACTGATAGATGTCAGGGCAGGAATTGAATTCAGGAAACAGGAGGCAGGAATAGATGCAGAGACCATGGAGGAACACTGCTTTCTCCTCTTGGCTTGCTCACTCTGCTTTCTTATACAACTCAGGAATACCTGCCCAGGGCTAGGACGGACCACAAGGAGCTAGGCCTTTCCACATTAATCATTAATCAAGAAAATGTCCCACAGGCTTGCTCACAGGCCAGGCTGGCTGGGAGTATTTTCTTCATTGAGGTTTCTTCTTCTCAAACAACTCAAGTTTGTGTCAAGTTGAAAAAGTAAAAATAAAGGAAAAAACTAATCAGGACATATGCTTACCTGTGCTCAGCCCCTCTCTAGGTTTAAGACTCCAGGACCCAAGCCTAAGGAATGGTGTTGCCCCCAGTAGGCAGATCTGCCTCCCTCAGCCAACTCAGTAAAGAAAATATTTCATGGGCATGCCCACAGGCCAGCATAATCCAGATAGCCCCTCATCAAGACTCTCTTTCTAGATGATTCTAGGTTGTGTGCAATTAAAACGAAAACCACCACACTAGGCAAGCCTTATTCCATCTGGAACATTTTCATGAGCCAGTCAATATGCTACTTTGGATTCCTCCAAAAGCAAGGATGGAACTGTGTCCCAGGAAGATGTCCTTAGGAGGCAGAAAAGGAGGTGGAGTGACTCAGGTACAGGGACAAACAAGGAGCATTTTATGTGATCAGAAAAAAGTCCCCCCAGAGCTCTTGGAAATACCTACCTGGAGGACAGATGGCTCTAGCATCTATCATCTGCCTTCTCTGCCAGATGCTCCCTGCTGGCCTTCACAGCATGCAGATGGCCTCAGGATTCAGAAGTGCAATCTTCCAAAATACGTGCTTAAGTTGAGACACAGTCAGCACAAAGCAGATCTCAGTTGTCACAGAACTACTCCCCTGAAGCTGCTGGTGACACCAGAGGTAACCTGAAAGATGCAGATTGTGCTGGTTAGGTTTTTGTCAACTTAGTGCAAACTAGAGTCACCTGGGAAGAAGGATTTGAGTTGGGAAATCACCTCCATCAGACCAGCCAGTGAGGCACTTTCTTAATTGCCAATTAATGGAGGAGGTCCCAGCCCACTGTGGATAGTGCCATCATCCCTTGGCAGGTGGGCCTGAGATGCATAACAAAAAGTAGCTGAGCAAGCCAGAGGAAGCAAACCAGTACTCAGTATTTCTCCATGGCCTCTTCTTCAGCTCCTGCCCCCAAGTTCCTGCCTTGGCTTCCTTCAGTGATGGAGTGTGACCTATAAGCTGAAGTAGAGTCTTTCCTTCCCCAAGTTGGTTTTGGTCATGTGTTTATCATGGCAATGGGAAGCGAACTAGACCAGAGGACAGTGGTGATGTTGTTAGCACCCAATAACAGCATCCTCACGTCTTTGATGGCCCAACTCCCAGAAAAACAAAGCCCCACAAGCTGGGATAAGACTCCTCACTAAAGCAGTGGTGTGAACTGTTGGCTAACGGCACTGCATTCACAAAGGGGCTCCATCTAGCCACCCTGGTAAAGAACAGTGAAGCGCTCTGGAGGTTTCTAGAGCAGAGGGAGCTTATTCAGAAGCTCACCTACTATCTAAGGACCCTGTCTCTCAGGCAGAGAATGCTCAGCACCTCCCTCTCCTCTCGGAGTCTGGCAAAGCTGCTAATGAGGGAATTTCAAAGAAGCGACTGCATGCTCAGTAAAATCTCACAGGCCCAGACCTCAGCAAGGTCAAGGCCACAGTGCTGCCCTTAGCAGCTCAAATGTACTAATGGGCCCAGGAAGAACATTCATAACACTAAGGGCATTCAGTAGGTTGGCTGGGGCTGCCCAGCTGGCAGAGGAGCTTGCCTTTCCAGCTTGCAAGTCCCCTTTACTTTCAGAATCAGGCCCTGTGCTTTGAACATAAACCAAGCTCTCAGACACCATAAAGGTGCAGGTCCTGGCCCAGGCCCACACCCAATGGGCCAGGAGCTCTGCCCTGAATCATAAGAACTCAAATGCCTGGCTTCTGAGGGAGGATGATAGCTGGGAAGCACACACCTTCAACCCTCCTCACAGCAGAATCCCAAGAGCTCTCATATGAGAGCTCAACAGGACAAAGTAAGGGAAAATCAAAATATTAAAGGAAGTCTAACTTGGTTTGGATACAGCCTCACTACAGCTAAGCACCAGTCCTGACTTGCGGGTACCCTGGATGTGTTTTGAAAAATGGAGACATGTCTAACAGGTAGCAAATGCCTCCCATAGGGATCCACAATCCTGAGTCCCTTTCCCACGTGGTGAAAAAAGAAGCAATAGATGTAGAGAAAAAGGGCAGTAAAGAGAGACCTGGTGCTAAAGAGATAGAGAAAATATATTCCCCTAAATGGTAGGAACCCCCTCCTATCCCAGACATAGCCAGTAGTTGTAAACACTGCTCATTCAGGTATTCCATTAAGACTATGTAGATATCTGGAAAAAAAATCAAAGCAGAAGGGTCTGGAAGCCCCAAAGCACTGGCAAAGCCCCAGGCCACACTGCTCTGGCCATGCCAGCTGACCTTAGTGGCCAAACATGCTTGGTCCTCCAGGTCACAGCAACCCTCTGCACAGGAATGTACAGTGAGCTTCAATTACCTGTAGGATACACAACAGGCAGATACAGGGGTATTGGTGAACTGTGTGCTGTCTACAGAGCAGCCAGGGACTCCAGACAGGAGTGCTGAGAGAGCCCACAAGGAATGGAGAACCTGCCAGCTGCAGCCACTGGGAGAGACCAGAGTGCCACAAAGCCAACAGTAAACACAAGAGCCAAGTGAGAACCACCACCACACTGCAGTGTGAGCATGGAGGCCAACGTGGACCAGCGAGAACTCTGTTGACAAGCATGTCCCCTTGCTGGAAACTCAGCAGCCCTGTAATAAGACTGGGACAGCGAGGTCACCAGCCCACAGCTAAGGAAGAGGCTAGTGACCTGACCTGCAATGTCCTGTGTTCCTTCTGCACTGCCACTGCAGACACCAAGCCCCAGACAGCACTCCATGAAGATGCTGTGGCGGTTTGAAAGAAAATGGCCCCCATAGGTTCATAGGGAGTAGCTCTGTTAGGAGGTGTGGCCTTGTTGAGTAGGTATGGCTTTACTGGAGAGCATGCACCCCCCAGTGAGGGGGTGGGCTTTGAGGTCTCAGAAGCTCAAGCCTGGCCAGTATGTCACTGTCACTTCCTGATGCCTGCAGTTTCAGATGTAGAACTCTCAGCTACCTCTCCAGCACCATGTCTTCCTGCATGCTGCCATGCTTCCCACTGTGACAATAATGGGCTAAACCTCTGAACTGTAAGCCAGCCCCAGTTAAATGTTTTCCTCTATAAGAGCTGCCATGGTCATGGTGCTTCCTCACAGCAACAAAACCCTAACCAAGACAGATGTACATTTCCTGGGAATTTTGGCTGTAAGAGGGATGGCTGGAGTGAGCAGTGAGGATCAAAGAGCTGAAGGGGTAAAGCAAAAAAGCACAGAAATGTATTAGTGATCACAGCTGGGGTGTAGCTTGGTTGGTAGAATACTTGCCCTGCATACAAAAAGGCCTGGGTTCAATCCTCAACACAACATAACTGAGCATTGTGGTGGACAACTGTACTCCTAGCATTCAGGAGGCAGGGGCAAGAGGATCAGAAGTTCAAGGTCACAGTGAGCTGATGCCATCCTGGGCTACATGAGACCCTGTCACAAAAGAAAAATATGGGGCTGGAGAGATCCTTCATCATTCAAGAGCATAGACTGCTCTTCCAGTGGACCAGGGTTTGATTCCCAGCACCCACATGGTGGCTCACAACCCTGTGAAGTTCCAGTTCAAAGGGATCTGATGCCCACTTCTAGCCTCCACAATCTTCAAGCAACCAGGTAGTACATAGACGTACACACAGGCAAAACCCCCATATGCATAAAATAAAACATTTTTAAGGAAAAGTAATGTTTGGGAGTAACAGAGAAAGATGAAATCAGTTGGAAGTGGAATCTGAGCATTCCCCACAGCATTGGCCTGTGGCTGAGCAAGGGCCTGGGAAAGTAGGAGCTACCTAAGCTTCAGAAGAAAGGACCATACTCAAGCCAGTGCAATCAGAACCCAATCATCACTAGGGCCTGGCTCAGACAGCACGAGGGACCTTCTGGGTCCAGACAAGCTAGGAAGACAAGAGATTTATGAGGTACAGGTTGGTTTGTGGGGGGAAGGGGTTGCTCGGTAGCAGCTTCTGTTCCCCATGGAGTAGTATGACAACTGGCTGCAGTTGAGAAGTAGGAACTGTCAAATTTGAAAAGAAGCCAAGAGATAGATGGGAGACATCTACTGCGGGGAACAAGAGAGTAAGAGCAGTGGCCAGAGAACACAGTGGCATAGTTAGATGGCTCTGATGGCCCCACTGCATTAGAGAACAGGAATTCATAATGAGTTTGTTACCTATACCAGCAACTACTACCACGAAGGAGTAAAAACAGCTCATTGTAAGAGGCATGGATTCCGCTGGAATGTATACCAAGTCTTAATAGGTAAAGGTAAAAGGAGCAGGGAGGGGAAGGGAGGAGGGGAGGATTGTATAAACAGAGGTCACCTGGAGACAGACATTTATCTGAGAATTTTCTGGCTACCAAAAGCACAGTGGAAACCCTGCCTGCTGACATGTGCATCTGGCCAAGAGCAACCCCTCTGCCCTGGACACCCAAGAGCAGTCTACTGCACCTGTCACCTTTATTAAGCTATCTGTGATGACATCTAGATGGTCACACAGTAGAAACCTTAGGTGTAAGAGGAGGGAAGGCACACAACAGCCGCCATCTTCATCCCTCAATGTGAGATCCTAGAAATGTGAAGTCATGTCAGCATATGAGGCTTCCTGTGACACCAAAATGTCACAAAGGAGGAGAATCCTACTAGGGATTGTGCCCTTTGGGGTCTGCACTTGGGGTGCAGCCTTAGAGTCTGCACATCATTGGTAGAAATGTTAATTGGCACAGGTGTTATGCCATAATTACCATAAAACCAATCACTCACAGAAAACAAAACCATACTCTGTTGAGATATCTGAGCTTCCATGTTCATTGAAGCGCTGTCCTCAACAGCCAAGAAATGAAAACCACCAAAGCGTTGCAAAAAAAAAAAAAAAGAAGAAGAAGGAGGAGGAGGAGGAGGAGGAGGAGGAGGAGGAGAAGAAGGAAGAAGAAGAAGAAGAAGAAGAAGAAGAAGAAGAAGAAGAAGAAGAAGAAGAAACAGAGTATGTGGTGTGACAGAGATACATGATAGTGAGAGATTATAGACAGACAGGCAGATACAGATAGGTGACAGATAAGTGGATAGTTAGATAATACACAAACAATAGATAGATTGATAATAAATTGAGATATGATAGATAGAAGATAGATAGATAGATAGATAGATAGATAGATAGATAGATAGATAGATATAGAGAGATAGATAGAGAGATGAATAGAGAGATAGGTGGTGGGTGATGGAGAGAGAGAATGAAATATTACTCAGTCTTGTGAAGGAAATATATTCAGCCACTTTCAGCAATACAGATAAACCTGGGGAACATTATGCTCCGTGAAATAAGATAAACACCGAAAGAAACAACTGTGTAAAATCTGTGAAAGTTACAAAACAGAAATAGACAGTAGTACAGCACTGACTACCAGGACCTGGTCAGAGAGAAGTGGGTCAAAGGATGTGAAGTTCCTGTTGAGCAGGATGAGCAGGTCAAGTGTCAGGAAGTTCAGCAACAGGCATCCAATCAACGGCACTGCATCATTGACTAGCCATATAACAGGAACATATTTCAGCAGGTCCTGCCACAGGAGAAGGTAACAGAGGAAATCATGTGCCACTTGGCTTACTGGCAGGAACTGTCTTTGCAGCCATGTGTCTATCAGAACACTTATATGCCTTAAATGCATACAATAACACTGGCAGGCAACCCTCCTTCATGAACAAAAATGCCAAAAAGAGTTGTGAAATTACCACTAACCAGTCCAGTCTCAGGAAGGAGAGGGGACATTGCTAACATCTCAGGGACTCTGTGAAACTAACCAGTCACAGCATGAAATGTCAGGTGCCAGTTGGGTAAAAAGAACACAATTTCTGAGGAACACGGCTTTGGAAAGTGGAGTGAGAAAAACACATTTCCATGACCCCATACTGTTTTATAAAAATTGAATAAATAGAAAGTCTCTCATGAAGAAATTACCAGGGCCAGGAGCTCCTCGGTGGTGAAGCTCATGGTTAACAGGCACAAAGCCCCTGGTTCCACCCCAGCAACACACACAAAAAAGGGTAGAGGGAAAAAGAAACAAAAATTCCAGACCCAGGTTGATTCACTGGTCATTTTTTCCCCCAAACCTTTAAAAATTATTGTCCATCTAAAAATATACTTTTGGAGAAGAGAAAGGGACACTCATCAGTAAATTTTATGAGCACATGACTGTGACTCCAAAACACAGCACAAATACAACCAAGAAAGAAAACTATAGTTAAACACCATTTGTGAGCACAAAAAATGCTAAGGAAACATTAGTGATTTGAATCTAGGGATGGTAAAAGCATAATAGATCATGGCCAGATGGGGCTGGTTTCAGAAACATGGGGCTAACATTTAAATGCCTATAAATGTTATCGGGCACTTTAATAGAAGAAAAGACAAAAACAGGATTATCCCAAGAGATTAATAACATTCAATACCTAGCCATCATGATTAAAATGTCCCAAAAACTGGAATAGAAAGGGTGTCCTAAAATATGGTAAAGAATGTATGTGTCTTAAAGAAGCCTACAGCTAATAGCATGCTTGATGTAAAAACAGAACACTACTCCTGTGAGCCCGGGGACCCTTTATCATCCCTGTCAGACAGTGTGCAGGAAATATTGTGCTTGAGCCACAAAGGGAAATAAACAAGTAAGTAAAAGGAAAGGGGAGGGAGGAGGGAAGGGATCCTAGGATGGAAGGAGAGAGGAAGGGGGAGGGAGGGGGGAGGGAGGGAGGAGGGAAGGAGAAGGAGGATAGGAAAGACAGGATGGGGGGAGGGAGAGTGGAAGAAAGGAAAAGGGGGAGGAACAGAGGAAAGTCTATGATTCACAGGTGACAGAACTGCGTAGACAGCCCTTAATAATTCATAAATAAATGCTAAGAACTAACAAGGGAGTTTTAGAAAGGTCTCCATTAACATTTTC
The DNA here is from genome assembly GCF_903995425.1 of Onychomys torridus. Lineage (NCBI taxonomy): Eukaryota > Metazoa > Chordata > Mammalia > Rodentia > Cricetidae > Onychomys > Onychomys torridus. The sequence goes on along the minus strand of NC_050443.1, from coordinate 115,477,971 downwards.
AACCTAAGAAGTCAACAAAATTTAGAAATTTTGTTTGCTAGGAGAGTAACAAAAACCAGGAAAAATACTGTTTAATATAGCAAAAATAGTCAATACCTAGGAATAAATTTATTTTTTTAAAGTACAAGACCTTTACATGAAAAATTACAGAACATTACTGACATCAGCTGAAGGAGACACAGTGAGGAGGGGAAGCCTTGTTCATGGATTAGAAAAGTCATTATTTTTGTAAATGTCAGTTCTACCCAAATTGAGCCCCAGACCCAGCATGCTCCCTGCCAGCAGCCCAGCTCTGGCTAGAAAAAGCAAAGGGTCTCTGAAGTGGGGTGTTAGGAGACCCCAAGGATCAGGCTTCAGGAATTACTATATAAGCAACCAAGACTAGGCAGCTGTCACCATAAGTAGACAGGCAATGGAGAATGAAAGCAGAGGCAGACATGCTTGTGTAACAAAAAGGTACCTGAGCTCTCTTAGGCTCCTTCAGCACAGGTGGCTAAGACAACAGAGCAGCCACACAGAGCAGCAAACCACACACCTTCACACTTACTTCAGGCTGGACCCAAAAACCATTTTAAGATCTACTACAGATCTAACTCCAGAGACTAAACAAGGCAACAGGAACATAGTTCACATCCATGGTAAGAAAATGTCCCCAAGTAACAGGAAGCTCAGAAAAAGAAAAAGAAAGAAAGAAAGAAAGAAAGAGAGAGAGAGAGAGAGAGAGAGAGAGAGAGAGAGAGAGAGAAAGAAAGAAAGAAAGAAAGAAAGAAAGAAAGAAAGAAAGAAAGAAAGAAAACAAATCTTGCCTAGTTGGATATGTCCATACCAAGAATTTTCATCCATTAAAGAAAATCACCAATGAGTGAGTAAAAACTTGTAAAACATATACCCCAAAACTAAACTCATATCCAGAATATAAAACAAATTCTTATAGGTCAATAATATAAATCTACCTGATTTTTAAATGGGCCAAATTGAATAGGCAAATTGTAATAATATAAAAAAATTTTCCAATGTAGTTGTTCATCAGAAAAATGCATATTAAAACCAGAACTAAATGTCATTATAAGTCTACCAAAAAAAAAAAATGGCTGAAGTGTAAAAGGTAGAAATTGGAGAAATGGAGCAGCAAGTGTGCTCAACAAAGCTATTCCCCAGTATCTGTTAAATCCATGAATACAAAGCCAGCCCTCCATTTCCACAAGCTCCTCATCCCCAAACTCAAACAACCTTGGAAACATGGATTGGCCTATGTGTATGTCTGTGGAGGGTTGTCTTAATTACAGTAATTGACATGGGAAAACCCAGGACCACTGTGTGTGGCATCATTCCCTAACTGTATGAATGAAGAAATAGAACTGAACACTATTGCTCACTAAGCAAGCAAGTGAGCATGCACACATCCCTTGCTCTTTGCCCTTCTCTGTGGATGTGATGTGACTAGCTGTTTGAAGTTCTGCCTTGACTTATGCATAATGATGGCTGCAACCTAGAATTATAAGATGAAATAAACCCTGTTGATTGTCTTTACTCTTTGGGTTCTTTGGCTCTTTGGGGGCCCATCACCCAGATCCCAAGTAAACACACACACACAGACTTATTATTACTTATAAGTGCCTGGCCTTAGCTTGGGTTGTTTCTAACCAGCTTTTCTTAATTTAAATGATCCCATCTACCGTTTGCCTCTGGACTTTTACCTTTCTTAGTTCTGTAATCTTACTTTCACTCTTACTCCAAGGCTGGCTGTGAAGCTGGGTGGCTGGACCCTGATATCCTCCTCCTTGAGTCCTCTTGTTCTTTCTTTCCCCCAGATTTCTCCTTCGATTTATTCTCTCTGCCTGCCAGCCCTGCCTAGCTTTTCTCCTGCCTTGCTATTGGCCATTCAGCTCTTTATCAGACCATCAGGTGTTTCAAACAGGCACAGTCACACAGAGTTAAGCAAATGTAACATGAAAGAATGCAACACATCTTTGCATCATGTAACAAATGTTCCACAGCATAAACAAATGTAACACATCTTAAAACAACATGCTACAACAAAACCCCTTTCTCCTAGATGTTGCTTTTTGTTAGGGTATTTTTATCATAGCAGAAATGAAATTCGGACTGCATCTGGGGAGAGTCTGAGAACCACTCCCCCACCATATTAGTTACTTTTCTCGGTGCTGTGGCAAAATACCCAAAAGAAGCAATGTAAAGCTGGAAGGAATTATTCTGATTTATTCTGGCTCATGTTTTCATGAGGCACAATACCTCATGGATAGAGGCAGGGTGGAGGGAGCGTGTGGCTGGGATTCCTTACCTCTTGTCAGACCAAGAACAACAATAACAAGCAAGGCTGGTGCTCAGCGGGCTTTCTCCCTCCTCCCTTTTCAGTCAGTGGAGGACCCCACACCACAGGATAGTATCACACTCAGGGCAAGACTTCACTCAGTTATTATCTCTGGATACACCCTTGCAGACACACCCAAAGTTGTACCACACTAATGCCCTAGGCATTCCTTTTTTTTTCATTTTTTATATTTTTTATTATTAAGACATTTTCTATTCATTTTACATACCAACCACAGATCCCCTCCCCTTCCTCCTCCAACCCCCTACCTTCCTCCCCCATCCCAGCCCCTATATTCCCACCTCCTCCAAGGCAAGGCCTCCCATGGGGAGTCAGCAAAGCCTGATCCACTCAGTTGAGGCAGATCCAAGCCCTCCCCCCTGCACCAAGGCTCTGTAAGGTGTCCTACCATAGGCAGTGGGCTTCAAAAAGTCCACTCATGCCCTGGGGATGGGTTCTAGGCATTTCTTAATTCACTAACCATCACACCCACAGAGAGTAAATAATTACCCAAGCATTTTATGACCAAGCAATGTTTCTCCTAGAGATGATACCCAAGAAAATGAAGGTGTCTCTCCAAAACACAGGTTTGAGAATATTCACAGCAAATTAATTCATAATAACAAAGAACTGCAGGTGTCTGGCACATGTAAACACAAGGAACGCCATATGAAATAGGAACACTGTCTCATAATAGAAAAGCATAAGTGTGTTCCCATAAAAGAGCATGGGTGGATCCTATGTACATTATCATACATGAGCTCAAGAAGTGTGAGTCCACAGATATGGAGCACCACAACAGGCAGAAGGAAGTTTCATGTTTGGAATCACTGTAACTACCCAAGCCATATCCTCTTCACCTCTCTTGGGAAGAGTCTCAATGGAGTCTTTCTTCCCAGATGGTGGAAGAGTCGGTGACATTCATGTAAGGGGTGGCCCATGGATGTGCTAAGCCATGTGCTCATGACCCATGTAATGTGTGTGTTTGCCACATAGATTAAAGGCAACAATAAGGAAAAGTGCAACCCCTTATCATGATGATAGAGCAGACACATGTATGTAGAAGCCAGACCACTGTGTTGGAAGGCCAGGGCTTGGTGTGGCCTGTGCTAGATCATCAATAGTCTTTATTTATTGTTTAAATAGCTATATTCTTGTTTTCTCTACTTCTATAAAAGGTGTGAATCACACGTGTGACTTTATGAAAAATCTTTTGCAGTGGCTCCTAAAAGATCTGAGATGCCCCTTGATTCGTCCTACTTCCTGCAAGAGAACATAGCATCCAAGTTCCGGGAATCACCCTGCTCCTCTCCACATGGAAGAAACTTCACCCTAAGAGCTGGGGAGATGGCTCAGTTGGTAAAGTGCTTGCTATGCATGAATGGGGACCTGAGTTCAGATCTCCCATACAAGAAAGCCCAGCATGGCAGCATGCTTTATTACCCCGGTGCTGGGGCTGGGCAGAGAGAGGAGGATCCTGGGGCTTGCAGGCCATTCAGTCTAGCTGAATTGATGAGCTCCAGGTTCAGTGAGACATCCTGTCTCAAATAAAAGGGTGAGGGAGATGGAGAGTAGCTGAGAAAGACACCTAATGTTGACCTCAAGCATGCATGCACAGACAATACAGAGAGAGAGAGAGAGAGAGAGAGAGAGAGAGAGAGAGATTACTTTAGAACTGTTACTAAAATTCTGCCTAAAAGCATAGCTCATGCTAAACACTCAGGTGACTATGCCTCAGTGGACTATGATACATGTGGTTTGTGTGGCCCTACGTCCAGTTCTCAGCTGAGTAGACTCACTCATGACCCAGCCCCCACATCTTCCACCTACATCCTCTGCTCTGAGGTCATGTCACTAAACACAATGTCAGTTTTATGGCTAAGAACAAAGAAAGCCCTTTTATTGCCCCTTCTTTTCACTGTCTGGCTCTCTGGTTTATTCTCCACGTGGGGGATGCTATCATACCCTTGAGTTATGTCCACTTCATGCTCTCCAGAGCAGATAATTCTGATATTTCATAACCTGTTTATTTCATTTGGATCAGCGTGGTTTCATAGGCATTGTCTCAAAGCCATAAACAATTATTTCTACATCTTTCCCTTTACGACTTACCATTAAAGGATTCAAAACAATTCTTTGACCTGTGGAACTGGAAGGAGTATTCTCAAGCTGGGAATTTAGATGGGGGTGAGGTATGGTTCACATTAGAGAAGGAGAGTCATCTGAGGACTTCCAGTTATGGTTATTGAATTATGCATTTCCTGGGCCATTTCAACAGGAAATCTTACCCTGTAATGTACATCTGAGGTTGATGGAAGACCCAGGCCCAAAAGTTTCCCAGGGGTCAGAGAACGGTACTGATCGACTTTCTATAAAGTACCAAAAGCCAATGAATCAGTCCCTCTGATCTTATTACAGGCAACAAATTTAGGGTCTGTACTTCCTTATATAAAATCTAGTTGCAGAATCTCATAAATCTTTAAAGAAGTCGTACATTAAGCCTTTTAAGAAATATGGTATTTATATGGCTGTAGGTCTCATTTTGAAGCACAGATCAATAAAGACCAAGACTGCAGTGAGCTTTTGCATACATCAAGAAGGAAAATGCAACATGTTTAAAGAGAAAATATGAGCTTCATCACTGCTAATTTTAGACAAAATTAGGAAGGAATGATTGCCATGCTAGCCTCCCACCCGATCCATTCCACACAGAGTTAAGATAAATGTAAAACCAAAACTATCAGACACCTAAAGACAAAAGCATCGTGTGCTGTAAGGTGTGTAGTTAATCATTGTTGCCCCCAAAGCTACTTTATTATGGTAACTGAGAAAAACAGAGCACAATTATGCGATTTAAAAGGTTTCAATCAGAATGATGAATAGTGGTCTTTGGAAAGCTTATTAACATGTTTACAAACTGATATGTTGCCTTTGTTGTTTGTTTGTCTCAAAAGAAGCTTTGGAAGGCCAGTACACCTCCAAGGACTGTGCCTCTGGGAATCTCCGCTGAGCAGAACCGATATATGTTCCATGAAAGCGTCCCATGAATTAGCTTTCACAAGGCTGTGAGAAACACTGAAAACCTGAGGAACATGTCCCTGGGGTGATCTCACAAGTCCCCTTGTTTACAGAAGAGGCCACACATCCAGTCAGGGAGTGAGGGACTGTGTCACAGAGAGCCAGGCATTCTCGGGACCAGGTAGCCCCACTCTGCCACCTTCCTGAGGATGTGCTTGGCATCAGTTTGTCAAAAGGAGAGCAACATGCTGAGCTTAAGTAAAGGACATGCTGAGACACAAAACACAAAGAAACATGAAACAAACGTCAAAGAATCCTTTCAAGCCAAAGTTACCCAAGTGCCCCATGGAGAATTGCAGAGTTCAGAAAAATGGTGACTTCAAAGATCTGAGCCCCTCGCCCCTGCTCCATCCCCACCCCTCTGCTCTTTTTACTTCATACCTCTCCCAGCATCTCTGAAACATAAGACAGAGTGACACACTCACACATTTCACTTTAAACACATCATGAAAACTTCATGAAAGGATTCCTTAAGTTTCCTTTTAATGGGTATTTTGTTGGGTTCTTAAATTGTCAAAGATTGTTTTTAACTAAAAACTGTCTCAAGCAGGTGATTGTTAAGCCTCATGAAGCAATGAACTTGTCTGAATGGAGTGGGGCAGAAGCGCTTCTGGGAGATGATCAGCACTCATGGAAACTGATTTCATACACAAGTACACAAAGACACATGTCTGGGCTTCCAGGTCCACAGTCTATCATTACACACAATAAGCACTTGGAAATTGGAAAGCACAAGGTTATGGTCTAATGTCCCAATGGTGCTGTGACAAGCAACCACAAGTTCAGTGGTGCAAAACATTGTTTCCTTTGAGTTATTGAGCTCAGAACTCTGAAACCAAAGGGTTCGATAGAGTGGCTCTTCATGTGGGCTCCAGAGGGAGAGTGTTTCCTTGTTTTCTAATCTTCTAGAGAACGCCCTAGTCACTGTCTCATCCTCCATCTTCACGATGTGTCTCTCCAGATGTACCCCTGGCCCCTTGGCCTCTTCCATCTTCACAATACCTCCCTCTGGCCCAAAATACCTACCAGTTCACTCATCCTTTTTCCTGCCCTGCCCTGCCTTCAACAGCAGTCTCTCTTTGAAGAGCCCTGTGATGACATTCACTATTTGGGGGGCTTAATAACAGACATCTTTGGGGACCCATTATCTTGTCCACCACAGGTCCCAATGCCTGCTCCTGGGGATTTAAAGCTAAAGTGGAATTTCTGTTCTCCATGGAGATGATCAACACACAGCAGGCCAGACAGGTAAACTGATGCATGCTGGAAGCCAGTGTATAATGACCTTAAACAAAAAGTACTTGAGACACTGGGAAAGAGAAGGAGGCACTTTTCAAGGAGGGACCAAGCTCAAATGAAACACACTGCCAGGTACAACACACCAACAACACTCTCACTCATAATGCCACTGTGTCAGCTCTGTGGGCCCTGCCTCTCTTCTTTTTCAGACAGTGAGAATGCCAGATTCAATTGAGCCCAGCAAAATACAGAAAGAGGCATCACTCCCGGATACTCCTTGTCAGGAGTCTAGAAACAACCTCCAAAGTCATAATCCTATATGCAAATCTGAGCCTGGAGTCCCAAGCCTTCATCTGCACGTATCTGCAAAGCAGTAGAAAGAGAACATTAATGGGATCCACTGGGCCTGAAAGTCAGAGCAATGTGTTTTCATTTCCAAAATGGCCTCACTTCAACTCACCTAATTAATAATGACGATGCTGGAAATCCAGTCCAGAGACCTTCCAACATCTCTTGTTACAAGGTCTGTTCCAATGCAACCTGAATTCACCAATAATTACCCAGGCTTCAGGTAGTGTTTACTCAGGGGGATATCAGTGGGAAATTAAGATGGAGATATGAGAAAATGAATGTGATATTCTAGCAAGGTTTTTGGATACAAGGCCAAACATCACAACCTGAGCCCTCCCCCCACCCAAGCTCAGAGTCATACCTACTCTGAGTCTTGGAAGTGAGCTGGGATCCAGGAGGCATGGATGAGCCCATGCCAAGACTCTCAAACTCCTAGATAGCCAGGCCCACATGAAAAATGAAAAACTGAATTCTTTCTGCACCTCACCTTGGGTGGGGTGGGGGGCGGCTTCCTGCATTTTCAAAGTGGCCTCTCCTTCCTGACATGGCCTAAAGCAATCTTCCTTTAGGATACCACACAGTGATAGACACATGGGCCAACCATCTCCCACACATACTGTTCCAGAAGCCATGCTATTTCAGGACTCACTCTGCATGTTGTCATGAATGAACTCTTAGAAAAATTCAACCTATGTCCCAGGTAACCAGGAGCACACATTGTGAAGGGATGTCCCAGTTCCTCACTCAGTAAGGAAAGCTGCACAGATGCAGGGCAGAGCGACCTGTACTGGAATTCCGACAGAAGCCTGCTGGGTTATTTTACATAGTAGCAGTCAGATTACTGCAGTTTGTAAGCGCTTTGCTTCCAGATCTGTGGGCTCACTAGAGTGTGCAAGCTGAGACATGTTGATGGGAATATCCAGCCGAGCAGTGAGGCAGTGCTTTTTGGTTTCTCTTCATTAAGTAAATTGTGGTTCAGAACTTGTTTTAGAAAGTGGTTTTGTGACACTTATTATTCTTGTCTCGGGATCCACAAGTTCAGAAGATGCCTTGAAATGTCTCTTCATTAAATACTGTCACCACACACGGCATGAGCAAGATAAATCCATCCTTGTCCAAAACTGAACTCGTGAAGCATAAATAAGTGTTGGAAGAGGGATACTCCAGAAAAGAAGCACTCTGCTGCCAGCCCCGCCTATCCCTTTGCGGCTGGAGGGCCACCCCAGGAGCCACCCTGCCAGCTTCTCAGGGGAAGAAGTTCACACACAAGCGTGTGAAGGGATGGGCCCAGGCTGCTCAAAGCAGAGTCGTCACTGTCTGCAAAGCTCACCAAGGAGACAAAGGAGGGGCAGTAAACCTGAGGAGTGGTGAGTGGCTGGTCCAGGTTCTGATAGGCACTTTCACCCGTGCACACTGGTGAGGACAGTGCCCAGGTAAGAAAATCTAAACCAGGAGAAGGGTTCCACTTGAAGCTGGAGGTCCCAACAGCAGCATTCATGCTCACCTTCACAGGCTAGAAAGTAAAAGATTCAGCTTTGTGAGGGGTTCTGCAGCAATGATGGGTGGTAAGCAGGGAGGGCATAGTCAAACACCACACACACACACACACACACACACACACACACACAGGACACCCGTGTCCTGTGTGTGTGTGTGTTCTCAGGATTTGGATCATTCGCACCTGCCTCTTTGTGATATATAGACCTTCATTCAGGCTCTCTAGGTATCATACGAGCCCCAGCTCCTCCACTGGCCATATGCATAACATTACCCCCTCCCTCAGGCCCTCTGCATCACAGCTAATGGCAGAAGCACTAAAACTGGGAGGTAGCACTCACTAGTACTTCACAAGTTAACTACTCACTCCCAACCAGAACCACAGCTGAGGTCCCTATGGGTTCTCACGCAGACCTTCCAGGGGTGCTCATATGTCAACCTGGTAACATGCTCCCTAGCCCTTTTTGAATACAAACACTGGGCAGAAGAATTCCAGAAGACATCATTCAACATATCATCCAGGCTGAGTGCTGGTGGCTTCAGCCATCCAGAGGACACTCTAGCCTCTAACTCTGATCCCATCATCCCTTTGAGGTAGATCATATGGGCTTTCTAAATGGAGATAATTACCAGCATTTCAAATCCAATTAGGAAAGACGCTTCTGGCTTTATTTGTATTGTGTTCTGTATCTCTACTCATCTAACATCTAGGGATTAACGAGAAAAAGAACTATTTACACAAAACTTTCAGGCTTCCAGACAGCTGAGTGCCCTTCCAGCTGTGTGAGCACTAACCCATCTGCAAATGCAGGAGATGCTCTGGGGACTGACCCCACACACGGGACTGGGATGTCTCTGCTACAGTATCGTATGGTAATGCCAAGCCAGCTATATTCATGAGCAGGGCAGTTAAAACAGAATGCTGTGCTAAAACACACGTCGGGGAGAGAAAAGTGCCTCAGTGGTTAAGAGTACAAACTGCTCCCAAGTTCTGAGCATCCATATTGGGAGGCTCATATCATTTGTAACTGTAACATATCACACACACACACACACACACACACACACACACACACACATACACACACACTTCAAAAATAAATCTTAAAACTCACATGAAAGCTCTATCTCTCTTTCTCCCTCCCTGCTTCCCTCCTCCACCCCTAACATGTTCCCCATAACTGTCCACAGGTAACTGAAACCACAGGGCCACAGGAACCATGGGTAAGGAGAGACATTGCTCTCCTACAGCAAACTATATGGGATAAGGGGTTCTCAGGGCTGGATCAAAGATGACTGTGATGCCTACCAGCCAGGACCAGGACATCCTGTTGGAAAATCCATAATGAGAGGGGGTAATAAAATGCAGTCATCCCTGCCACAAAGGGGTATTAAGAAGCCTTGTGAGGCTAGATTCCAAAGGAGTATGATGGGATGGTTGAGTTGGTTGGGATAAATAGGTGAGTTACAGGGAAAGAAAAATTCCCTAGTTTTCTTTGAAAACCTGGGGGTCCCTGCAAGTGTGTGATGGTTACCTTCAGACTCTTACATAATGTGAAGGAGATGAAAAAATACAAGAGCAGAAGGGGCCTCACAGCCAGCACAGAACACACCCAGACACCAGATTCTCAGCCCAAAGGATATTTATTTGCCCTGGAGGATGAGCAGGTCACCTTCATCAGCTTCCTAACCTTGGGAGACACCACAGGAAAAACAGGGACTGGCATGTGTCCTCTACAAGTTGATTCAGCAAATGCCAACTTCAACAGTGTGATTGCCTGTCCAGTCGCCTCCTCATTCTTCCTGTGTCCTCGAAGGAACATACACACCGGGAGAGTGGGGTAGGGGGTTCCTGACACTTAGCTCTAGGGGACTTCTCTTGTGTGGAAACCCTGAAGCTATTAAGTTTTCCAGTCTACTTTGAAATCCTAAGATGCAAGACCCTAAAGGTTGCGTGCTCAGAGTGGGAGGGGAAGGATGACTGGGGCTGCAGCACAGAGCAGAGGTATGACATCACACCTGGGAAGACAACAGCAGAGCTGTTCTACAGATAGGTGTGTGATGAGGTCACACTGCTAATATCAGATCTCAGGGTTGAATTAAAAGGAGGGAAGTCAAGGTGTGTCTCCACAGGAATGATGGGATAGGACAGGCAGAGTCAGAAAAGTTGATGGGTAGGCAGAGAGGTATCAGGAAGGGCTGGGGTTTGGTGGGCTAAGGAGGAAATCTAAGGCCTTTGGTTTGGGGCATGTCACATGTGCATCAGGATCAGGATTTGAGGAGGTACTGCCAGCTGCCAGGATGTAAAGCAGAGGTGTAGTGGGAGTCTGAAGTTCAGCCCTGCATCTAGCCCTCCATCCTCACCTGTGCCTCACACTCTGTGTGGAGACAGGACGCTGGTGTCCTCTGTCCAAGGTGGGGGTTAGAGATGGTCAGTGCTGAGGCTGCAAGCCAGTGTCCTCACTGCTGTCAGCACAGAGGAAAGCCGAGGAGCCAAGCACAGAAGAGACTAGAACAAGGCCAGCACCTTGGAACACTCTAGCAGACAGGCAATACAAACCCAGAGAATTCACATTTGCTCTTACACATGGAGCGCAAGAGAGTGGCGGCAGAAGACAGGGTGCCTCCTCAGAGACAAATGGCATGACGCAAGGTTGATAAAGGATGTCAGGTGGCTGAGGTGGGACCAGGGAGGTGTGACTAGGTCAAGTTAGGGAAATACCATTGAATCCTCCCTTGTTTCCCTTCCTGATGCCCCCATGCCTGGCTCCTGTTGAGAGCACCAGTCCATGGCTTCCTTTTCTGTGACCATCTGCTGCTCTTGCACGGCCAAGCTTCTGCTGCTGATCTGCCATAAATGGAGCCAACACACAAGTCTCATTGCTCATTTCCAAGCCTGGCATGACTTCAACAAAAGCAGACTGGAAGAGGCAGACTGGCACAGCCTGGCAGCACCAGAGCCCCTGTGTTTGGGAAGGCCATGACCCTAGCTGGGTGAATGCCTAGGCCTGGGGGCTGCCCTGGAGGAGCCTCACCTCAGTTATGGTAAGCTGGATAACACCTCTCATGTCACTGTGTTGCTAGCCCACTGGGGCATATGAGAAAACATCAGTGGCCCTTGAGTGTTAGAAATGGGTGTTGATACCTGGTTATCACTACAAAGTGCCAAGACTGGGCTTTGTGCTTGACAGAAACCATCTGACCTTACTTAACCATCCAGTCAAGCCTAAAACACCTGCTTCATGGAAGTGCTGCATTCTTATTCACAGATGACAATATGGGAACTCAGGGAGGGGAGGGGACAAGAGCCAATGCCATTCTTTCAGCTAGATCAGACACGGAGCACCTGGCCATAACACTGAAGTCATGAAGTATTGCCTTCCATTCTTCCTTCATTTCTAAACTCCAGCCCTGAGATTCCCTCCTCTGCCCAGCAGGGGCTTCTCTTCCACATGTTCTGCATAGAAGCCCATGGACCACAGTTCTCATTTCTGAAAGGGACCTGCTTGCTCTGTGGGGTCCTCCTCTGTTCAGCTCATGGGGAAAATACAGGTCCAGAGCTCCTGTGTGCATCTGACCCCAGACTCTGAGCTCTGGGAAGTGCCATCTCAGCCTCCTTTGCACCATGTTCACCCTCAACCTAAATGTGAGACTTCACAGAGCAGCTGGATCTACAGAAGGTTGGCCCAAGGCCCAGGAGGAGGAAAACAGCGATGTCCATCTTTAGATAAAGGATGTAAGCATGCTCAATGGGTAAAATGCTAAGATCCACTCAGGCTGCATTTTGAATATCTATGGTAGTGTCAGAAGTAAAAATCAGATAACAATGCCTAGGCTTCTTAAGCCCAGCACAGCCAAGGTTTCTAATCACGGCGTTCCAGGAATGCAGAGGTTTCCATTTTTACTTACATGACGCTTCTTTCTGTCACATCTGAAATAAATGAGTTTTTATTTAGCCCCAGAAGTGTCGTTTGTTAAAGGCTAGAATGGACCTGATATTATTCAGATCTCCAAAGAAACAAGAGGAAAGCCACCCTGTCTTAGACATTCTTAGATGTTGGCCTCTGCAGCACTTATTCACAACTCCCTGAGCAATTGACCAGCAAAATGGCAGGGAGCAGTCAGTCCAGAACAGAATAAACTTTAGAGGCTCCCAAGGCCTCTGGTGGGGTGACCAGTTCACCCTGCAAGCAATCTGTGAAAGGATGACAGGAAGGCCTTCACTGTTTCCTTCGAGAGTTGGCTTCATAGAGCTCACTACAGGGAGGAACTCAGAATCAAAGATTAAACAGGGTCTTCAAGGGAGCTTGATCCTTTCCTACCACTCAAAACCTTCAGCCTCACAGTGCTTTGCAGAGGCAGTGTTTACAGCCAGTGAGTCGCTCTGGACACCTGCCCCACTCTTGATTTTTCTCTCCACGCCTCAAGGACTTGGGGCCAAGACAGTGCAGCACCTTGGCACATTTACCCTTCAGACATAGCCAGGAACAGTGCAAAGATCGGGGAGGACTCTAGTGGGCAGAGCCAGGATGATCTTGGAGATTACCATTCAGGGCCTCTCAAAAAGGCTGAGGCCTGTTGCCAGGTGGCCCCCTGTGAGTCTCATGCTCTACCTGGACCCTCAGGGTTCTGAGTGTTGTGTGGGGGATATAGAAAGCCTGGTGCCTCGGTGGGACACTGTCACTTCCTAGTCCTTCCTTCCAGTTAATGTTTCCGTCCCTTGGTCTGATTGATCTTCAAGTTCCACTAGAAAAAAAATATATACATTCATGGGATCAAAGATGCGATGTTTCGTTCTGTGCCAGTACCCACCACAGATTATTGGGCCACATTCAACCTGATGATAGTTATCAGCACCTCAAGGCTGTAAGGAATCATGTTGGGGAGGATATGGGGAGTGATTGCCTTCATTACATAAAATGAGGGAATCAGGAAATCGATATCTCAAATAAACATCTATTTTTAAGAAAGTAGAACACAAAACTTTGTTTAATATTGAGAGGCACAGAAGGCACAAGCCCATGTGTGTCATTCATTCCAAAGTGTTTTCCTTCAGCGTAATTGGGAGCAGCTCCTCCTTGCAGGGTATCTGGTGAATTATTCTCATCAGCCAATATTGATTTAAGTGACAGAGACTGTGTATGTGACAGGTGACAAGGACAGCCAAAACAGGATCCCTACCCTGCAAAGATCACAGTTTAATGAGGAAAGCAATAATTACAACTCAGGAGACTCTACCAGGTTCTAAGACAAATATCTGGAGGCTTGAGCAGCTTGTACTGACAACAGAGTCTTTACCAAGCTAGAAGTAGTCATTCTCTACTGGAGCAGATTGATGTTTATACCAGTTAATAAAATGTTTACCATGTAAGCATAATGACCAGAGTTTGATGCTCAGAACACACAGGGAAAAGAGCCAGGTGCAGTGGCATGCACTTGTAATCCAAGCACTGCGAAGGCAGAGAGAGGTGGATCCCTGGGTCTGGTCAGCCTGCCAGTCTATCCTACTGGGCCTGCTCCCGGAAAATAAGAGATCATGTCTCAAAACACAAGATGGATGACCCCTGAAGAATACATCTGAGGTTTGATAGCCACACACATTTTTATCCACGTGCATGTTGGTGAATACACACATATGCACACACATGAACAAGCACATACACACATGCTCACAAATGAAAAAGAAGTCATGCCTTTTAACCAATGTGTTGGCCTTGATGTTCTGGCATTAAATTTCATCTGAGCCTGGAGCACTTTGGAGGGAGGACCCTGAAGGCCGTTCTTTGCTTCACTCATCACCCTAGGGACTATGTCACTCTCATTACTTGTAAGTCCCTGGCTCCCCCTCTCTAGGTCACTCTGGATTTAGCTTCCAAAAAACACCTTCTGAAACAATCTGTGGCCACATCTACTCTCAATGGCCCCACACGATGCCTCCTGCTCCCCAGGGACAGGGACTCTGAGCTTCAAGACCTGGCACCGTCAGTCCCATTTATTCCACAGAGCAAATTCCCATGTGCCAGATCACGTACCATTTCCCCATCAGGTCTCTCCTTCCATTTTCTCAAATGTGATTGTCTTGCTTATGACCCAAACTCACTTCTTCAAAAGCTCCACAAAGGCAACAACCACTATTTCTCAAGTAACCTTTTCCCTTCAGGCTTCACAGCCCAGGATCTGCTACTCCCCCCTCCCATGAACCACTCAACTGTGCACCCATCCTTATACCTCCACTCAAGAGTGAAAAACTCAGGCTTTTATGCATAATTATCATCTATCCATCCATTCATCCATCACCCATCTGTCTACTCACCCACCCATCTCTCCACCTATCCATCCATCCTTATATCCATGTACCAACCAGCTGTCATCCCTTATCCATCCATCCACCCCTCCATTCATCCACCTATGTATTCATCCTAAGATGTTTTGAATACAAACCACACACTTGGTCTCATGCCAGGTACTAGGGCTCCATAGTCCCTACCTTGTCCCCAGTGTAGAAATTGCTTCCCAGAGCAGATAAATTCTCTTCTATATCCTTCTTGCTATCCTGCAAATTCCACTAAGAAAAGCTGAAGCAAACACAGCAAAGGTCACCCCTAAATGTCTTTTCACATTTTAACAATTGGAGGAAGTAGCTATCCAGCATGGCCGGTGAGATTAAGTTCTAAATCTCCGGACAAACATAACTGACATTTCATACGATCTTAAAAGGCTCTAGAGAATGGAATATGGTTTCGAGAGTGCCCCTATACACCCTTCTTTAAAAACTATTGATAGGTAGGAGACAGCCTTTAGACTTATGAGTTGGATCCTGGAAAAGGACATCTTTCTTGGACACAACTGGGAGACCCAGAGAGATATGAGCAATGGCCCCTAGCACCTTAACAAAGGACCACATTGTAGGCTTCAGGTCACTTCTGGTCTCTAGGTACAATGTCTTCACTGGCCTGAAGCCAGCCCACCAACAGTGGCTGTGTGGCTGCCACTCTTTTCCAGGGGAAGCCTTTCCTGGGACAAAGGCTCATAAGAGGCACTTTTAAAGAGGCTGTGCTCCTTGTTTGGGTGAAGAAAGATCACCAGTGAGTACCATATGAAGCAGGTGGGTCTATGAGCTAGAGCCATGGAACCTCTCTCACAGCACTTTCCAGGACAGGACTGTAGAGGACAGTTCACTCAGCCCCAGGTCTGGAAGCCTGCCCAGCTCCCTGGACCTAAGATGGCAACCAATATTTGGGACAGTCTTGTGTACTAAAGGTCTATCCTCTCTGGAATTCTCAAATGGCAGAGGTCTTGGCAGTCATATCTCTTTCTTATATAAATCATTCATCCTCAGAATGGTCACCTGTCACCTGACCATTACCACACAGGAAGTCCTCCCAGCTGACAGCAAACACCTGCAGGCCCGGAGATAGCATTGGTGTGATGGTTAGTATTGACTGTCAACAAAACAGGATCTGGAATGACCTAGGAGATGAATCTCCCTCATGTCTGTGAGAGATTTTTCTAGATCAAAAGTATTGGAAAAGGAAAACTCACCACAAATGTGGGCAGCACCATCCCAGGGGCTGAGGTCCAAGACCTGAGGAAAAGAAGCAAGCAAGCTGAGCAGCAGTGTCTCCCTCTACCTCCCAAGTGTGGACAAGTGTGACCAGCTGTCTCATGGCCTGCCACCATACCTTCCCCATCATGATGGACTTCATTCTCAAACTCTGAGCCAAAACGAAGCCTCCCTTCTTTAACTTACTTTGTCAATATTTTGTAGTAGCAATGAGTAGAAGATTCGCTCACAGAGTCTCCCTGTAGCCCCAAACCTGTGGGTTGTTACAAGCATGAGCAGGACACCCAAGTGAAGGCCTGAAACGGAATGGATGACCTAATTTCATGAAGGAAGGAGAATCATTTAAACTCTTCCCTAGAGTTAGCAAGATGGTTCACTGGGTAAAGGAGCTTGCTGTCAAGCCTGGCAGCTGAGTTAGAGTCCTGGAACCCAGAACCTGCATGGTGGAAAGAAAGAACCAACACCCACAACTTGTAAACATGCACATGCACACATACCCACACACACACACATAAATAATGTAAAGATAATAATAATATAATAAGCCTTCAAGCATATCCTTAGAGCACATTGAGGCAAGCTTTGAACTGTCTTCAAAAATGTGAACTATGCATCTCTCCTGCAAAATACCTTGGGAGAGTTTTAAATAATCATGATTAAAAGTACAGCTCATCAATAAAATTGATCACGGATGTCGGTCCTCGCCCCTCACCTGCCCTGCAGACCGCCTAAGGGCATGCCGGCTATGTTCTGAGAAGCCTTGGGTTTCAGTCACAGAGTTTGAAATATGGCTGGTTGATAGTTTTCAAGAAACTTCTGCCAAGGAACTACTCGCTTGACATTTCTAAAATTTATACCTAAATAATTACATGCGGTAATTGAAAACATTAGAACGCATACCGTGTGCCAAACAGTTAATTAAAAATAAAGCCGTGCACTAACACATGCACATTGCTGGTTAAACAACCTCAAATTACAGCTTTAGTCGATTCTCCAGGACTGGAGGCTGACAGCTAGACACCCTAGGGCCCATCCTGCCCTTGCTGTTCACACTTGTGGATGACTTGGGGGTGGAGTAGATTTGCATGGCACAGATAGAAAGAAAGTGATGCCTCACTCTTAATGTGTAGTGATTTTTTTCCATCCTAGTTGGTGGGTCCCCGGATCCCATCCTGGCAAGAAAATGACTGATGGATTCTGAACAAGGAAACATCAGACTGAATAGGCAGCTAGTGTTAGCACGAAACTGAGAGAGCAAAGGCCCCAGAGCAGGACCGACCAATGGCCGAGATCCCCACCGTGAAAGGATGGTAGAAAGAAGGGCAATGTGACAGAAATGTGGCTGTGGTGGTGCTGACCACTCGAAGCTCTTAAGCAGTCACTGAAGAGCAGCAGCTTGCAGAAGTGTGTGAACCTCCTAGGAGCAGTAGCCCTGCTTGCAACGCCCAGCTGCAGAAGGGATACAGACAAACTCTCAGAGGCTCCATGTGGGCCCTGGAATACTCAAGTACAGCTGCCTCTTCCCTCCCCTACCAGTTTCTGAGTGAGCACCCAGGAGGCATGGGGATATCTGACCTCAGCGTTAACAACTTCAGATCCAAGAAAAAGAGTGCAAAGCTGGGTTCAGAATGGCTGCTGAAATAGGCAGCCATGGTTGGAGAGAGGGGCATGATCTGAGAACCAGGGCAACGAGCTCTGGGCCAGGGCCCCAGATCAGAAGGAGGAACAGTCTGTGATGTGGTCAGAGGGAGCAGCCAAGGATCTGTAGAAAACTCAGCAAGGAGGTAGCTTCACACACATAACTGGACCAGACTTTTAGGCAGGGATCGGGGAGGGACAGGGTGAGCCACCTATCCAAACTTTTGTTTTCACACATAAGAGCCTCACTTCTTTGAGAGGGTGGGCACTGGGATCCAGTGATGCCAGCAAGTGCCATCGCCAGGAGTCTGAAAATCTTACCTGCCCCTACCCCTGCCAGACCATCTTTTCACATCCTTGTGCCTAGAGCAGGTGTCTACCACCCCCACTGTCTACCAGAATGGAGCTCTGTAGACCCAGATCTGCCAACAGAGTATTAACCACTAGGAGTCTCGAGTGCAAATACCAGTGTCTAGTCCTGGGAAGCTCCTGGACACTGCCTGTTACCCGCCTGCTTTGGGGACCTTCAGAATGGGTGGTGCAAGCCAAGAAGACATGACTTGTTGCCTCCTCTTTGGGCACACTAATTCTGGTATGGAAGGTAGGGTTTCATGCCTGTCTGTCATGCTGTCTCCCTTTATAGCCTATTAGGCTTCATCTGCATGTTCAAGGCTTTGGACCAACATGGCTGCACCCTTGCACAGCCTGAGGGCCTTGCCTAACTGGGAGTGACAAAGGAATGAGGAAAAGATGAACACACATATATACGTGCACATAGTTTCTCTCTGAAGGAGAAGCCTCAGTACCTCCAAAGCTCAGTGTGTTTATTGTCTAGAGTTCAACAGAGAGGTGGGTTGGTTGCATACAGCAGAAAACAGGCAGTGTTACTATAACCAACAGGATCAAGGAGGCAGGTTTAGCTAACCTTGGTGGGAGCAGTCTCTGTATGGGAGTAGTCTTCTGGCCCTAAATATCTGGGGGGGAGAAAGCTATAGTGGACTTTTCCTGTACACACTCTCTGCATCTGCACATGGACCAGAGGAAGACTTTGCCATCCCCTAGGGGGTGTGGGGGAGAAGGCTTTGCTGTTTTCCCTTGGGTCTGAAACTATGGGGCTTTGACATGGCCACGCCCATGTCAACAACACACACCCACTCAGGACTTCACTCCCTCGAGGATTCCAAAGTTTCCTCCACCCCTTATACTACTTGTCTCTGTTTTGAAAAATGCATGGTTAAACTATTTTCATCTTTATAAGTAACAGAAATGTCATTAGAAACTGACCTGAGCCTGTTGGCTTTATTTCACTCTTAACAGGTATAGAAACAGTTTACTTGGGCACTAGGGAGAAGAATGTCTGTTGGGGGTAGGGGAGATGGTCACACCTCATAAATCTTAAAATTCTCAACCCGGAAGTAGATGTTACTATCTTCTACACCAATTTTCTCCACTCTTGGTGGTTACATTGGCTCAGACAATGGTTAATCTTGTGTGTCAGTTCCTGCCTGGGAATTTGGCAAACACTGTCCTCAACGTGTTTGTGAGAGTGCTTCGGGTCAGACTGATATTTAAGTCTGTGAAGTGAGTGACGTGCACAGCCTCCCCAGTGTGGGTGGACCTCATGCAAGCAGCTAAAGATCTGGACCAAAAGGGTAAGTTAGGGGAAGCCCTGCCACTGCCCACTTGGCCACTGTAATCATTTAATTCTTCCTCAATATTTTCCTGTGTACATTGCTCTCAGTTTACATACACACACATACACACACACACACACACACACACACACACACACACACACACAGAGAGACAGAGAGACAGAGAGACACAGACAGAGGCAGAGGCAGAGGCAGACAGAGAGAACAATTTTTCCAATGTAACTTGAAATGCCAGGGAGCCAAATCAGAAGTTCTTTCATCAGCCACCAGCCCTGCTGCATCTGGACATACACACACAGTCCCCTCCTAAGCCTTGAAAAGGTACACCTCATTCCTGAGACCCTCAAGGTGAGATGGCTAAGCATGTGTCTGAGCCACCACAAGCTTACAATGAAGGGGAGATGGATGATTGCTGAGTAGACACTGGGTCTGGACTCATCCCAGCAACCAGAAACTTCCCTCCCTCCTCCACACACTGTCACATGAACACTATACACATGCACACTCATACTTACACACACACACATACACACACACACACACACACACACACACACACACACACTCTCACATGCACCCCTATACACATGCACTCATACACACACAGACACACAGTCTCACAATGCATGAGAATACACATGTACACTCATATGAAGAGACACACAGTCTCACATGCACCACTATACACATGCACACTCAAACATACACACAGAGACACACAATCTCACATGCACCCCTATACACATGCACTCATACACACAGAGAGACACACAGTCTCACATGCACCCCTATACACATGCACACTCATACATACACACACAGACACACAAACTCACATGAACCCCTATGCACATGCACTCATACACACAGAGAGACACACAGTTTAACAGGCATACAAATACACATGTTCTCTCTCTCTCCTTCTCTCTCCCACACACACGCACACACACACACACACACACACACAGTCTCACAATGCACACAAATACACATGTACACTCATACACACACACACACACACACACACACACACACACACACACACATTCACACAAAGGAACTGCTGTTGTCTGCCAGAAGCTCCTACTGCAGAAAGATGGATGGTAGCTAGCAGTGTTCTTATGGTCCCTAACATAATCATAAATAGAACACCAGAGCCAGGCCCACTTCCCAAAGACCAGGCTGTCTGACCCTGCCGGGGTCACCTTGTTAACCACTGTGGTGCACTCAGGTTTCCTCTGACGAAAGACTTGGTATCAATCAGCACTAATTAAAGGTTTCTATGCTATACTTCTGGTTAAGCTGTTTAGCAAAAATTACATTTCATTACATTTTACACTAATCAGTGTCGAAAGCAGAGTGCAAAATTAACTTGAAATAATTTCATGCTCTTGAGTAACCTTTACTTTCTAAATTGTGGTGTTTTGAGTAACTGTTTTATTCTACTCTATAATAATGGGGTTCTGTGCACTAGGGTGTGGCACTTACATGCCAGCTGTCTTAATCAAGTCTCCACAGCGTATCTCAGACAGAGCCAGGTCCTAGGACACTAGATGTGCTACTCATAAGCTTTGCCACCACAAGTGCTGTTGGTTAAATAAACACTCTCTAAGATGTGGCTTGATGAATCAGAACCCATTTAAAAGACAGCCTGATTCCAAAAGCCCAAAATCTGTCAGATCAAGGACTTCTACAAAATGTGATGATCTTCATATAATCAAAGGCTCACCTGTATTTGAAATATGCACTTGTACAAAGTTCTTACACATGGGTCCATCCAAAACATAAAGAAGGACATGCATGCTCCTGGTGAGACCTGGCTCCTGAATTTGCAATTTTGCTCTTTTCTAACCATTTTTAAAGATTTGTTTTATTTATGTATGTGGGTATGTGTGTGTGCACATGTGTGGGAGTACCTCCAGAGACTAGAAGAGGCTCTAGATTCTTCTGAAGTTAGAGTTACATGTGGCTGTGAGCCTCCCAATGTGGGTGTTAAGACTCAAATCCCTTGAAAGATCACTAAGTGCCCTTCACCTCTGAGCCAGCTCTAAAGTCCCTCCTAACAGAATTTTTGACACAAATTTGCTCAAACCTGTCCCTCAATGGCCAATATTAAAGCAAAACAATGATTGTGGATACTATAATGTTACCATCACATATGGAAATAAGATCTGAGGAGGTTTCAGTAACCACAGCATGCAGGTAACTGAAAAACACAAGACACTGAAAGGCTGAAGCAGGCCTGAGTGACATGACTAGAATCATGTCACGAAAGAAGCAGATGGCAATTGCTGTGACCTCTGGTTAGAACTTACCTGCAGTGTCACAGTTAAGCATGAGCACCTTGCTTGGAAAAGAAAAGAAACAATAGTCAATATTTCTGGGCAAAACAACCCAGATAGCAACAGGGGAGAAATCAAGCCTTGAAGACATGAAGGGAGGCTGGTCACAGGGCTTACTGCACATCACAGCAATGGACACAGGCCTCAGCAGACCTCAGGTGAGGATTGTTGGCCAGATAGGAACAGATGACAGCACTAAGATCATATACTTCCAGTTTTCCACAGGGAAAACTGTGTCTAGGTACCAAACCTAACAGGTGACTTGCTTGTATTAGACTCTCAAGATATTTTACCAAAATATCCTGCTGGATAAGCCCCAATTTCCTCTGGCTTAAGGAGACAGAGCTGGGGGTACCCAAAAGCCAAAAGCCTAAAGTATGCAGGTCAGAGTGCCAGGGAGCAAGAGTGTGTACAATAAAAACTTTAGAGAGCTACAGCACTCTGCTGACCAGGCCAGGAAAGCTGCCCCAGACCAGGCAAAAAAAAAAAAGGACCCTTCCTCTGGATTCAAGGGAACAGCAACCAAAGATTACTCCAGTCTTGGAAGAGAGGCTACTTGTACCAGAGAGCAGCGTCAGAGCACAGGGTGCAGTATCGAACCATGGGAAAAGTTCACTCTGGTTAGACAGCATTCCTCTCCACTTAAAGCACAGGAGCAAACCATGAGAACATTAAACAGTTTCAGAAGAATACTACTATGGTACAGAAGAAAGCCAGGAATGCTAACAGGGACAGGGAAACACCCTGCACACTACAAAGAACAGCCACCAAAGACTGGCACCTAGGCCATGGTTCCATCATGAAGAATATTAACCCATCAAAACTGACCCAACAAGGCATTTCTTAAAAAGATGCCAACTGGAATTCTCAAAATCGAAAACATAAGGTCTGCAATTGGAATAAATATCATGGGTGGATGTAAGAGCAGGCTAAATGTTGAAAGGTGGAAGGGGTAACTGAAGTTGAAGGTGCCAGATTAGGAATTGTGTAAAATAAGTTGACATGCTTCAAAAGTGAACACAATATTCATGTGTTTTGGACAGCTCCAAGTGACCAAATATCAGGCAGTGGGAGTTTCTGGGAGAGGAAAGGCCGGGGACAGCGTGACGAACATTTTCTAAATTTGATGAAAACATAAATCACCTACAGTTCAAAAAAATCTTACCCAGTCTTGCACAGAGCAAACATGAAGAAGACCACACTGGAAAATTCAAAGCCAGAGAGGGAGAAAAAAAAACCTTAAAAGCAGAAAAATAGTCAACATATGTGGAGAAGAAAATAAGCCAGAGCAATAGCATACATCAAACCATGCCAGCTAGGGGACCGGGGAGATAGATCAGTTGGTAAAGTGCCTACCAAGTAAGCATGAGGACCCAAGTTCAGGTCCCCAGCACCCCATGTAAGTCAGGAGCAGTAAACCTGTCTGTGACCCAGGGCTTGGGTAGCAAAGACAGGCAGAGCTGTGGAGCTTGCTGGTCAGCCAGTTTAGCTAAATAAAGGAATCCCAGTTAGATGTGTTTCAAAATATAAAGGGGGAAGCTATTGACACCTAGTGCTAATCTCTGACCTCCTCCACGTGTATGTGTACAATCAAGAGCATGCACACATGCACACACTCACATAAGCACATACATGCATACATAAAAGAAACTGCCAGCTAAAAGATGGTGGTTGTGTCTATAAACTTTTGGAAAATGTGCACACCTCTGTGTGCAAGTATACACAATGCTCGTGCATGAGCACACAATCTAAAGTCATTTCCTAGCAAGAAGAGCTTTCAATATGAAGGAAAAATTGGTGCATGAGAAGGCTAAAATTATTATCTGTAGTAAAATCACAATGTAAGAAATGATAAATAACATCCTTCAAGCAAAAGGAAAATAAGAACAGATGGAAGCCTGGAACTGTACAAAAGGAAAAATCATATAAGGGATGTGAGACAATGCGAAGGCAATTGTTTTTACTCTTAAAACTCTTAATAGAGCTGACTACTTAAATGAAAAATAGCAATGTACAGTATTGTGTATAGTTGTGTGTGTGTGAAGAAAGAAAGTTGGAGCAGAAGCAGAAGAAGCAGAAGCAGAAGGAAGAAGAGAAGGAGAAGTTGTTGATGGTGATTAAAGCAATCCCCAACTTGCTCAGATGACTCTGGATTGTGTCTGGTTGACAGCTCTACCTAACTAGAATAG
Source organism: Onychomys torridus (assembly GCF_903995425.1). NCBI lineage: Eukaryota > Metazoa > Chordata > Mammalia > Rodentia > Cricetidae > Onychomys > Onychomys torridus. Next base: position 115,454,086 of record NC_050443.1, on the reverse strand, counting down.
GAACTAGTACCAGGAGTGTGGTATTGCTTGTGATGACCCAGGTCCTGGTTTACAGAAGGATTATGAAAGCACTTAGAAATATTAGAAGCATAAAAGGAGGAGGAAATAGAAAATGTAGAGAAATGACTCAGAGACTCAGAACAAAAACCTTTGGGCTTATCAGGTTCTTACATTAGACCTGAAGCTGCATCATATCACTTGGAAGTGGATACAGAAATATGAAATATACCCTACAAACCCAAACTCAACCACTAAAATAACAAAATAAAGAAGTATGGCTGGCAAGAAAACAAAACAAATAAATTAGAATTGTAAAAATGAACAATTAAATCAAAAGAAGGCATTAAAAGATGTTCTAGATTTTGTTCTAAAAAAAGTAACAGATAAAAATAATAATAAGAATAAATTTAAAACCAACAATATCAGTAATCTCATTAAATATAAATGGGCAAAACAGCTCAATTCAATGGCAGAGACTTCAGGAATGACTAAGAGTTTATTATGCACTGCCTAGAGACACAGATAAAGTAAAAAGATAGGAAAGGGGTCACTTAATGTTTGATGAAAATGTGGAGTAGATACATTAATGTTAGATGATGTCAACTTCAAAGCAAAGTAACATCATTTAAGTGATTTATTTATAATGACAAGGGGGGGTCAATTATTTAATTCACTACAAAGATATGACAATTATCAATGTTTGAGACCCTACAGACAGAACCTAAATCCCAAGAAGCAGAAAACACCAGATATGAGGGGGAAATTGATTAGAGCCAGATACCCCTTACCTGACATAGAAAGTAGAAAATAAGCAAGTCTATAGAGCCACTCCAGGCAGCTAGTTGTCCAGATTCAATAGTGGTACAGCTCTCCAACAACAGCAATCTGTGAGTCTGTCTTGGCTGACTTATTTAGAATCAGCTATACTTGTAGCCATAAGATGGATCTATAAAATATGATATGTATTCATGCATGCACCTACTCTGCTCTCTGCCTAAAATAGAATTTTATTTTAAAAAAATCAAAACTTTTAAGTAGTTCAAAACTAAATAGTATCTACTCAAGGCAGACACAGCAATGGCCAATCCTCAGAAGCCAACCCCCAGAAACATGTAAGTGTGACCTTACATGACAATTAAGAAGTGCATAGGTCATTAAATTAAGCCCTCTGGAAATTATTCCCCCAAGTAGTACTAGGATTCCCAGAGTAATCCTCAGGCCCCTGAAAGGAGATAAGGAGGGCCACAGTTAAAGTTACAGGAAGCACAACAGAAGCTCAGAGCTGGAGTATTATAAGGAGGGGGCCCTGAGCCAAGGGATGTACCAAAGACTCTAAACCATCTAAAACACACAAATAATAAGGTCAAGGATACAGACTTTGCTTGGACGTCACTAGAATGATGCAGTGCTGCCTAGATTCCAGGAACCCTGGTGTCTGGGTACTGTGCAATAATAAATATGTGCTTTTAAGACACTGAGCCGGCGGTAGTTTGTTAAGATATCATCAATGCCAGTGTGAGAGGTAAATTCTTTGGTTTCTCCCCTAGCATGAAGCCCCATTTTGCCCCATAAGAGATGTCCCAAGATTTGTGAAGACACAGTCCCTCAAGAGAGTAGGAAAACAAGGGGGCAGGGTTATCTTCCTTTATTTGTACTGAATGAAAAGAGAAAAAGAAGATACAGAGAAAATAAAGAATTTTAATTCTTAACCCCCCCCCTCCCCGCCCCGCAAAGGAAATCAGTGAAAAGACTCAAAATGGTAGAGCAAGGGAGATATGAGAAGGTCAGTTGTAGAAGAGACCACAATGAGGCCTGCCTGAGTGGCCAAGAACACATGTGAGAAGAGACAGAAGAAGGGTGTTACAACGGTGTCCAAAATCTGCCAAGGCCCAGGTGGGCTGTGTGAAGACAGTGAAGTGGACATACATGCCTATGAGAACTGGCAAGAGGTATGATGCAGGAAGCAGGTCACTTGGGCAGACAAGATAGCTTGGTGGGTTTTGGTGCTTGCTGTCAAGCCTGCCTACCTGAGTTCAGTCCCTGAGCTCCACATAGTAAAAAGAGAAAACCAACTCCCATAAGTTGTTCACAAATGTCCACATGTACCATTTCATGCATGATTCCAAACACATACACACATACATACACATACACACACACACACACACACACACACACACACACACACACACACACACCATAACCCTTTGTTAGGCAGGGAGGAGATCACTCCCAGCACCACAGTGAGTGTGCATACTTGATAATCAGGGAATACGGTTCCCTCTAACAAACCTCAGAATGCAGCTGTGTCCACTGAAGCAATGCCATGGTTATCCCATGCCACTGTTGGCCTCCACTCCTGAAGAAAGTCAACAAAGAGGGTGCTTTGCAGTCAGACATTTTTGCAAGATCAAACATTCTGTCTGAGAAATTCAGGGTTGCAGCCTATTCAACAGCAGGTTTACAAGGGACTTAAAACTCTCCTTTTACAGCCCGTGACTTCAAAGCTTCTCTACTGTTTCATCTGTAAGTCACTGGAGGGCAGAGTCATGCCACATACCCACTGACTCCGCTTCTGGTTAGAGAACAAACAGAAGGTCCCTGAGCACCTAGCTCCCTGTGCATCTGCCTGGCCCACACACAGAGGAAAATACACCTTCTCACCTTTCCCCTTTCTCTCCAGGAGGAAATCACAGCAGCTCATGGCTCCTTAGCTTGTTGGCGTGGCCTCCCCATCTACTGGTTGTGGGGAACTATCATTCCAATTCATCTGAGATCACAGTGAGGATGCCTAGAGAACCTGAGGGAGGAGCTAGCAGGCCTTAGTCTGTAGATCCCATTTTTCATAAGCTGGTGCCACTGGCTCTGAAACCTGCTCTTTCTTTTACATAAGTGATTCCAGACTTCCTTCACCCACCTTATCATGTTGGGCTAAGTCGGCTCCCTTGCTGGACTCTAGTTAATCTTTTGTTTCTTTGGTTTGGAGAGAGAGGGGGGAGATTCATTATTTCCTTTTTTTAAAGATTAATTAATTTACTTATGAGTACTCAGGCTGCTGTACACCTCCATACCAGAAAAGGGCACCAGGTCTCATTATAGATGGTTGTGAGCCACCTCGTGCTTGCTGGGAATTGAGCTCAGGACCTCTAGAAGAGAAGATGGTGTTCTTAACTGCTGAACCATCTCTCCCTTTTGCTTAAGTTTTTATACTGTCTCTAGAGACAAATTTGGGCGTGACCTTTCTTAAAACCAAACAAATGTGACAAATAGCCTGCTTTCAGGGTGCTTAGTACCTTCCACATGTAGTCTGCCTCCCCCTGCCTGGCATTCAAGATCCACCTCTCTGCTCCATGTTTCAGGCAAAATTCCCTTGGAGTAAAGCCCAGGCAAGCTGCACCCCAACTATCATTTCTCTCGCCTATTGAAATTCTCTGAGTCAGGGGCCAGAGTAACTCTTCCTCTCTCCACCACCCCACACTTCCTGATTGACAGACAGATCTAAATGTGGCCCCAGAATGACAATCCTCACGAAGATGTCTACGTCTTGATCCTCAGAACCCCTCAACTTGACGAAAGGAACTAAGCTTGAAGAGCAGTCTGTGTTATTACCATCAGTTATTGACATAGCAGAACTGTCCAGGACTATGCCAGTGATCCACAGCCATCAGAAGGTCTTTGCAAGGGGCAAAGTAGAGGAAAGAGAGGGCCAACGAGAGAAGAAAGTCGCAGAGATGCAGCCGGACAAGGACAGTGCCAGATGGAAGATGCCGGCTGGGTTCACAAGGTGAGGGACTCGAGCACCTACAGAAGCCACACAACACAAGGAAGCGGGGGCTTCCTGGAGTCCTCAGAGGAGCACTACGCTCCAGATTCCACTGGATCTGCTCAGAGAGACCCATCCCAGACTTCTGACTACCAGTCTGCCAGAGACTAAGCGGCTGTTTTAAGCCACTGGGTTTTTGACCACTGGTTTCAGCGGCAGGCAACAGAAATTCATAATAGAGGGGAGCGGACGGATGGACAAACTTCTACTTCTGCATGACAGACACCTCTTTCTTAGCTTCCTCCCAGATCCGACCCTTCTCTTCTAGTCACAGCACCCATGTCAGTCTGAGGAAAACTCCCCTCCCAGCATGGCTAGTTAGTCCCTTACGGCTCAAGCTCCAAGGCTGGGACCCTGGTTTGTCCAATCAGAACGCGAGTCTTCCTGGCCAGTGATTGGTTCAGAAAAGGACCCAAGCCCGTGCCTTCTGCAGCAGCCTGAGGACCCAGAAAGCAAACTTTTGTTTCTCCCTAGAATGTGCTGTTGGGCGGCTCTGCCTCTTCAGCTGCTTTTGTTTGTTTCTTTCTTTCTTTTTTAACTGTCTGCGCCTCTTGGATTCTCTTCCATCACCTCTTCTGAGGGCAGCATCGTTTTCCTGTAGAACCTTCTACAATAAGCATGTGTGTCCAACCCAGCAGCTCAACAAGCCTTTCCCTTCCCCTTGAAAATGCACTTGAGTAGCTGAGATGCCCAGCATGGGCTTGACCTGTGCTGCCACAGGTGGTCTCCTGGCGGGCAGAGACAGCCAACCGCAGCGCCATCCTCCCCAAGGTGACCATTAAACCCTCTGTCCCTTCCTGCTACCCTTAGTTTGACTATTTCCTTCTTCTGGTTGTTTTGGAATTGATTGATTCTTTTTTAGTCACTTAAGAAAGAAACTTCTGTTCTCATCTGAAACCTTTCTTTTTTAACATAAATATTTAATGCCGTGTAGTCCTCTCACGTTACATTAGCCACAGAACCCAGTTTAGATGTGTTTTCATTTCAGTTCAATGAGAAACACCTTCTCACCTCCTTTGGCCCCCCACCCTCAAGCTACTTAGGAGACTGTTCTTTGATTTGTTAATGAGGGCATTTTCTAAATATCCTTTGGTTTTAGAATTCTCATTCAATTCTTTTCTGACATACACTTTCTGCAACTTAAATTTCTTTTGGTATCAGGAGATGCTGGTGTCTCCTGGCAAACCCTGGTGGATGTCCCCCATTTGCTTAGCAAAGCCACTCACGTGCCTTCTCCACTGCTGCCACTGCCTCTGCGTAAGTGTCCCTAGTGTCATCAAATCTAGTTGGCAGAGCACAGCTCCATCTTGGGCCCTTGCTGATTCTGTTTACTTGCCGCATTGATTACAAGGTGAAGGTTATCATCCCACTGTAATTATGGATCTGTCACCTCTTTCCAGCCCAATCAGTATGTGCTTCACATACTTAAAAGTGCTCTTATTAGCTGCCTGCATGCTCAGGATCACAGCTCTTGACTAATTGACCTCTGTTCCCATATAACATCCTTTTTGCCCAGAGACTATGTTCTGAGGTCTGTACTAACTGATAGATGTGGGACTGTTCCCAAGCTCCTTAAGACAGCATTTACCTTCTCTCTCATTGTGTGGTTTAAATGAGAATGGCCCCAATAGGTAATATGTTTGAATGCTTGGTCCTCAGTTAGTGGAACTGTTTAGGAAGGATTAGGAGGTGTGGCCTTGTTGGAGGAGGTGTGTCACTAGGCCCAGCCCTTCTCCTCCCCTCCTCCCTCTGCCTACTGCCTGTGGATTGGGATGTGAAGCTCTCTGCTATTTTTTCAGAACCATGTCTGCCCACCTGCTACAACTGTTCCCACCATGATGGTAATGGATTAACCCTCTAATACTATGAGCAAGCCCCCAATTAAATGCTTTCTCTTGTATGTCGTCTTGATCATGGTGTCTCATCACAGCAATAGAACTAAGGAACACATCTGTATACTTCCACTCCATTTCCACCTGTCTTTCCAGCAAAGCACAGTGCAAGCCTTGCTTTTTCATCCAGTCAGATCATCCCTGCCTTTAAGGTGTTTTATGCAGGTTTAAGATGTTTATGAAAATTTCACTTAATACAGTTATTGATCTAGTAGCAGCTTCCGGATCACCACGTACCGGTTATTTTCTTCCCTCAACACTTCTTTGTTCTGCTCATTTTTAGTATGATTTGAGTGTTCCTTGTGATTTTATTTTGTCTCCACTACTGATGTATTAGTGGCATATGTTGCCAGTTTTTTAAGGACTACCCGGCTTTGAGCAGAGTCCGTGGACAGAAGTCTCACTCTGTCTATAAATAGCATGTGGCAGGAGACTGGGAAGAAGCCTCTGTCTGGAAAAGTGGATCCACAGGATGCTCCAACCTCCTCCCAGAGAAGTTGACAGGGTTTGACTTATATAGAAAAGTGAGAGCCTGCTGTTCAATGAAACAGCTGCTCATGACGCGGAGAAAGAGCAAGCAGTAACAGTGGGGCTCTGACAGCTGCCCAGAGCATTAGGGCCCGTGATGTCACTGGGGGGTGGTGTCACCTTGCCAGCTCCTCCACCTGGCAGGCTGGGCCTAGAGGATAATCCATAGACCTTAGTCATATTGTTCCCTCTGCTCCTCTTGCTAAGAATGCCATGACTGACCCCACCCCTGACCCCAAAGCCTGCCTGGGCATCTGTCATTGGTCTCTGAAGGAGAGTAATGGCTGTTTGCTGCATACCTGACTCTGTACAAGTGAAGCTGGCCAGCTCCATCCATCTCTGAGTGTCGGTGAGCAGAGCCGAGACATGCATAATAACATGCATATTGTCTAGGAAGCTGAGTGTTCAAAGAACGAAGAAAAGTATCAGAGACAGGGGGAAAGATCATTCCCCAGCATCCAATTAATCAGCGAGAGCATTTTTCTTTTTAAGTTGCTGCTAAGATCTCTGAAGAATGTAAAGCTGGATAGGACTGAATGATGGTGGACATCTTCCCCTTCACAAGAGAGTCTGGTACATTAACGCTCCACCCAGACAAAGTCTCACCATCACCCTCAGATACCAAACAAAACTGCTGGAATTCTCAAATGCCCCTCCCTTTCAAGTCACACACTCTTTCTGTCTAATACTTAACTCAAGCACTAACACCCCCAACTCTCTAGTAACAACTGTCAACAAGCACACACACCCTAAGCATACCCAGATGTCCCTCCAAGTTGACTAAGACTGAAATGTCCTCTCCCTCTCCTTTGCCTTTCATGGGAACCTTGAAATGAGGCATAGTTCCTAATTACAATGAGACTTGAGCTGGCCCAGCTAGGATGTGGTCACATGCCCTCTAGTCATGAAGGATGCGAGGCAGGTAGGGTAGCCTATCACACAGCAGAGGAACTGGCCTGAGACCCAACTTCCCGGCCTCCCAGCCTTCCTAAGCCCTGGCCTCTTTTCTATTCCCTCTGCCTCTTGTTCCCCCAACACTCTCTGTCTACTTCCACTCATCCTGAATCAGTTTCTGTTTTCTACTTTCTAAAGCAGTTGTTAACATAAAAACCATGGCAGGTAAGAGACCCTTGGGGAAATTAAGCCTATTTTAGCCTGGTTATCTGGAAGAGCCAGCAGGAGAGCAATTAAAGCCCTCTCTGTGCCATGGGGGAAGTAAGCAACCACTGGCTTGATACTTGAGGAGTAACTCAAGTGGAGTCCCTGTGTCCTGAGGCCTAGCACTCTCTGGAGAGCAGGCTCTGGAGACAGGAAGGGAACATAAAGTGGAAGGAGAATGGGCACTTCTGATGGCAAGAAGCTTCAAGTGTCACCAAGACCCTCAGTTCCCATCTAAAGGCACGGTCACCTAGAAGCCTCCAGAAGCCACGAGATTCACTTCCATTCTTTGCAGAGCAGAGATCACTGAGCACCACATGTGGAGTTTAACACCGGATTCTAATGACTTTGGACTCATTACCTGACCAGGTTGGAAAGTACAGGGTAATTGCAGAGGTGCTGGAGGCCTTGACTGACCCTGATACACTGCAAAGCCAGAATCTGTAAGAATTGGAGGAGTCTTTGTCTGCCAACAACATTAACCAACCTGAGAGATCTGAGCAGATGGGAGTGGAGGATATGAAAGAAGTTCATGGGATCAAAGAAAAGACCATTGAGCTGTACTCAGAAGATACAAGATCCAGGCTCAGCAAGAATAGTCATCACCCAGGCAGCAGCAGAGGCATCTGGAAAAAGTGAGGAACTGGCCGGACCATTGCTTTGCTTCCTATTATTTTGGAGAGGATTCAAAGTATACAGAAGAAATGATGTCCTGCAGCTTCACCTGCACCAATGGCTTTGCCTAGTTGGTACACCTTTTCACTGGCACAGAAAACTCAAGCCTCTTTATCTACCTCCTCTACCTGTATCCGCTGGGGATGGTAGATTCCCTACAAAGAAAAATCCTTCTATGCTATGGGGAAGTAAGAAGCTACAGGCCTGATACTTGAAGAATGCCTCAAGTTGAGCCTGTGTATCCTGGACGTCATTTCCAACTGGAAGTAGAGTGGATACTAGGTAAGTCATTGAGGTGCTCCCACCCATGACTGGAAGATACCCTGACTTCAAGGACTCTCAAGAAGAGGGTCCACACTCTGTCTTCTACGTCATGATGGTTGAGCTCATGCCTTAAGGCTGCATGCAAAACCCAAGGCCATGTTTAAACCATCATGTTTAAAAACCTGATGCTGTGGGATGTCTTTCTGTACTCTGTGAATACATGCTGTTCCTACTGGTTAGTAAATAAAGCTGTTTTGGCCTACAGCAAGAAAGCTTATAGCCAGGCTGGAAATCCAAGTAGAGATACAGAGAGAAGAAGGGCAGAGGAAGAGATGCCAGCCACTGCCCAAGGAGTAGCAAGATGCCAGCAGACCAGTAATGCCACGGTCATGTAGCAACTTATAGATTAATAGAAATGGGTTAAGTAGTAAGAGTTAGCTAGCAAGAAGCTTGAGGCATAGGCCATCCAGTTCATAACTAATATAAGCCTCTGATTATTTTATAAATGTCTGTGGGACTATGGGGCTGGGTAGGACCTGAGAAATATGGGACTGCAGGACCAGGTGGGACCAGAGAAACTTCCCCTACATTTGGCAGCCAACATGGGATGCCATTTATAGGCAGAAGTTTCTATTCAGCCAACAACTCCCAAATACCCAGTAGCCACTTCCCTAATTACCACACAGAAGCTTGTGTTACTCAAAACTGCTTGGCCATTAGCTCAGGGTAATTATTGGCTAGCTTTTACACTTAAATTAACTCATAATTCTTACCTATGTTTAGCCACATGGCTTGGTACCTTTTCTCAGTTCAGCATTATCATCTTGCTTCCTCTGTGTCTGGCTGGTAACGCCTCACTTTGCCCTTTCTCTTCCCAGTATTCTCCTAATCTGCTCGCCCCACCTATACTTCCTCCCTGGCTACTGTCCAGTCAGCATTTTATTAAACCAATTCAAGTGACAAATCTTTAGTTTACAAGAACATTATCCCACAGCAACCTGATATGAATTTTGAACATGTTTAAAGCATACTGGGATCTAAGATCTCTCATTTACTCTTTCTTGCTGCTGCAGAACATAAAGCCACTTTGCAAGCAGAAGCCTGAGCCAGGCAGTTAGGATCTCATACCCTAGGATAGCTGGCCATATGGCCAATCCCACAGGCCAAAGGCAGAATCTCACTTACTGAGATGTAGTATATAGAACCTGCAGTGGGCTAACACATGGCTTTCCTGGGACAGATCAGGTTTCTGGAGTGTGTGACCTTACATTCCCTTTTCAAGCCAGGATAGGACCCCAGCATGCAGAGCTCCTGAGGTTGTTTTGCTGTTCTGTTTCTTTGAGACAGAGTCTCTTAACCCAGGCTAGACAGGAACTCATTATATAATCCAGGATGGCCTCAAACTCATGGAAACCCTCCTATCTTAGGCCCCAAGCCCTGAAAGTACAGATGTAAAACACTATACTGGGCTTGAACTACGAGTTTGAAAATCAGAAAAGCTCTTGACAAACCTGGGACACTCTACGTGGTCACACTAGTCTGTCCTTGACATTGATATTAGCACAACTCCTCCTCTGTGACCCAGGTATCCCAGGCAGCCCCTGCTGGCCCTCTCCCAAAACTCTGCAGCAGCCTGGACTTGGAAAACTACAGACACTAACGTGTAATTTAAGATATTGACTTCCCAGGGCATTAAAAGGTAGGAGTTCAGCAACTTCCTTGAAATTCCTTAGCCACATTCTTTCTAGGAACTCATCAAACATTCACAGGCAGGCAGCATATGACAGGGCATGATGGAGATGCTAACATCTCCTCTCCCCACAAGTTTCCTATTAACTGACTCCTGAGTCACTCAGTCCCTGGAAGGCGGGGAGTGGGTAGACTTACACACAAGTTCCCCCAAGGACCAGGCTGTTATTTACTGCTGAGCAGAATAGCAGAGATTCATTTTGCACTCCATAATACTTCTACCAATAATAGTAATTACAGCTCCATCAACATTACCATTTACGTATGAAATATTATGGCCCGGATGTCTAATTAACATAGTAATTAGACATATTAATGTATCTCCTTCTTCATTTCAAATCCATAATCTCCTCTAATTGCGCCTAATGTACTCAGTTTGAACGGATGCTGATATTTTGAAGTGTAAAATTGTAAGTTACCCCATTAACCAAAATCCAGTGGCAGCAAAATCAAGCTGAATGCAATTATACCTCTTGTCTGTGCTGTTACTAGCCAGTGGGACTGAGGAGGACAAGATATTTTCAACTGTAAATTACCCATGCAGACTGGGACTAGGTATTCACATTTCCTTCCCATGACATGGTTTCACAGAGAGAGATCAGAGACAGCGGCGATTGCAGTCATACCAGTATCAAGCCAGGCAGCTCCAGTCACCAAGCCCTAGCATGAGCACCATTTGGACTCAACAACAAACAGAGTTCCTACAGCCCATAATGAGCCTGGGATCTGGGGGCAGCTGTCTGCGAGCAGAGTCCATCTCCACTCCTCCAAGTCCTACCTCTCATCCCACAGCACGACAAATCCAGACTCAGCACAGGGCCCTCACACTGGAACATGGGCAGCAGCCAGTCCTGATGTCTCACAGCCTCTTGTGTCAGTATCATCCACATTCAACAGATTCCCCCACCAATGGCTGGGAAATGACCAAGTCTCTACAGATGAGGACCCCCAACCAGGCTTTTTCTCAGACTGTTGCGTTACACACGGCTTTGGTTAATGAGAATCCTCCATTATGCGGCAAGAAAATAGAGGTAGGACCTGGTGACTGCAGTACCAAAAGTAACACATGGAAGAATTCAGTTTGCAGGAAAACCCTAAAGCCCGTCCCTCCCTGGGGGAGGCTTCATACAATAATAGAACATGCTCAGGAGAGACTGGAAGCCTTACCATCCTTACCCAGGCTTCATCTAATAAACAAAGTATGGGCAAGGAAAGCCCCCATATACAGCTGGGGAAGGTGGGTGCTATGTAAATGTCCCATAAAGAGTCACGTGCTTTGTGACCTCAGGCCTTGGGGGCTTTACCATCAGCTCACTTATAGTGAGTGAATGAGTCCATTTCCAGTTCTTTCCTCCCTAATAAACTGTCTCCACTTCTTCTAACCCATTGCTCCCAGACACAAGAACCTGGATATTTCTTTTTTTTTTTCTTTCCTGGACTTAAATAGGGCCGTATTCATAGTGAAGGGACATCTTTGTCACCCATGTGTGGAGACAGCCAACATGCCTACAGGGAAAGATGGGATGCAGGCCCCTTATAAGGGCAATGACTTCTATAATCCACAAGGGAAGCTGGGAAGTGTAGTCTTTCAGCAGGAAACTATTCCTAACTCTGGGAGGATATAAAAAAAAGTACAGGGCAGGGCATTATAGCTGTTTTCTGCTAAGAAGAGTCTTTGTCAGAGGGGGTAGTTCTGGGTCCATTGAAGTCATGTAATAGGGAGAGAATCTTAACTTGACCAGCTGTAGTGGATCGAGAAATTGCCATCTTGATTTCCTGAGGAGACTTGGAAAATTAATGCTAGAGTGCTGAAAACAGATGATTTGCTTACAGAGAAAACACGTTTTCTGGAAATGCTCATGGAGGGACAAGAACAGAGGTGAGGGAGACGAGGTGGGACAGTGAGAGGATGTGGGCACAAAATTGATTCAGGGTGACAGTGACTGGTAACTGGTCCCTTCGCCAGGACTTTTCACCAAAACGAGCTAGAAGTATCGGAAAGGTACAGAGCATAAAAGGAAGGGAACAGGAGAAAACAGAGGACTGTTATAAAGAATTGTGTCTGGCCTGGAGTGAAAGGGATGCAGCTCCTTTTTAGCCAGCTTCTCCACAGCATCTAAAAGGTCTTTCTGAGATGCATCAGGAACAAATGAGGTTGTTGTAGGGTGAGACCCATGGGGAGAGCTTACATGGAGCATTTTGTTTGTGTAGAGGAAGTTCAGCAAATAAACAGGTAAAAGACAGGGTGAGAATGTAAGTGTGAGGATAATAAGGAAGATGGGGTGATCTTGGGGAGGAGCCAGGAATTTTCTTCTGGTCCCCTCTCAAATCAGTTAGGATCTGTTGGCCTGGAAGCAGCATTATCCAAGAAGGGCATAGATGCCATCCTTAGCAGTAGTCAGAGCTGGTCCTTTTTAATTGTGGAGTACTTCAGCAGTTGAGGAGTCCGTCCAGCTGGTCCTGAAGGATGTTAAGCTGATCTGAGCTGGTGAGAGAGAGAAGTTAATGGATGCAAAGGAGCCAGTCCAGCTGTTTTGGTTCTGAGTCCCATAAACAACGTCCAGACTGAAAAGAAGAGGGATGAATTGGATGGCCCATTAGTTCACCTTCCAGAGGTCACCCAAATAGCTTTTAGGAGTTTGGGGGGGGGCACTGATCTCTCCATGACTGCTCCAAGGCTGACAGAAGGGTGCTGAGGAGAGCAACAGTTAGTGCCTCAGAAGCTAGTCCACCCAAGGGGCCATGTTAAAACTTAACAGTTGGCAAAAATTCAAACCATCAGTCAGTAGGTAGTAACTATACACCTTTGTGGGGAACTTAAGTGACAAAGTTACATGAGAAAAACTTTGACATCAACATTAACATGAATCACTATAACATAAGGTTAAATATAAAGTTAACATAAGGTACAACTGGCTGGAGCATGGACCAGAGCCCTGTAGCAGGATAAGGTGACTATAATTAACAGTTTGTTTACATCAGACTCCTGCATAAGGAACAAGCACCCGGAAGCCTTGTAAAAGAAGTCAGCTTAAGTTAGTATATAAGGAATATATCTGAACAGAAAGTGTCGATGAGATATGTCTTGTTTTCTTACATAATGAACTTTGATGTTTATTTTAAATATTAACAATAGCAGCTGTAACTTAATGAACAAAAAACCCAAATTTTCTCAAGTAAAACACAATTGTTGGTTAGAAACAATTTGATAAGGAGACTATTACTTTAAATGGTCATATCTAGTATTTGAAAACATGACAATATATATTTTTGTTAATATCATATTGTTATACCTATATTCCAAAAGACAGTTTAATTCTAAGTTGTGTTTCCCCAAAAGAAATAATTTTTAATTTCCAATTTAAACATACTCCCAGAGACAGTGACTGCCTTACTTCCCCAACAGGCGGTTCTTCAGAACACTCCAGAACATCCTAAGTTACTGCCTGAATGACTGCCACATCAAGAGTAAATGTTCCATTTTGTAAAGTTTGCTACAATTAAGCCCATTAACAGAGCCTTTTAAAAATTCTCCATGACATTTTCACTCCATATACTCAACCAACAGATGAGAGCAGTCAGTCATGTCAAACCTGTAATAAATAATTTATATCAAAGACTGAATTGACAAAGAAGTCTACATCCAACTCTTGACTCCTACTGATGGGCAAATCCCTAGGTCACCATCTACTGACAGCAGGAAGCATGTTTTTTCAAATCTATTTAAAAATAGATCGATTGTTGAGAAGCATAATTTGTAAAGCAAGATAAGCAAGTTAAATGAGTTTTAACAAATATTGGCTTTGGGGGTGTTTTAGAAAAATGTACAAGCATCATGACCACAAGGTTCTGTGACAGGGAGAAGGGAAGCAAAACAGAGCAGGGCAGAAGACACTTTGCTCTAGAAGACAACTGGGAAGTGAACCATTTCCCATAGAGCTTACAGACGGTGAGGTGTTAACTCTAAATTCTCCCTCCTTTGCCTTGGTTCTGTGGACTATCTTTAAAGCTTTTGCTGAAACTTTAACTTTCTGTATCTTAGGATTTTAAGTTTACTAAGTGTGATTTGAAAAGGACGTACAGATTGTTTTAATTTGCTATAACATACCATGTGTGTAACTTGGATTCAACTCATGTTTAGGGAAAGGGTGTGTGCCTTTGGGGCTCACCTTAGATCCAGTGACCTGCTGCCATCTTGGCTGAGGACCTAGGCTCACCTTGGAGTAAATAACAGACACATAGCTTGCCACCATCTTGGCAGGTAATTAACTCATCAGGATAGAAGCATGGTGTGTGACTTTATCTCCACCTTGGGTAAGGTGACCACATGGTATAAATCAACTACTAAGACAGTACCCATAAAACAACTAGAGCCATTGAGCCATCTGCTTATCATTGTATCTCCCTTTTATTAGACTACAGAGGCAAAACCAGGCCTCCAAGATGGATTGTTTTATTTTATTTTCCTACATTAAGGAGGCAACAGCAGGTCTCCAAGATGTTTTGGATTAAGATGGATTTTTGTATGGTGATTTTTATCCTTATCTATATTGCCTGAGGAGAAAGTCTGGTTCCCAGGAAATGACTGTTCCTTCTTGGGAGAGGGAGGAGCAGTTTCCATCACAGGGAAATTGTTCCTGCTTAGATGATGAGCTCATCACATGGAGATCCATTTGTGAGGGTCCATTGTTCCTGGAATCCAAGGTGACTTCAGGTTTAGGGCAATGACTGGTACTGTGGGATGTCTTTCTGTATGCTGTGAATATGTGTGGCTCCCATTGGATAATAAATAAAGCTGTTTTGGCCTATGGCAAGAAAGCTTACATCCAGGTGGGAAATCCAAGCAGAGATAAAGAGAGAAGAAGGGCGGAGTTGGAGTGACTTGAGCTGCCACAGGAGCAATAAGATGTCAGCAGACCGGGAACATCAGGGCCATGTGGCAACATACAGATGAATAGAAATGGGTTAATTGAAGATGAAAGGGCCAGCTAGCAAGAAGCTAAAGCCATAGGTCATACAGTTTGTAATTAATATAAGGCTCTGAGTGATTATTTTATAAGTGCATGCAGGACTGTGGGTAGAAGAGATTTGTCCAAACCTCAGGGCTGCACAGGACCAGAGAAACTTCCAGCTACAGACTGGCAACTGATCCACTCAGGTGGATCAGAAGCTTGTAAAAGCTGACTTCCAATGCCCCTGCAAATCTTAACAGATATTCCTTAAATGATTAACATACCAATATGCAAAGCAGAACAGAGATGTAACCCAAAGTAAAGGAGACAAGTACAAAATGAAGGCAGGGCTGCCAGCCTTTTGTCTGCTTCTAGTTACCTTGCAGGCCCAAGGGAAGAGCCCGCACTCTTAGCTAAGCAGCCCCTAAGTCCATGTACACAGAGAATGCAAAGATGCCGGGCCCAGAAGAGTTCAAGAAAACCATGTTGGGGGAAGGCCACTGTGGTTGTTCGAATGAAAATGGCCCCCATAGGCTCATAGGGAGTGGTGTGGTTGTATTGTGTTCCCCAAAATATTGTGCACCCAAATAAACTTATCTGAGGTCAGGGCACAGAACAGCCACTAGATACAGAGGCTAGAAGATGGTGCCACTCACACCTTTAATCCTAGCATTCCAGAGGCACAGATCTGTCTGGATCTCTGTGAGTTCAAAGCCACATTGGAAACAGCCAGGCATGATGACACATGCCTTTAATCCCAGAAGAGAGCCTTTAATCCCAGGAAGTGATGTCAGAAAGCAGAAATTTATATAAGGCGTGAAAACCAGGAACTAGAAGCTTTTGCTGGTTAAGCTTTTAGGCTTTGGAGCAGCACAGTTCAGCTGAGAGGCATCCAGTCTGAGGAACAGGATCAGCTGAGGAACTGGCAAGATGAGGACGCTGTGTCTTGTTCTGCTTCTCTGATCTTCCAGCATTCACCCCAATACCAGGCCCTGAGTTTGTTTTATTAATAAGACTCTTTAAGATTCCTAATACAGAGTGGCACTGTTTGAAAGGATTAGGAGGTATAGCCTTATTGGAGAAAGTATGTCACTGGCTTTGAGGTTTCAGAAACCCATGCCAGGTCCCGGAGCTTTGGCTTGTCTTCCTGCTGCCTGCAGATCTGGATGTAGAACTTTCAAGCCACTTCTCCAGCACCATGTCAGACTGCATACTACCATGCTTCCTGCCATGATGACACTGGACTAAACCTCTGAAACTGTAAGTAAGCCTCAATTAAATGTTTTCCTGTAGACCACCAACTCATAAAAAATATGGCACAGAGACTTATTATTAATTATAAAAGTTTGGCCTATAGCTTAGGCTTGCCTCTTATAACTTAAACCATTTCTATTCACCTGTGTGTTGCTACATGACTTGTGGCTTTTACCTCTCCTCCTGCATGTCTTGCTCCCTCTGCATCCACTTCACAACCCTGCCTTTTTTCTTCCCCAAGACCTCTCTGTCTTCAGAAGTCCTGCCTAACCTCTTCCTGTCTAGCTATTGGCCATTCAGCTCTTTTATTGAACCAATCATAGTGACACATCTTCACACAGTGCAAAGAAATGTTCCCTAATATTTTCCTTTATGAGAGTTGTCTTGGTCATGGTGTCTTTTCACAGCAATAGAACAGTCACTAAGACTGCGGAACTGGCTGCTGGTCATAGGACCACACAGCTGGGCTTCCTTTCTAAGCCTTAGTTTCCTTGTCTGAAATGTGGAGGGCAGAATAAAAGGTCTGTAAAGTCCAGTTTGGTCACCATCTCAGCAGCCAGTTTACCTCTGCATTCTTTCCTGCCTAGCTAGGGCCATTTGTTCTAGGTGAAGCTAGCCCTCTATAGTAGGGCTCTGAATGTAATTGTCCCCATAATCTCATAGGGAGTGACACTATAAGGAGATTTGGCCTTGTTGGAATAAGTATGGCCTTGTTGAAGAAAGTGTGTCACTGTGGGGGTGGACTCTGAGGTTTCCTATGCTCAGGATCTCACCCAGTGTCTCAGTCAACATCCTGTTGCCTACAAGATGTAGGACTCTCAGATATGTCAGCCTGCTTGTCGCCATGCTCTCCACCATGATGATAATGGACTGAACCTCTGAAACTGTAAGCCACCCCAATTAAATGTTTTCTTTGTAAGAGTTGCTATGGTCATGGTGCCTCTTCACAGCAATAGAAACCCTAAGACACCCTCCTATACTGAAGCCTTGCCACCTGTGATGGAGTGTGCTTTCAGTGGCTTGTGATGGTAGTTTAATTATCAACTTGATGCAACCTAAAATCATCTGGGAAGAGAGTCTCAATAAGAGATTGTATAGATCAGGTTAGCCTGTGGCATGGATTGGTTGTTAAATGATATAGGAAGACCCTGCCTGAGTCTGGTGGCACCATTCCCCAGTTTGGGGCCTGAACAGCATAAAAGTAGAGAAAGCAGGCTGAGCAGTCAGCATATGTATGTGTTTGTTTCCCTTTGCTCTTGACCGTGGACGTGTCATGACCAACTATTTCAAGTGCCTTCCTTG
This sequence comes from Onychomys torridus, assembly GCF_903995425.1. Taxonomy (NCBI): domain Eukaryota; kingdom Metazoa; phylum Chordata; class Mammalia; order Rodentia; family Cricetidae; genus Onychomys; species Onychomys torridus. The sequence goes on along the minus strand of NC_050443.1, from coordinate 115,436,489 downwards.
ACTTCCCCAATGACGACAGACTGTAAACTGGAATCATGAGCTAAAATCAACCCTTTTTTTATCTAAGCTGCTTTTAGCTGGGGCATATCATCATAGTTAGAGAATTAAATTAGGACATGGTCCATACTGGGGTGTATTTCCTGCCTTCCTTGTGGACTGCCCCATCTCTTCTGCACTGTCATCGACCACTGGAAGGAGTCAGAGCCCGGAGCAATCTCAGCACAGTCTTGGGAAGGAGGGGTGGACTGTCTATTACCTTCACTGCTGGTCATTTCCCTGGGCCTCTAAGACCCCCACCCCACCGCTCCATTAAACAGCCAGCATGGTGCTAATGAAATGCCAGTGCTCTGAGTCTAACAACTGATGTGAGGAAGAGGCATTTCATCCTCCAATTAGAAGCTGATTTCCAGTGTTCCACCCTGTTCTTCATTACCATCACCTCTTTAATTAATTTAGCATCTTTCAACTAGCAGTTACTGAATTGCCTAAGCAGAAACAGAAAATTGAACTGGAGCCTGCTCCCAGCACAAGGTGAGCAGGCCTCTGGAGCACCTGGAAGTTATTTGGTTATTTGAATCAGAAACCATTTATCTGACATTTAGCTTAAATAGCAATTAGTCAGGGAAAAAAGACAAAGCCACTTCGAAGAGGTTCACAGGCCCTAGGCCAAGTGCAGGGAAACACTTCCTAAGCCTTGCCTTGCACTTCAGCAGGAAGCCTTAATTAGTTTCCAGGGGACTCCCACCTGCTGCTTGCCTTTCAGGGAGAAATCCTGTGGCCCTTCTCCATTGCTTACCTAGGAGGCTCGATTCCACCTTTGTTTAGATCAACAGTTCTTCAAGGCCCAACTCAAAAAAGCACATCCCAGCTCCCAGAAAGCCTCAAGCTGCCAAAGGTGCGCCTTGTTCCACCTGGGCCTCACCTACTATGTGTTCTGACCTGGGATCCCAGGGCCCATTTAAACACAAGTCCTAAAATGTCTGCCAGCCCCAAATCCTCCATTTAGAGTGGCCTTCCTAGCAGCAGTCCATACCCAACACCCCAAAAGCAAGCACACACTAACACCCCCAAAAGCAAGCACACACCTTTGACCTTTTTATGTCTGTAAGAAGAGATAGAGGGAGAGAAAGAAGAGGAGGAGGAGGGGCAATAAGAGTGAGGAAGAGAGGGAAGGGGAGGTAAAGGGGAAGGGAAGGGAAAGGAGGAAGAAGAAGAAGAAGAAGAAGAAGAAGAAGAAGAAGAAGAAGAAGAAGAAGAAGAAGAAGAAGAAGAAGAAGAAGCTACTGACCTCAGTGATTCAGTCTGGCTCTTCTCTTGAGGACACTTATAATAGCCTCTCGTACAATAAAACCTGTGAAGCTGTGAAGTGTCCATGCTTTCCTGTGACACCATTAAAGCCTGTGCAGTCTGCCCCCTCACTGGGTCACTGCCTGTGAAGCAGTCTGTGGATTTAGCACTTCCCTGATAGAAGCCTGTAGCTGACTGCTAGTGTTTGGAGACCAAGAATTTGAGAAGTTAAGGAGGGCAGGTAAACTGCTGCTCTCGGGAGGGATCAAGGCTGCACCATTGCGGCCAGAGTAGGTCCCATGTCACATCTCTGGAAAAGCCTGTGCAAGGAGCCTGAACTAGTCCAGGTCAACATAGTGCTGTCCCTGAGTTCCCCTAAATGAAGTGCTGTCCCTTGCCATCAGATAAGGGAGAGGTAGTGTCCTTGGAGTCATGAGAGTGTTAGAATAAGTATGCATCAGCCATAGCATTCAACATCAGCACCAGCATAGTAACCACATATCAGTACCCAGCACCAATGCTTCATATCAGCATCACCAGCAGACTCTCACATAATCTCTTTGGTCATCATCAGTATTATCATTCAGAACTGAAACCAGTATCAAGATGCCCTAGACACCTCATTGGGTATGGAACGAAAGAGACATGCCATTCCATCTTCAATCAGCCTAGTGGCTCTCCACCTGGAGGGCAGCTAAGGATCCCCTAGAAACTATTCAGACTCTGGATGTGGGGTCTCTACTCCAGAGATTCTGATTCATGTGTTTTGGGAGAGGGCCAGATATGAGAAGCATGGGTATCTCTCCTGGCACGCTCAGAACAGGGCCCTGCTGAAAACTTCTCAAGGCAAAGCCAACTGCCTCTCAACCTAGCATGAAAAGCAGGGTGTCTACTGAGAAAACCTCTATGTGTTTCTGTCCCACACCTGGAAAATCAGTTCTTAATCATGCTACAAAAATCCTACTATCCAGGGCTGCAAAGGCAATAAACAACCTCACACCAACCCCAAGGACCAGGACCACAGCAATGGTAAAGACAGACAAGGTCTCTAGTTTCTCCACATCTGCCTATGAATTACACCGTGTGACTGACTCTGAGTGGGACAATGGTATAAACCAACTCTGCACAGAGAATGTGAACATCAGTATGGAATCCCCATGTTCTCCTCAGGTCCCATGTTGACTGTTGACAGAGGATTTCAAGGTCCAAGGGACAACAGAGCCACCTGCCTGGGTCCACAGTGAGACGTAAGAGCTGCTCCTGGCCTGTATCAGCCTTGGAGTGTGAACACATATGCAGACACATCACTGGTTTCCACCAGCTGAGAACCAGGGGCTTCTGTGTCCTTGGCAAGTCCTCCTGTGCTCACACTTACCCTCTTGACCAAATGTTAGCCAGCTGCAAAGGTATCTTAGTTACTTTTCTATTTCTGTGGCAAAATACCATGACCAAGGTATAAAAGGAAGTATTTACTTGGGTTTGTAGTATCAAAGGGTTAGAGTCCATGATGGCTGAGTGAAGGAATGGTAGCAGGAACCACTGAGCACTCACATCTTGGTGCACAGACATGAAGCAGAGAGCACCCTGGAAATGTTAGGAAGCTTTTGAAGCCTCAACACCTATCCCTATAACAACACTGTACCCCCTGATCCTTCTCAAACAGTTCTACCACCTGGGAACCAAGTATTCAAACACATGAGCCTCCGGGGGCCAGTCTCACTCAGACCACCATGTGAAGTTTCACGGGTATGCTTAAAGTAGCTGTCCCACTGAATGGTAAGTCACTTCATATTAAGAGGCCTGCCAAAGGTCACAAATTGTCCCTGATTTAAGTATGTTGGCCTCTGGCAAGGACAAGTTCTCCTAGACACCCAGACACCGCTGGCTTCCTGTTCTCTCCCATCATGACTCTGGGTATGAGTCTGGGCCTGTGTGATAAGTGCCCGGATCCCTCTGTGCTGAAGACAGATTAAGCTGTAGGCCAACGATACTCTTCCAAAGTCAACGCAGAGCATATCTGTCAGTGTTCAATTATCCACGCTAAGCTTTGCTCGCCAAAGGCGGGCAGCGTACTTACGCCACAAACAATAGCAAAATGATTTCTCTACAGAATTTTTGAGACAGTTTCGCTATGTATCCCTGGATGTACTGGAACTATCTATGCAGATCAGTTTGACCTTGAAGTCACAGAGATTCTCCTGCCTCTGCCTTGTATGTGCTGGGATTAAAGGTGTGCACCACCACACCCAGTGACTTTGTGCAGGTTTTGCTAAGAGGTCCCCCTTAACCAGCTCTCTATCCTAGAGGGTAAACTCCTAAATGCTTTCAGTTTGGGACATTTAAGGTTGATTCCCTTTGTTACGAAGTAGATGTGATGCATCCCAATTTTAGATTAGCAGCTAATACAAAATGTATTTTTTATGTATCTAGTTGTTATGACTTAAATATAAAATGACCCCCAAGTCTTGCATGTTGAAGGCTTGGGCCCCAGCTGGTGGTGTTACTGAGAAGTTATTTGGGGTGGTTAGAAAGATGGTTGGGGGGGTGCTAGAAAGATAGCTTAACATTTAAAAGCACCCCCTACTTCTACAGAGGACTCAAGTACCCACACTAGGAGAGTCACAGCCATCTGTAACTCCAGCTCCAGAGGGTCTGGTGCCCTCTTCTGGTCTCCATAGGCACCTGTACTCATGAGCACATACCCACCTGTACACACACAATTTAAAAATATTTGTATTTTTAAAGCAGTTATCAGACCTGAGGACTCTGGCTTAGACAATGAGATTCTTGTGTAGGTCATTTTTGATGGCACTATTGGGAGATATGGGAATTAGGAATTAGGACTAATCAGAAGAGGTAGGTCCTTGGGGTATACTTTTGAAAGCTATAGCTTGCCTTCATAGCATACCCAACACCCCTGTGTGTCTCTATCTCTCCTTCTTCCCTCTCTCCCTCCTTTCTTAGCACACCTTTGTCTTTGTCTCTCTGTCTCTCCCACCCCCCACTCTTCCTGGCTGCCATGGTATTTCTGTCACAGACTTAAACAATGGAGCTAGCATCTACCAAAAACTCCGAGGCCAAAAGTCTTTAACTCATTCCCCTCCAGTGTCCTGTCACCATGGCAGGAAGGTGACTAACAATTTATCAAGCACTTTATCAGATACATAGAAATTCTGATCTTCATCAGAAGCCAGATGCAAGCAAGACAACACAGAAGTGCCCTCTTAAAGTAGGGCCTTGTCTAGTCCAGGAGTCAGGAGACCTGATCACTCTGCTGTGGGGAAATATGGGCCTCTGCCTCCGGTACCCCGTGCAGATGAGTCCTTCACTTGGCCTTCAGCGTTTGGGAGCCCTGACTTTCACAACGTCCTATGATGTAGGAGACAGAATCCTCAACCTTGAAGAGGCTTGTGCACTTGGGGAATGGACAACAAACAGAGACGTGAGCTGCAGGGAAGCATGATAGACAGCAGGGTGTACCAAGGAGGGAAAATCAAGCAGGAAGGAAAGCTAGAAAGGAAGTGGGAGGGAGGGGCACTCGTCTGTGGACACATGGGGACGTTCTCTTTTGCACACTCCCTGAAGATAGGTCCACTCCTGTTCCTGGAGCTGTGTCCACTGGCCACCTCCCTTCCTCCCTGAACCATATAAAACTCTGGGGCCTGGTTCAGCCACTCTTGAAGTTTCCTTGTTGTCTGGCTGCAGGGAACATCTTCTCTCCACCCCCTTCCCCAGCTCCTTGTTCCTCCCTATACTTCTGGATGTCCCTTTGACATCCCTGGCTCAACATTTCTGCTATGCATGACCCCTGCACACTGTGTGTCCTCAGCACTTACCTCAGACATACCCTTGCTTCCTTCATGGTCTCACCCTCCTATACTGCTTTGCCCAACTCCCAGAGCCAGCAGGTTCTGGAGCATCCATGCATTAAGTCATGCACTAAGCTGGGCTCTTATTCTGGTGAAGCCCTCCCAGAGATGGAGGCCTTTCCCAAGACTGGCTAATTCCTAGAGCCAATGGCCACTAGAGCCCCTTGTCATGTGCAAAACAACCAGTCCCTGGTCCACAGCCCCAGCCACCTCCTCAGCGAGCTCTCATTCAGGGCCATTGTCTCCCTATCTACTCAAGGGCAGCTCTGTGCCTCAGAGCCCACTAAAATGACCGAGGCTCCCAATTGTAAGTCTCTCCATTCTATCCCCACAGAGATTACTTCTGCCTCTGAACCAATCCTGAGGTTCCCGTATGGGGCTTCCTCAGTGTGACACACACCTCTTCAGAACTGTGAGTCTGAGCTATCTTTTCGGCAGCCACAGCCTCCTGATCACTTTACTTCTTCACACCACTGTAGTAATAAAACTTACTGTAGTGGGTAGCCATTCCAGCCTTGGCCTGGAAGTTCCAACCCCCATTGAGGCTTCGGTAACGGTCACACCTACAAGGCAGGGCCAAGAGAGGATGCTGAAGACTCAGGATCCAAATTAGAAGGATCTCTTTGGTGCCCAGACCCTGCATGCTGGAGGTAGACTGAGCAGAGTTCTCCAGAGAACACCACCAGACTGCACCATACCTTTGCCAGACCCTACAGTCTACCTATCCCTTCATTTGTAAGTTACGCCACAAAAGAAACCTCCCTTTTAACTACATGGAATGGCCTTAATAATTTCACCAATAACTTACATTGGTTACTAGATGTCAGGTCGACACCACCATCAGTTAAGATGGCTACTCTCACATGATGGTGCTCTGTGTTTATATATATACATATATATATGTAGGCTGATGCATCTGGAGGACTTGGTTGGATAGTATCTCTGCTGCATAAGGCTCTGATCCCCATGGGCTAGCCTGGGCTTCTTTTTCTAAGACAGAAGATCAGAGATTTTAGCACCTTTGAGAATCGGATGTCTTCCATGAGTGTGTTATATGAGAAAAATAGATAGACACATTTGCAGCTTTCTAGGAGTAACCAATAAATTCATAGGCTACATCAGTTTTGTTGTCAGCAATTTTCCAAGTAGTCCCAGTTTCCCATGACAGCTGTGTTAGTATTCTGGCCCGCCCATTGGGGACCCTCGCTGTGAATCCTGATGTAAAGCCTACTTTAAGAAAAAACTCCCCCCCCTTTTTTCTCTCTATTCCCATGAGGTTTTCTCTCTCTCTCTCTCTCTCTCTCTCTCTCTCTCTCTCTCTCTCTCTCTCTCTCTCTCCCTACCTCCCTCTTTCTCTCTCCCCTCTCTCTTCTCCCCACCAAATAAAACTTCACCAAGTGCTGTCTGCCTGGCTTCTTTGCCGCTCACCTGTTGTGAGGCTCCTCCCGCAGGCCATATTGTAACAAGCTGGCCATTGGTGGACTTGGCTTCCTTTATTCCACACTTAATTACTGGTACTCTCAGGTCACGTTAACACTTCACCAAAATGCATAAATATTCAAGTTATAAAATGGCTAAGGGTTAAAGAGGCTGTAGTGTTCAAAGAGTTTTGCTTCCAGTCAGGGTCTATAGGGGACCATCGAAGGAATCTTAGAACCAGGATGCAGATATGGATCTGGAATGGGCTGAGTGATGGGCAGGAGAAAATGCTCAAACTGTAGTCCAGGGGCAGAGGCAGCAGTCCTTTGCTCTGGCAGCTTTCCTAGAAAAGTCTGGTGATATGTGACCCAGGCAACCAGTTAGAATGCCTGAACATGTGAGTCTCGGGGTGCTCCTTCTCTATGGTTCCAGGTGAGGGGGTTCCGTCTGGCATGGTTGATAAGCTCATGTGGCCAGTGGTTTGGCATCTTTTTAGGTGTTATTAGATGTTGGCAAAGCTTCTAAGTCTGTACCACCTGCTGTGATGGCAGATGGCGGCTGTTTACTCATATAAATAAGACATAGACTCGTTCTTTCTTGGCATTCACACTCAGAACACAGAAACACTGGTCAAAATTGCTACATTCTCAAATGGAGTCATCTAGGCTGTGCCCAGCCGGAACATTGATGTTCCATAGAACAAGGGTGACCTGAATCCAGCCCCACATGGTCTCCTCAATGTCACACAGTTACTTCAGCATTTTAAGGGTCACAGTGAGTCACATGGTGCCAATGTCAGGCTGTGCCCTGCTCTAAATTACTTTATATTGTCTAAACAGTGGTTTTTTTTTCAGGCTGGACCTTGGCCTGAAAGATTCCAATTTATAAGTAGTTTTTTACTCCATTTTGAGGATGGAAGATGACTGCACTTCTGATACATGCATCAAGGACCAACAGGCAGAGAACCTGGGCTTGCAGCTCAGCTCAACTGTCTGCTCTTGATGTCTGACCATTCACCTGCTTGCCCATCTGGACCTGGTCCTACCCTTTCATCTCTGCCACTGGTTACGTCTTTGTTCTCCTTCTCCTGTGGCCTGATCTGTACAGCAGTAGCTTCTTCACTGGTTTAAGGTCCTTATCAATACAGACTGCAATACAATGAGTTTGGATCATCCCACTTCTGAACCTGTTGAACTCTGCCACAGCCTCTTTAGCTAGCATTTATTCTGCACTTACCACTATATAGACAGAGATGTAAATGAGACAATGAATGGATGGATGGATAGATGGATGGATAGATAGTTAGAAACTTAGCAGGTACTATGTTATATGTGGTATGAGAGTTAATATTAGTAATTACAATTGGTATAAAAGAACCTGTATTCACCTCAGCCAGGCTTCTGAGGTAGGCAGGATTATCTGGCAAATTATTGCCATTGAAATCATAGCACTTTATGGTATAGCACACACATGATACAAGACCAGCCAGACTCTGGGTTAGAGAGTTTATTCCACCTCTGTTCACAGAACAGAGAAAATCATAGCTAAGGAGGGGGCACTATTGTCGCCAAAGCCCCTGGAGTGTATCAACACACTCTGAGCTTTGCTCTCACACTAACTGAGTCAGCTTCCACTGTTTGTTCTTGTGGGGGCTCCAACCCTCCTGTGGTCCAGACACCAGGATCCCTGTCATCTCTCTCATCCCACCTCACTTCACACCCCCAGTTACTCTTGTGGGTTCCATGGAGACAGCAGACTGTGTTGCTCTATGCTGTATGAACTGTCACCTTCCAGCTTCAGCCTAATCCTAAATTCCATTTTCTAAAGCAACAGTCAGCATCCTGCACACAAACTCTTTCCTGATAGGATACTGAGTGGTGTTCACAACTAACACTAGAAAGATATTAATGTAGTAAAATTTCCTTGGGTTTAAAGTAGGTATGGATGGATGCTGTCCTGGGGTTCTCTGAGGATGATGAGGACTGGTACTGTGCACTTGGCCATAAGCACCTCACCTAGGGTCTCTAGGGATGAGGGGCTGCCAAGAGGCTGCTGGTTCCAAGAGAGAAGAGCTAACAGTCTGTCAGCTGCCTTCAGCCTGAGATCCTTGTCTCCTAAATGTGGGCCAAGCCAGAGTCTGTCCTCCAGTTCTTGTCTTGGACAATGACCCCTTTTGGTACAGGGCTTATCTGCCAGACTACCAGGCTATGCTACTCAGACACTCCCTCCAAGGGATCAGTCAGGACACTGTAGCTGATACCATTGGGGTTGGTTATCCATGCACATAATAGGCATTTGAATTTCATTCCACTGTCACCTCCAAGCCCCATCGGGCTCTGTTTTCCATATGTGTCACCTGTAAAGAGAGTCCTATCATTTCTGCACACAGCATACTGGGGGAGCAATAGGCATGGTGCCAGAAGGACAGTAGTCTGTTGTGGATATCGCTCTGTGTTAATAAAGTTCTGATTGGCCAGTGGCCAGGCAGGAAGTATAGGCGGGGGGACAAAGAGAAGAGAATTCTGGGAGGAGCATTAACCAGACTCAGTCCTGTTACCTACATGGGCATCCAGCCCCATCTCCCACTGGCTTTAAAGAGAATGAATAAGTGTGTCTGAGATTCATGTAGCTTCTTTGATAACAAATGACAACTAGCTGGATGGTTTGCACAAAAGAGCCCAACTTCTAACATTCCTATAGACTTGAAATCCAACATTAGGGTTTCTGCAGAGCCACGGTCCCCCTGGGAGTGCTTGATAAAGATCCTTACTTGCCTCTTAGCCCCTGACCACTGCCAGCATTCACTGGCTTGAGATAGCATCATTCCAACATATTCCATGAGGATCTCTCCATATAACATCCCCCCATCTATGTGGGTCACAGCATATAAGAACAGCAGCTGTGTTCTGTTAAAAGTACACCTGCTCTAACTGCTCCATCTTAAATGTCGATGTAGAAAAAGAAAATCTGCAAAGAGCCTGTTTCTAAATAAGGTCACATTCATGCATGCCAGAAACTAGAATGTCAACATTGGTTGTGGAGAGGGACACAGCCTAACCTACAGGGGAGGGCTGCGGAATGACAGGCAATGTCTCAAAACAGTGTGAAGACTGTGATGTGGGTGCTGGCAAATGTCAGAGCACTCCTCTGTCTGGCCTACTCCCTGTCAGAAGCCTCCTCCTGCAGCCCTGGAGAAAGTCTGGGGAGCCAGGTAAGTTCTCATCCTGAAAGAGCCAGGTTTAGAGGAGTATTTCTTCTTTTTGCTAGTAAGACATGGGGCAGGGGAAACAACAACAAAAAGTACCTTTGCTCAGGAGCTCCAGGAACTGCTAATGAAGCTGAAGAACCCAACCCTTCACTGTTTTTCATATGGCTAGAAATATGTATTTTAAAATAACCACAGCATTAGTGTGGATTCTTTTTAATCACCCCCAATAGAAATAGTCCCTTTTTAAAGCGTCACCACTCCATTTGAATACACACACACACACACACACACACACACACACACACACACCACACACACACACTCACTCACTCACTCATATCAGCCCCTACAGGGAATGTGGTAAAGAGACCACTGTAAACACATAACACCAGGAAACAACAAGATACTCTCTTACTGAAGTCTAGCAAAGGAATAAATTGAGAGCCATCCAATCCTGGCTTCTCTGGAGTGTCTAATGAAGAAATTGATAAGCTCACCTCTGGCTTCCATGCTATAAACCAAAAAGCAAATGAACAAGTTCTCTAAAGAGTTCAATTGAGCTTTATATCAAGAGCATTAAAGTCCAGTGTCTATATAGAAAAATGTCAACACCAGTTTTCAGAAGAGGAATGAGACATCAATGTGTCAGAAAAAATTACATCTCTAAGTCCCTGATAAAAAAAGACATGATAAAAATGATGAGGATGCTGTTTTTTGAATTGTCTTTGCTAAATGTTCTCAGCAATTGGATAAGAATGGATCAACATACTCTTACTAGACCCATCTCTTGTTCTAAGGGTCAGGGCTTGGTTCCCCCAGTTGTCAAAGATCCAATCATAGACATTTTATTGACAAACCACAACTTAAACAAAGGCCTAGAGAAATCTTGCTAAGATGGTCTTTGAAATTCACAGGTATTTTCAAGTTGGTATGAATAATTCAACAGGTAAAAGTTATATTTAAGTCAAATAACTCAGTTATAGAGTAAAACTAAAATCATATAAGGTAGAGAGAGACACCAACTAAACAGGAAGTAAAGACAGAATCAGACCAAGATGGCGGTTCAGAGAAAGGAAGAGAGAGGGTGTGAGAAGAGGGCTAGAAGATAACAAGTACAGTGTTCAGAGGAGTGATGCTCAGCTTGGGATGAACTTGGAAACCAGACCAAGTTAAGACAGCAGTTAACTAAATCACACAGCACACAGGCCAACTGTACCTGACCAAGCCCACTAGCACTTAAGAAGTGAGAGCGTCTGCGCACTGCTCTATATTGCAGAGATAAGTCACAGCCAGGCTCTCCTGCTGTCCCATTTCAGCTAAATGAAGCATCAGGAGATGGTAAGAGAGGTTGTGTGAGAGTAAATAGTCCACAGAGTGATGAAAGGCTAATATAAAACCCATTCATTCTGTTGTTTATCACATTTGACAAGAAATTGAATGCTATGAAACAGAAATTGTCACAAAAGAAACACATTTCATTAGAGGGAAGAAGCTTAACACATCCCTAGAACAACTCATCTGCCCATTTTCAATTTCTACTGAGATCTTTGCAGAAGTTATAGTGAGAGAGAAGGAACAAATTTGGAGTTTCACTAAATTACGAGATTGGGAGGGGAGCAAGTGGGTAAAACTTGACAGGGAGACATCATATGCAACAGAGGCCAATGGGAGACACAATAAACCATCCACAGACTCAGCCCTCAGAAGACATCAGAATGAGATATTTACCCAAATAGTTCAGGGAGGCAGGAACTTTGCAAATTAAAGGACACAGGATAATGAGGAAACAGGGTCATATGACATTTGTTAAAGCTTCATTGCCAAGGCCACTGCACCACTGCTCAGAAAAGGGACAGCAGACTGTACTGTAACTGAGAAAGGTTCTATTTGCCAGGAGATTAGATGTAGATTTGCACCCAAATTGTCTCTTAAGACAAATTCCAATTTTCACCAAGTATTTCAGGAGAGAAATCCCACAAAACACCAAGGTGGAACCTTAGTCAAATTCAGATGCCAGGATTTGGGAACCCAAACCATCAGGATTTACAAAGTGTTGTCCTTAGAAAACACAGGATCACAGAATGCTCACAAGTTGCAAGGAATTTGCTCTTAAATTGTGTTTGGTAAACTGAAACTGTGATAACTAAAAAAGAAAAAAAGAAAAGAAAAGAAAAAACCTGTCCCCCAGACTTCTTATAAAACAATGGAATGCATGGATCAGCAACAAAGCCATTGGTAAATCGAGAAGGGGCCTAAGGTGCCTGCCAGCCAACCAGGCTCTTACAATATCGTGTTGCACAACACCTCCAACACACAGCTGATGCTGCAGCTCTCCTGCTGCCAGAATTCTGCAACATGTTATCTTGTTACTCCAAGTACCCATCCCACTAAAGAAGAACACCCCATAGTCTGCATTTTCCAAAGAGGGACAAACACTTCTCAGGCACCGTCAGGCTCAAGTCGACGCCTTGCCCCAAGTTCTCGGTGTGTGTCCTGGGGGACCAGCAACACTGCGATGAGGCCAAGGCCGTGGACATCCCCCACATGGACATCGAGGTGCTCAAGAAGCTTAATAAGAACAAGAAGCTGGTCAAAAAGCTAGCCAAGAAGTATGATGCCTTTTTGGCCTCAGAGTCTCTGATCAAGCAGATCCCTCGTATCCTGGGCCCAGGCCTCAACAAGGCTGGCAAGTTCCCTTCCCTGCTGACACACAATGAAAACATGGTGGCCAAAGTCGATGAGATGAAATCCACAATCAAGTTCCAGATGAAGAAGGTGCTGTGTCTGGCTGTTGCTGTTGGCCATGTGAAGATGACTGATGATGAGCTGGTCTACAACATCCACCTGGCTGTCAATTTCTTGGTGTCCTTGCTCAAGAAGAACTGGCAAAATGTCCGGGCTTTGTACATCAAGAGCACCATGGGCAAGCCCCAGCGTCTGTACTAGGATGCTCCAATAAACCTTAGTGCTACTGTAGAAAAAAAAAACAACAACAACAACAATGGAAGACAAGAAACTCCAAAAATGGTTGGTAGGTTGGTTGACTATTTAGTTGGTTGACTATTTAGTTGGTTGATTATTTAATTGGTTGGTAGATTGGTTGGTTGGCTAATTGGTAGACGAGTTGGTAGAAAATTTGTTTATTGGCTGATTGGTTATTTGGTATATAGGTTAGTGGGGAGGTTGGTTGCTATAGTGGCAGGGGTGTTGGCAGGCTAGTTGGTTAATGAGGTTGATTAGTTAATTAGCAAATCAATTGGTGGATTGGTACATTGCTTGACCATTTGTTTGATAGGTTGATAAACTATAGGTTGCTTCCTAAATTTATAGGTTAGCAGAACTGGTTTGTGGTTGGCTGGTTGGTAGGGTACTTGGTGAGTAAATTGGTTGGTTGGTGGATTAGTTAACTGGCTAATTAGTTGGTTGCTTAAGTGGTTAGTTGGTATATCAGTTGGTTGTTTGGTAAGTGGGTTAGTTACTTGTGCTTGATAGGTCTGACAATTGATGTATTTCTTGTAAAGTTGTGTTGATGGCATGGTTGGTAGGGTAGTTGTTAGAAAGTCACTCAAAACTATGCTCATGTCTCTATGGGCTAAGGTGGTCTCTATTGTATCTACAAGTTCCAAGGAGTACTCCCAAAGAATTCCATTTAGAATTATGGCTAGATGTCTCTTGGCAACAAGCAAATACATTCACATTTTAGGGCTCTAAGGAGACCTATAGTCAGCTCAGCCTGGCCTTCATTTGCTTGAAGTAAGTCCTGCTTTAAAGGACAACAGGATTGGAGGAGAAACAAAACAACAACAACAAAACAAGAAGAGGCCTCTTAGATCACTAAGCATCTGTAGTAAGACAAACTTGCAAAATCTTTAAGTCTTAAAAAGTCAGAAGCAAGCTAACAATGAGTACCCTTCAGAACTATGGTCACACATCCACCAAGCTGCCCAGAGCAGCTGCCCTGGGATGACAACCTAAACCTCACAGGAAACATCTACAGCTTTTCTTCCCGCCAAACAGCACATTCAGGGCCACTCAGACAACTTTCTGAAACTCCAGCATCGTGTCCCAAGACCCCTTGCTCATAATAGTTCACATCTACTTAAAGCCCTAACAGTAATAAGTGTGGGACCTTGAAAACCATTCAGAGCCTGGCACATGGCTCAAAAGTCCTACTGTTTTGAAGTTTCTGTGTCCATGTAACAAAAGTGGTTATACCTTTCCTGAAAACAAGACCCTTTCTCCTGCTATTGAGGACAGCCTGGGTCCCTGCAGGGGTCTGTCACCAAGGAGTCCCAGTGCATGAAACAATGCACAGAGGGCTCCAGCAGTAGACCTGAGTGATAGTGACCTCTGAAGGCAAACATGTCTGTGAGTAGTGGCCAGCAAACCACAGAGGACGGGAGAGGCTGAGCAGGATGTCAGAAGGCAAGGCTGCTTCAGGGAAAGCTCTACCAGAATGGATAAGTAGATGGAGATGCCACAAAGATACAGTGAGAGATGCAGCACACAAGGAGGTGGCAGGGGACAAAGCTGGGATGGAGAAAATGAAGTAATTTTTCCTTAAAGAAACCAGTAATTGAGGGCATGTTTTTCTGTTGAAAATGCCTAAATGTGACCTTACCCTCTTCTAATTTACCTGAGATGAAGCTGAGATTCCAGAAGTTTCTCAAACATCCATGAGGAGGCAGTGATGCAGCCACCATATGTGCCTTCTCTAGTACAAATGTAAGAACTCTGATGGCTTCAGAAAATCCAGGACACACCAAACCATGTCCAGTTGGTCTCCTTTGTGAACCACACATCATGCCAGCTTCCAGCACAGACAGGTACCCGCACACACTCACAGCAATGTTGAGTGGGGAGGGACAGGTGGGCTTCTCAAGCAGCAAAGACAGAAGGGAAATCCCCTCCACACTTTGAGCAATACTCCTGGCCAAGACTCACGCTGCCATCATCCCCCAAGCAGCTGACAGCCACACTCAAAACGCACCAACATCAGTCACCTGGAAACCTTCTGTCCTGCTTTCTGGACAGCATGATGCACCTGGCCCTCCCAGACCACCACCTTGTCGTTGTTCACCAATGTCATCAAGGGTAAAGTTTTCCTAAAAAGCTGAGTAGAAGCCACCAGTAAAGTATGCCCATTCATAAACCACCATAACAAGTGATTAAATGGTGCTGTATTTTCCTGTTCTGATGGGACAACACAGAGGCTTTGCCATGGCATTGGCTGTTAGTCACTGATGTGGAGCTGGGAGGAGCTGTTCCAGTTAGGATTTCATCAGCTGCTTGCATAGAGGCAGAACCCTTGCATCCTGCCTTCCTTTCACCAAATGATGACAGTGCTGAGAACTGTGTCATACCCTGGCTGGTTTTTGATTGTTGAACTCATCAGTGGCTCACACCAAGATGCAGAAATTATAGGATCTCAAGAACACAGTATAGAGATGATACAAGTTTGAACTTGGAGTGTGTATCTGAGCCCCCATACGCCTCCCCAGACTCTCACTAGGCAGATATGGTGGAAGAGAGGCCACTTCCCAGAGAAATCTCCCACACACATTATCCCTTCAGGGACAATGGAGCCCAGAAGGATCTACAGAGCGCTGAGTGTTTCCTGGTTCCCAGTTTCCAGGTATCAGTTGGCTATAACCAAGAGCCCCAAGCTTGGTCATTTTAAGCCACAGAAATTTATCATCATACTTCTGGAGATCAAAAGACCAAAATGAAGGCAATGGCAGGACTGACTCCTTGCAGAGACCCAGAAGCATAATCTGACCCTGCCTCTCTCCTGTCTAGAATCTGCTGGCCACACTGGTTGTTCCTTTGTAACACGAATCTTAAATGGTCTTATAATAAAAATCCTGGAGCCAAATATTGAGGTGAGAGCTGAATGATCAGAGAAGCAGAACAAGCTAGCCACAAGTTCTTACCTCTACGAAACCCTCAGCCTCAAGAGAAATACTTCCTGTTTACTCACACTTTATATACCTTTCTGTGCCCTGCCATCTTACTTCTTCCACACCTGGCTCTGTTCCCAGTGTGGCCTTGAACTCACAGAATTCTGGATGGATCTTTGCCTCCCAAATGCTAGAATTAAAGGCATGTGCTACCACTGCCTGACCTCTATGTTTAATGTAGTGGCTGGTTTTTTCCTCTGATCCCCAGGCAAGCTTTATTGGGGTGCACAATATACCACCACATTCCTTGACCTATGTTACAGTTTAAATATAAGCTATCCCCTGGCCTCGTGTTTACATACTTGCCCCCAAGTGGTGGCACTGTTTAGAGGGTGGAAGAAGTAGATAACTGGAGGATGGGCCTTGAGGTCTACAGCCTGGGCCTGGCTTCTTGTCCTGTCTCTGCTTCTGGTTCTGCTGTTCACCCCTCCCTTCTACCCCTCAGCTGTGATCTGTTCCCTCAGCCATGTTTCACTCCATGAGGGACTGAATAAACCTCTTCTCCTTACAGTTGCCTCTTGTAAGGTAAACAAAGAGAAAAAGAACCCATTCATCAGGGAGCACATCACTCAACCCTCTGCCTCTGATATTCTGCAATGGGGCTTGCCTGATCTAAACTCAACACAGTCTCATTTTGAGATTCGTATGTTAGTCCACCTGCAAGGATACTACCTACAAATCAGGGTCATGTTCACAGCTACTTAGGCGTGTCTATCATGGGAACACTGTTCATCCCACTACAGCCTGAATTTAAACATATGCAGACAAAGATGTGGATGAGTTCTTTTACCTTCTGGTGTCTGCTCAAGTGATTGACTTTGCCTCTCCAAAGGGCCAAAGGCAGCAGGATTTTGTCCTTTACCTCAGTCTAGCAGAAGTATATCTTAGGCAGCAGCTTTCCACTTGGCAATGGACCAAAGCTCAGAGAGAAATCATCTAGAATGTTGATACTGAGACTCTTGGTGGAGGCAGGGGTTTTAGAAAAGGAGTGTTAGAGAAGATCCATCCTCCCGCCCAATGAACAGCACCTGGAAAAAGCAAGACAGAGCTCTGGCCTTGACATGACTGGGACAGGTCATAGCTGGGCATGCCTGGATAGACAGGACCAATCATTTCTCCCAGCAGGTAGTTGCTCATCACTCCCTCTGCTGGTTCAGCTCCCTGGGCCCTGGAGCTATTCTAGAAACATGCCAGTGGAAGACAAAGAGCGGGAAGCCTGTGGCCTGCACCCTCAGCAGGACTCTTGAGTCTCCGCTGGATATGCCGAGGCTACAGTAATAGTTTCATCTCATGAGTCCATCCTCAAATGTCTCGGAAAAACTCAGTTAAGGTATACCAATGCCACTATAATGTTTAACCTTTGCACTGTGGCGTGGAGATGAGGATGACTCAAACAAGAAGTCCCTGGATAGCCTGCTTCAAATCTTGACAAATCACCTGAATGGAAGGATAATCTGATATACAGTGTAGCAGAAACAAGCCTAGTTCCCAATTCTTCAAACACTTGTGCCAAGCTCTCTGCTAATGTGTCTGTGAACCTGTGTTGGATGGGCAGTTTAAGCAAAGACAAGTGCTCAGATTGACTTAAGAAATGAAAAGGGGGACATAACAACAGACAATGAGGAAATCCAGAGAATCATCAGGTCATACTTCAAAAACTTCTACTCCACAAAACTGGAAAATCTAAAAGAAATGGATAATTTTCTGTATAGGTACCATATTCCTAAGTTAAATCAAGACCAGATAAACCATTTAAATAGTCCAATAACCCCTAAGGAAATAGAATCAGTCATTAAGAGTCTCCCAACCAAAAAAAGCCCTGGACCTGATGGTTTCACTGCAGAATTCTACCAGATCTTCAAAGAAGACTTAATACCAATACTCTTTAAATTGTTCCACATAATAGAAACAGAAGGTATATTACCAAACTCCTTCTATGAGGCTACAATTACCCTGATTCCTAAACCAAACAAAGATGCAACAAAGAAAGAGAACTACAGACCTATCTCCCTCATGAACACTGCTGCAAAAATACTCAATAAAATTCTGGCAAACAGACTCCAAGAACACATCAAAACAATTATCCACCATGATCAAGTAGGCTTCATCCCAGGGATGCAAGGGTGGTTCAACATACGAAAGTCTGTCAATGTTATACACCATATAAATATAAACAAACTCAAAGAAAAAAACCACATGATCATCTCACTAGATGCAGAAAAGGTATTTGACAAAATCCAACACCCCTTCATGATAAAGGTCTTGGAGCGATCAGGAATACAGGGAACATACCTAAACATAATAAAGGCAATCTACAGCAAGCCAACAGCCAACATCAAATTAAATAGAGAGAAACTCAAAGCAATACCACTAAAATCAGGAACAAGGCAAGGCTGTCCCCTCTCCCCCTACTTATTCAATATAGTACTTGAAGTTCTAGCCACAGCTATAAGACAACATAAAGAGATTAAGGGGATACAAATAGGAAAGGAAGAAGTCAAGCTCTCCCTATTTGCCGATGACATGTTAATACACATGAGTGACCCCAAAAATTCAACCAAGGAACTGATACAGCTAATTAAAAACCTTCAGCAACATTGCAGGATACAAGATCAACTCAAAAAAAATCAGTAGCCTTCCTATATACAGTAGACAAACAGGCTGAGAAGGAAATCAGAGATACATCACCCTTTACAATAGCCACAAATGATATAAAATACCTTGGGGTTACGCTAACTAAGCATGTGAAGGACCTATATGACAAGAACTTTAAGTCCCTGAAAAAAGAAACTGAAGAAGATGTCAGAAAATGGAAAGATCTCCCATGCTCATGGATAGGCAGGATTAACATAGTAAAAATGGCAATCTTACAAAAAGCAATCTACAGATCCAATGCAATTCCCATCAAATTACCAACACAATTCTTCACAGATTTGGAAAGAATAATACTCAACTTCATATGGAAAACCAAAAAACCCAGGATAGCCAAAAGAATCCTGTACAATAAAACAATATCTGGAGGCATCACAATCCTTGACCTCAAGCTCTACTATAGAGCTACTGTAATAAAAACAGCTTGGTACTGGCATAAAAACTGACATGTGTACCAATGGAATCGAATTGAAGACCCTGACATTAACCCGCACACCTATGAACATATAATTTTTGACAAAGAAGCCAAAAATGTACAATAGAAAAAAGAAAGCATCTTCAACAAATGGTGCTGGCATAACTGAATGTCAATGTGTACAAGGCTGCAAATAGACCCATATCTGTCACCATGCACAAAACTTAAATCCAAATGGATCAAAGACCTCAACATAAATCCAGCTACTCTGAACCTGATAATAGAGAAAGTATGAAGTACTCTTGAACGCAATAATACCAGTAGCACAGACACTGAGAGAAACAATCAATCAATGGGACCTGTTGAAACTGAGAAGCTTTTGTAGAGCAAAGGACACGGTCAACAAGACAAAGCGACAGCCTACAGAATGGGAAAAGGTCTTCATCAACCCCACATCTGACAGAGGGCTGATATCCAGAATATATAAAGAACTCAAGAAATTAGACATCAAAATGCCCAACAGTCCAATTAAGAAATGGGCTATAGAACTAAAAAGAGAATTTTTCACAGAGGAAGTTCAAATGGCTGAAAGACATTTAAGGAATTGCTCAATATCCCTAATTATCTGGGAAATGCAAATCAAAACGACTCTGAGATACCACCTTACACCTGTCAGAATGGCTAAGATCAAAAACACAGAAGACAGCTTATGCTGGAGAGGATGTGGAGCAAGGGGAACTCTCCTCCACTGCTGGTGGGAATGCAAGCTTGTACAGCCACTTTGGAAATCAATATGGTGCTTCCTTAGAAAATTGGGAATCCATCTCCCCCAAGACCCAGCTATAGCACTCTTGGGCATATACCCAAGGAATGCTCAATCATACCACAAGGGCATTTGCTCAGCTATGTTCATATCAGCTTTGTAATAGCCAGAAGCTGGAAACAACCTAGATGCCCTTCAACTGAAGAATGGATAAAGAAAATATGGTACATATACACAATGGAGTACTACTCAGCAGAGAAAAACAATGACATCATGAGGTTTGCAGGCAAATGGATGGGTCTAGAAAAAATCATCCTGAGTGAGGTAACCCAGACTCAGAAGGACAAACACGGTATGTACTCACTCATAGGAGGATAGTAGATGTAAAACAAAGATGACTAGACCGCTACACAACTCCAGGGAGGCTACCTAGAAAACGGGATCCTAGGAAAGACCCAAGGATCACCCAATGACAGAGAAATGGATGAGATCTACATGAATAACCTGGACGACAATGGGAGTAATGAAGGGCAAGATTTGAGGGAAAGAAAGCTTAGGGGAGCAGAAGATCCCAGCTGGATCAAGAACAGAAAGGGAGAATGAGGAATAACAGATAAATGAAGACCACATGAGAACAGGAATAGGCAGAGTGCTCGAGAGGTCCCCAGAAATCCACAATGATATATCCTCTGGAGTCTGCTGGCAATGGTTTAGAGAAAGCCTGATCTAACCTAGTCTGGTGATCAGATGACTAAACACCCTAACAGTCGTCTTGGAACTCTCATCCAATAAATGATGGAAGTGGATGCAGAGATCCTCAGCCAGGCCCCAGATGGAGCTCCAGGTGTCCAACTGTCGAGAAAGAGGAGGGTCTGAAAGAGTGTGAATTGTTGAATCCAAGATTGGAAAAAGCACAGGGACAAATAGCCAAACAAATGGAAGCACATGAATTATGAACCAAAGGCTGTGGAGCCCCCAGCTGGATCAGGCCCTCTGGACAAGTGAGACAGTTGAATAGCTTGATCTGTTTGGGAGGCACCCAGTCTGTGGGACCAGGATCTGTCCTTAGTGCATGAGCTGGCTGTTTGAAACCTTGGGCTTACACAGGGACACTTAGCTCAGTCTGGAAGGAGGTGACAGGACCTGCCTGTACTGAATCCACCAGGTTTAAATGAATCCCCGGGGGTGCCTTGATCCTGGAGGACATGGGAATGGAGGGGAGGGGCTGGAGAGAAGGTGGGGGTGGGGGCGGGAGGGGGGAGGACAGGGGAACTCATGGCTGATGTATAAAATTTAAAACACATAATAATAAAGAAAAAAATTTTTAAAAAAAACAGAAGAGCTGAACCTGTGATTGGCACATCAGAATCCCCAGATGGAAACTGCAAGTAGGTTGGCCCCCAGCTTCTGATGCCCAGGGTCACAGGTGAAATACAGTGGGGTGCGGCAAGAATGAGGTTGCCCCGACAATGCTGCTGCTACTAGCATGGGGGCCACATGATGCTTTGCTCCCAAGAAACAACAGTCCTAGCTGCCTGGTGTCACTAATAAATGAACCCATATTCAACATTAAGAGAAGGAATTTAACTCATCACCATGAGGAAGACAAAAAGGCATGTACACTGGGACGTTTCATGTCCTCTGTATCTGGAGAGAACATGTGGGCTCCTTTGAAAATAATGTCTACTATGCTAAAGCAGTCTTGATGAAGAAGGAACAAATTAGTGAATAAATGAAGCCAAGGACACTGCCTTCCTGAAAAATCACAAGGGTTGGATGCTCTGTACTGAATACTCCAAGCTGGGTGCTCTGTGCTGGATGCTCCATGCTGGGTGCTCTGTGCTGGATGCTCCATGCTATGGATGCTCCATGCTGGGCGCTCTGTACTAGATACTCTGTGCTGGGTGCTCTATGCTGGATGCTCCATGCTATGGATGCTCCATGCTGGGTGCTCTGTGCTGAATGTTTCATGCCAGATGCCCTATGCTTGGTGTTCTAGGTTGTATGCTTTATGCTTTGTGTTCTAATTGCTGCATACCTCTTATCTACAGAAGCATCTATCTGAAAGCTAGACTCTGTATATCATTTGCCCCCCAGGGTTGGTGTTTTGGAAGCTTGACATTCAGCCTAGTAGTCAGCAGGACTTAGATGAAGGTGAGTAGTGTTTGTTATTGACACAATAGAAACCTAGTACAGTCACTGCATACCAGTTACCAGGGTCCTTGCTTTCCAGCTCTGCAATGTCTGAGCCAGACTCTGAGCTGAATATTTGCTTCTCATCAGCTCACCTGATGTCCATAATGTGACACTTTTGCTTCTGTCTTCTTGCAGAGAGACTAAGAGAAGAAATTCATGAGTTGGAAGCCAAACTTCAAAGACAAGTCAGGCAAGCAAGGCCCAGCAGCACCCATGATCAAAGAATGAGCTGTGTTGCCCCTTTTTGCTGAACTCTTCCCTTGAGACTGATGCCGGCACCGCTACACCTGAGAGGAAAAGGCTCTCAGTCAGTAGCAGTAGTCTGGTGGTATCCCTGACATTAGCCCTCACCAGCCACGCTTTTCAAAGCTGGCCACCCACCACTCACACCATGGGATCTTGCTTCTGATCCATGAAACAACCCCAGAGCTGGGTGGAAGAGTTTGAAGCAAGCCTGGCTCCTGCCTCAAAATGGTGCTGCTCTTAAAATAACTTCTTATTGAGAAGCTGTGTTCTGCAGAGTGCTGGGCACAACTGTGACACATACTGCTTCCAACAATGAAGGTAGACAGAATAAAAATTGAGTTGCTTGTATCAACCCTGACCAAAACAAATAAATAAAATCAACAATAAGCCAGGGAGCTATGATGGAAGAGTTCCCATGTGCAACTCTCTAATGATGAGTTTCATAAAAGACTGCCAGACAGCACACTGCATGAAGTCCACCATCACTGCACACAAAATACCACCGCAAGGTCTTCTGCAAGCAGCTCTGGGGTTATTTCATGGATTAGAAGCAAAGTACCATGGTGTAAGTGGTGGTGGCCAGCCTTGCAAAGCTTGGCTAGGACGAGCTGATTTCACAGACACTGCCAGTCTACTGTTACTAAGAGTGTTTTTCCTTTGGACTGTGGCGAAGCCAGTATCAGTTTCAAAGGACGGATCTAGTGGGGGAGAGAATGCAGCTCGGTGGTCAGGAATGTGGGCTGGGGTTTTGTCTGACATGGCTTTGAAATCTTTTCTACCCTAGACTGTAGCATGAATCTCAAATGGTCTTATTAATAAAATCAAACCTGAGGCTAGTTATTGGGGTAGATGCTGGAAGATCAGAGAAGCGGAACAAGCCACAGCTACCTAACCTCACCAATTCCTCAGCTGATCCTGTTTTCCTCAGACTGGAAACCTCTGTGTCCTCATCTAAATAGATCTCAGCTGAACTGCTGCTCCAAAGCCTAAAAGCTTATAGTTTCTGGTCTTCATGCCTTATATATCTTTCTGCTTTCTGTCATCACTCTCTGGGATTAAAGGCTCATTTCTTGGGATTAAAAGCGTGTGTCTACATGCCTGGCTGTTTCCAGTATGGCCTTGAACTCACAGAGATCCAGAGGGATTTCTGCCTCTGGAATGCTAAGATTAAAGGCTTGTGTGCCACCATTTTCTGGCCTCTGTATCTAGTGGCTGTTCTGTTCTTTGACCCCAGATAAATTTATTAAGGTGCATAATATTTTGGGGAACACAATACCACCACACTAGACTGGCCCTGTGTTCAGTTTTAATCTGTCAACACAAATATGTAGCTCTCTACTCGAGGAGAATAATAATTTATTCTAGAGCCAATGAGTGACTGGGAAGTCCAAGCTCCAAAGCTAAGAGAGGAAGAGGGTTGGGGGAAGGCCAAGAGGTTGACAAGTTTATTAGGAGTCATAGGCAGATGAAACATATTAATTCACTCCAGGAAAAGGCCACCACACAGACTATGAGGCAGGCAGATGCCAACAGGCACACCAGCACACACAAGCAGGCATGGGCAGGCACAGGCACACAGGCTGTACCAAGGTATGCATACAGGCAGACAGACAAACGCATGCAGACAGGCTGGCTAGAGAAGCTGAAGGCAGTTATGTAGCACATCACTGTTTACTTTTGGATTACCCAGGTATCCAGTATAAGCAATGTTTACTGACTCACAGGCCCTTAGATGACCATCTTGGCCCATGCCAGACTTCCACATTGTATAAACATGTAGTCTGGACATAAACTGGCCCTTGGAGCCCTCTGTTCCCTTCAGTAACTATGGCTCAGGAATGTAGACTTAGGTTACTCCAAATGCCATGTTAAGTGTGGGACCAGGACATACATGACAGTTTTGTATAACAGTAACAGAACAAAGGAAGTCATGAATCAAGGCCTTTTCGAAAACGTTGGTGGGAATATCAGGCAGGCAGGATACAACAAAGCAGATAAACCTATGTTATAGTCTCAATTACTACCTGATGACATTCTTAGCTTTGAGTTAGTGGGAGCCAGGGCTTGGTCCCAAAGGATTTACTTAATAGTCATAAGGACATCATGTCATACACAAAGATGAGCAATGAGTGCCTATTAGGGATAGCCCAGGATAATTCTGGTTCCTAACCTGTAACACTCCAGTTCTCTGTAGTTGGTCAGCAGTTGCGCTAGAATGCTTAACATGGGTGTGGTTGTTGTTGTTTGTTTTGTTTGTTGTTTTGTTGTTTTTCTGGGCACTTCAGTTGATAAATCACAGTAGCTAGGGATTATTATTTCAAAATACCAGATATGTTTTCCTTTAAACACGCCTGCCTGCCTCTTCCCCCCGAACATGTGTAGGGTTTGCTGTGGCATGTGGGTCCCCCTGCAAACTCTCTGTTTTTCCCAATCTGGAGAACCTCTGTTTGTTACTTAGCTTGACACTAATTGAATGACTTCTCACTCTGGCCTATTTTCTAATTTGGGCTCTCCTGTTTCTTCCCTAGTTATCTCCCCCTCTAGATCAGACCACTCTGTGACAAGAATCTGTCTGTCTATTTAAATCTCTCAGATAAGCCAAAAAGAAGCTTCATGCATCTGTGGTTTAGATAGTTCTACAGCACCTAAGATAAATTACACAGGTAATGAGCTAGACTCCATCCATCCCTGTGGCTAATGTAGCTTGTAGATTCCAGGAGGAGGCTACAGAATGAGAGACACACTTGTCTTGTAGAGACCTTCTAGGAAAGGGACCTGCACTCCACCCCTGTCCACCCAGTGACCTTTCATCCCACCACTCAGAGTACTGATGACATTGATTATCTAGGCAGACCCACACATACCCGGAACATCCGCTCAGCAGGATCCAGTCTGGGTTCTCTGCTGCAGCAGTGGTTTGACCTGCTTCTGAGAAAAGTGCTTGAATATTCTAATCAGAACAGAGAGATTAGTCAGCTCTGAAGCCCTGATTTCATCAGCCTGTGAAGAGCTGGTTTCAGCCCAGACATCACAGTAAACTGGCTGGTTTTAAATAATATTATACCCCAAAGTCTCCTTAGCATAGACCACAATGCTTTTCTGCTTCTAATTCTTCAAACATGTAGGCTGATGTATTCCTACCCCCTTCTGAGCTATGCCAGCTAATGGCAAAGTCTTAATTTCATCAAATCCTGGAAATTTCTATTTCTTGTCCCCATTAACACCTTAATGAATAGCACAAGGCCCAGGGCTCCGTGCAGTCTTAGGGGGAGGCAGCCAGCACTGGCTGGGAAAGATGGCCATGCAAAGCCTTGTGCATGGGTCTAGGCATGAGAAAGGGGGTACATGTTAGCAAATTAAAGTCCTGCAACATGCTCTTTCTCTCTTCCTTCCTGAATGAGACACACACACACACACACACACACACACACACACACACACACACACACATGACCCAGCCTTGGAGCTATCTATGTATGTGAAACCCAGGCAGTTCTTAGGTCACAACACTGTTGGTCACTCCAGCAAGGCTCTAGCACAGGCCCCTCATGGCACAGTTCCCCACTTGCAGATGGGAATCCCTAACTCGGAGCCACCTGCTCACTAGGGCACCCTGAGAATTCACGAGCAGTGTGATGATGGTATCGGAGAAGAGCCCTGTAAAATCAAGAACAGATCCTACCAATCAAACACAGTTACCTCACTGGAGAGCCATTCTGTTTGCTAAATGAGAACTTGGTCAGCTCTTTTTTTTTTTCAAGACTTGGAGCCAAGAAGGACTTTACAAAGAATGAGGCACACTCATGAATTTCGGCAGAACACGGAAAGAAATGAGGGTCCTGAGCAGGCTTTCTCTCAGCTCTCTAATCCAGGGATCAGCCATGTAGGAAAACTGTCTCCCTAGGAATCCCAGAGGCCGAGCCAGAGAGGCCAACAGAGGAGCCAGGGGCTGAAGGACTGCGGGTCTGTAAATCTCCCATCCTCTGCAGCAGAGGGAAGACGGCCAGGAAGGGCAGGGAGGGTTGTACTGGCAGAAGTCTTGGTTGCTGCAATTTGCATAAATACATAAGTTTGCACAGTGTGTTCGGTTGCTGTGGGCCAGGAAGGCTGTGTTTAACACTCCCACCCTCAGGGCAGCTCAGGGTTGCGCATCTTTAGGAGGCCAACCTTGCTGGCTCAGTGCCTGGTTAAGAGTGGTGCATCCTGGCCCTAGACACTACAAGGGACATAGTCCATCTAGCTGGCCCTGTGATGGCCTCCCTCCTCACCCACCATTGTCATAGGCTCTACTGCCTTTGCTTCTGAGGAACCAAAGGAAGGAGGGGGCTGCATTGCATCCCCAGCGTCTTCTGCCTCACCCTGGCCCTCCCCCCCCCCCCCCCCCCCCCCCGCATCTCCCTGCTGTACAGACTCTGTATCTTTCTGATCCCTGCCAAAGAGACTGGAGAAGGAGAGGATTTCTCAGGACCGAATTCAAAGCACTGAGGCTGAGCCCAAAAAATAGAGTTCTTTCTCCCCTGGGTGGAGCCTCCTGTCTCAGCATCCAGATATGGTCAGCTTCAATGCTGTGCCCTCCACACCCCTCACATACCCTCCCCTGGGAAGCCCAGCCACCTTTGCTTGCTGGCTCAAAGCTCCTCTCTGTGGAAACTGCAGATAGATGCTGGGGGAAACAAAAGAAAAATCTACCTGTCCCCTGAACATGGTACCAGTGTTGCTATACTGCTCTTCACTCTGTGGAAGCTACAGCAAGTCTGACTGAGGTCTTCCTAGCTGGGACATGGGAAGGGAGAGAGCTAATTGCAAAAGATGGGACCCTGCTGAGAGGCTACCAGCAAACATGACAAAGCAGGAACTGTGGCCCTTGCCTTCAAAACCAAGAATTCACAGAAAGGTAAACAAGCCTCCCACTCACTGTGGGCCTGAGGAGAAATTCCCCAAGGAAGCTGTCTCCACAGATGCTAATCTTCCAGGTCTCTGAACAGCTACTTCTGTCACCTCCCACGTGCCCTGTCCAGATATGATTTCAATTGACTTGGTTACAATCACACCTTGAGTGTCACTGCTCTGGCTTCCCTATAATTGACACGTGTGGGGGTTGGGGTGCGGGAGAGGATATTGATGCTGTTTGGTTGTCTAGGATTCATCAGCCTCCTGCGGTCATTGTGTGGATGCCAGGTAGTGGCTTACCTGACATTTGCAGATTGTATTCCAAGCCTCTACAGCAAAGCCTTGGACAGCATCAGTGTCCAGTAAACATCTCTCATCTGAGTGAACATACATGGTGAGAAACCTGAGACTGAACTCACTTTTGAGGTGTCAACCTTCTTAGGGAAAGCTGATGAATCAACAGATGTGTGCTTGGCTTCCTCCTTCTCAGGCTCAGATTTACTTGACACACACACAGAGGTAGAATCTCCAGCAGTCTCTCTGCATGGGATTTGACTTAGCATTTGACTGTCCCTCAAATCCCAGGGATGTGACTCCAGGCCCATTTCAGTTGACATCAGTGAAGTATCAGTTTCTGGTCCTAAACAAGTTGTGAAGTCCTGATGTCTATTGAAAAGATGGATATGGGGGACATCATTGAGTTTTTCTCTCAGACCCACCAGGTCATCCTAACTGCTGACACCCAACCCATAGCTTCCTGCCCATCACTCCACCATTTTCAAATTCCTGTCTCAACTATCACAGTTCTCCAGTGTCAGACTGGGGCCACTGCTTCCCATGACAGCAGCCCCTCCTCCGGTCTGCCTTGTTCATTCCTGAGAAGTGGTTTCACTCTCAACTTTGCCTTTAGCTTTCTCAGAAACTATGATGGTAAGAGAAGTCAAGATACATAGACCCCACTGCCAACCTATGACAGGCAGAAAAGGTGACCACAAGTATCAGAGGATGACCACAAACTCTGGGAACTTTACCTGCAGTGGTCATCTTCATTGGCTTGTGATGGGTGCCCTCACAAATCATCACAAACTTAGGGCTTATTGTTTTCATGTGTTTGTGTGCTGGGGTGTGTGTATGTACACACACATGTACATAATACCAGTGGTTGATAATGGGTCTTTGTCAGTCACTGTCCACTTTATTTATTAGTGGGGGCTCTCTTGAATCCAGAGCTCGTAGATTCAGCTAGTCTAACTAGGCAGCTTTCTCCGGGGTTCTCTTGTCCTCCCCTCCTGAGTGCTGGCACTCTAGGCAGGCCCCCATGCCTACCCAGATTTTTATGTGAGTGTTGGAGGTTCCAACATTGGTTCTCCTGCTTGCATGGCAAGAGCTTTACCTGAGCCATCTCACCAGCCCAAAGTTAGGAATTAATACCAGAGGATTCCCACAGATCTAGAATGCATAAGCCCAAAGTCTATGGTAGGTAGGACCTCACAGGATCACACTCTTGAACGCTTTGTCCCTACATCCCTAGGATTGTGGCTTCCTCACTCTAGCACATCTTTATCATCACAGGTCTCTTCCTTCCACATTTACACTTGTTTCCTCCTCCTCCTCCTCTTCTTCCTCCTCCTCCTCCTCCTCCTCCTCCTCACAAGGACCCGTACTGAATGGAGGGGCTGGCTAACCCAGGATAAGCTCATCTTGAGTTCCCTGCCTAACTGAAATCAAGTCATATCTTGAGGTTCCAAGCAGACAAGACTTTGGGGAATCACAGTCCAACCCATCACCCCACTACAATCCACCCCCTGCCCCCTAAATTTGCATGTCCATCCCAGGTGGTAACTGATGATTCTCTTAGTCTGAGCTGTGTCATATTCTCAGGAGGGCAGACATTACCTACCCAACACAAGCACACAGCTACTTGCCAGAGAACACCTGGGTAATCAAACAAACAGGATCTGTAACCCAGAAGCACAGGCCATTCCCTAAAGATTCCAGAGTTTTCCAGGCTGACTACACCACTGCCTGTGCCAGATGGAACTTCCACCAGAGTAGAACCCTAGCCCTTGCTTATGCAAGAGTCTACTACCAGCCAGGGGAGACAGTGATTGGAACAGACTCACAGTGGGTGTCTGTGTGACCATGACTCCTCTGTGTTGCTTAGCTTGTGCCTGCACAGGACATATTCACAGGTTCTCAACTGTATAAAGTTGCCATGCAACTCTATGCTGAGTGGGAATAAAAATAATAAAATAACCATAAATAACAAAGCAAGAACACAGCTTTAAAACCAGTCCCCTGGTTTGTGACCAGCTAGTTTCCACATGACTCCATCTTTCTTGGCAAATGTCAAAGCTGTCCTACTTAGAGACAGCTGTGCTTGTTGCTGGAGCTCCCTCCTGCCTCCTCTTTCCATCTATTCTCCTCTTCCGTTTCCTCTCTTCTCTCTCTCTCTCTCTCTCTCTCTCTCTCTCTCTCTCTCTCACACTCACACACACACACACACACACACACACACACACACAGGTAGAGGGTATCAGGCAACAGCCTCATCCTTGCCTCTTTTCTTACTAGCTCCTAGATCCCCGGTGTCTAGGTCCACCCTAATGCCTATCCCTGGTGTGGGCAGCCCATCCCTCAGGGGAGGCAGTTTGCACAGCATCTCCAGACAGCCCTCATCTTCTCATGAGGAAACTGCCTTGCCAGGTACCATGCTTCCTAGGTGACACTCAAAAGAACAGCAGTGCAGCCTTGTCCCCAATTAGGGAGCTTCTGAAGCCATATGATAAGCCAGAGATCCCTGGTGTAATCCAGGGCTTCCTTGACACCCATCACTACCCACCTCCTACTCTAACATCCTACTCATCATCTCCCTTCTGTAGGGCCCCAGTTCCAATGGCCAGGATCAGGACCAGAAAAGGAAGAAAGACCAAAGAGTCTCCACTGGACTCTGGTGGGTGAGCTTGTCTTTGGGAAGGGAGCATGTGGCCCTGTGTGCTACAGCACGGTCTCTCAGATGCAGATGTACTAACAAAGAGCTACCCCTCTCGAAACTCTGGTTAGTTATTGCAAACACAGGTGTCCCAAGCACTGTGGTGGCTTTCCCTAGGCCTCATTAAACATACCTCCTTCATGAGCAGCTGAATGGCCCTACTGTTCTCCACACACAGCTGAGGGAGCACTAAGTCTCCATCCAAGTTGAATTAGAATGGATTTTCGAGGAACAGAGCAAATAAGATGAATATACACCAATAGGAAATTTATCAGTTTAGTTTACACAATATGTTCAGAGTAGTCCAACAATCTGTCTCATACCAGAGAGGCTGAACACCCAGTGGTCGCTCAGTCCATGGGGCTGTTTACCTCAACTGTCCCAACCTACTGCTCAAGCCCCAAAGAATTCCTGGAGATCTGTGGTTGTCAGTCCACATTGGAAGCCCAAAGAAACTGGCTTCCATATTAGAGAAGAAATCAGCAGCAGGGTAAATGAACTTGCCCATGGGAGTCAAGACCAAGCAAGCAAAGAAACAAAACCTTCCTCCCTCCATGTCCTATTATCTGAGCCTACAGATGATAATGATGATGACCATATTTAGGGTGGCACTGGCAACCACAATTAACAGTTAAGACTATCCCCTACAGACATGCCTGCAGGCCAACCTGTTTAGAGAGTTCCTCAGTAAGTTTCAGTTCCCAGGTCATTCTAGACTGTGTTGGCTGTAAAGACTTACCAGCAAGGTCCTCTTTCAAGACTCACTTGCATTTGCTGTGGTCAACCCCTTCTTACCACAGACTGGGTGTCACCCGAGTATTCCAGCTCAGGGATCTTCTTCCTCTAGCAAAATACACAAATTTGTGTAGCACGAATCCTAAAGGGTCTTATTAGTAAAAATCAAACCTGGAGCTGGGTATTGGGGTTAAAGCTGAAACATCAGAGAAGCAGAACTAGCCATAGCTTCCTCACCTTACCAATGCCTCAGCTGATCCTATTTCCTCAGACTGGAAGCTTCTGTATCCTTATGCCAATGGGTCTCAGCTGAACTGTTGCTCAAAAGCCTAAAAGCTTAACCTGCCCTAGTTCCTGGTCCTCACGCCTTATATACCTTTCTGCTTTCTGCCATCACTTCCTGGGATTAAAGGCTCACTTTGTGGGATTAAAGGTGTGAATCACCATGCCTGGCTGTTTCCAGTGTGGCTTTAAACTCATAGAGATACAGAGGATCTCTGCCTCTGGAATGCTAGGATTAAAGGCTGTGTGCCACCATTTTATGGCCTCCATATCTAGTGGCTGTTCTGTTCTCTGACCCCAGATAAGTTTATTAGGGTGCACAATATTTTAGGGAACACAATATCACCACAAATTTGTCTCAAAAGAAGTTTTGAAAAGAAGAGGGAAAAGGAAATCTTGATGAACAATCCACCCTGGAGTCAGGAGCAAAGAATTCCCACAACTCAACAAATGGCAAGAAAGGAGGCACAGCCAACACATGGTAGCACCCAGGTGTGGTACTTCTCATGAAATGGCACAGCAGCTCCAGTGTGTTTGCTGGGATGGAGCAGAAGCATTCCAGTTCTGCAGAGATGTGCATAAGAGCTATACCTAAACTCCAGAGTTCAGCGAGGTATGGCAAGTTCAGTGAGAAGAATCCCCAACAGCATGGTCACACTCCCAGTGCTATAATGAAGCTGCTCAAGCTCAGGATCCACATGGGTGTTACAGGTGACTCCCACCATGGCTTGGACACCATCCCAATGCTGTTATGAAGTTATCATACATGTGTGAACATGGACACCTGAGACTAAGCAATCTCCTCATGGTGACTGACAAGCAGGGGGCAGTGGCCAGCCTCCAGCTTCTTGGAATCATTGCCTGCCCTTGACTCTACCCTGGAAGCCTCCCCAAGGTGAGAGACAACAAACAGGGGGCAGCCTCCAGCTTCCTGGAGATGTTGCTTGTCCTTAATCATATCTTTGGCAGCCTCCCAAGAGATGTGCAGATAGCCTCCAGCATAAACTATCGAAATGGTCCCTAAAATTCCCTGTTGCTTTAAAACCAGAGACAAAAGCAGCCCTTTCTCCCATTAGTTTGTTAAATCAACAACTGTTTGTCCAGTACCTGCCATGCGCCAAGCCAGCACGCTCGGGGCTGCCCTGTGTTGGAACCAAATGGCTGCTGCTTTTGTTTAATTCAGACAGAGACTCAGTCAGCCTACCTGCTTGCCTCCCTGCCTCCAAAAATGGAGTCGGGAAGTAGAGCAACACACACCCATTTCCATGCTAGGACTAGGGAGGGCCTGAAGCAGGTTGAGGAGGAGGGATAGGGGAATGTCCCCATGCAGACCAGGGTGTGGAGTACTGCAGAAAGCTGGTTCCAGGCCCAGACACTGCCCAGCCCAGGGCCATGGCTTCCATGGAACAGTTGGCAGAGGGTGAGGAGACACTGTCTAGAGGGTCCTGGGGGCTGCACTTGGCAAAGCCTCTGGAGAGCAGAGTCTCACCAGCATTGTAACACCTGAAGTGATGACAAGTTACCAAGTGTTGTAACCAGCAAAGTCTAAGCTATGGTCAGTGTGTCCCCTGAGCTGGCCCTGGTAGGGGTCTTGATGCAGAGGAAACCTCATGAGCTTTGTGATGGGATCACATGAAAGGAGAAGCCAGGGCCTGAACTTCCCCCACGTTGGTCCTAGCTGTCTGGGGTCGTGGCCTTACGGCATTTCCAGAGCAAGGGAACAAACCTCTGTTCTACCCCAGCTCTCTACATGGTTGTGGACTGTGTACTCCCAATTGAAACTAGACTCTTTAATTATAGAAGTAGTTTGGAACTAATAAATAGTTTCCAGGGGAGATAGGGACATTGGTGTGGGAAGAACTTGAGGTGACAGGAGGGACAGCAGGACACTAAGGAGGGAACCTCTACTTCACAGTACAGGAAGCTGTGTCTTTAGGGCTCCAGGACAGTCATGGTCACCTTCAGTCCTGCCAAAAAGTGGGCTGAGTGGACTCCAGGCCAGAAAACCAGCAGTTATAATATTTGGGTAGCATCAATATGGGTTGTTTACAGTAATATGTTAATTCAATTGCATAGTGGTCACAACTGATCTAGCTGTTTATATGGTAGCAATTGATAAAATGTTTGATGTTCATAAATATTAATAATAATTAATTTTAATTTTGACAATGCTAATGATGTTGTAAATAAAGAAAAGGCCAGGAGGTGATTTACCAGACATAAGTATCACCTCCTGGGTTCCACAGTGTAAGTGGCTCTCCTATCCTAAAGGAGGAGAGCCTGGCCTTATGGCCTTCAATCCTCTCCACATTGGGACAGCTCAGCTGAGATGCTAGGTAGAGTACATCAAAGTGATCTCTCTCTCTCTCTCTCTCCCTCTCTCTCTTTCTCTCTCCTCCCTCCCTCCCTCTCCCTCCCTCCCTCCCTTAATGCTAGACTCAAATTCTGCTTCAGAACAAGAAGGCAGGAGAGGTATGTCATGGTGGAGCAACCTGTCAGAGGCCAGCATGTCAGGTTCTATCCACTCCCATACCTGGTGAGTCCATATCGTAGAGCAGCTTTGGTAAGACCTGGGCTGGAATACCTTCTAGCTTGCTGTCTCCTCACTTCTATCAGGTAGATGACAGCCATCACCTTATGATATCACTGGGCCCTGGCCAGAGGGAGCCATGGCCCTAGAATGGACATAGGATACAGAAGCCAGTACTTTTTCATGACTGGAACCATAGAAAGATGGTCAGGCTGAGAGTGGGTGCTAGAAACAGAGCCTGGGGTACACAGCTCCCACTACTGCCCTTGCTGTATCCCAGGTACTGACAGCCTGAGAACTTCACCTGTAATGCCTGAGAAATGACCTTTCCTGGACACTCAGTTGCCACCCTGGCCTGAACATTCAGGACTGACCATGACCCTTAACTTCCTCGCTTTGAATGGACAAATCAGTCTTTCTCAGCTAAGCTAAGCCTGTCCTCACGCATGTTTTCTCCTCCTGAAGGGAGGTGACACCATTGGGTTTTCCATTTTGTGTATAGCTAAGCCCTGGCAGGAGAGGGTGCCCTGCACCAGAAGTGCCTCCTGGGAAGACACTGTGCACAACACACTGTGCACAGATGCTGGGGGCACCTGGATCCTTCTGGAAAGGGACATAGAATGCCAGGGCAGCAGCAGGATGGGTGTGGACAGCAAGCCTTCCTAGAGAGCACACTGAAAGCACAGCTGCTCATCACAGCCCATGCCCAGCTCAAAAGGTCGCCAGATTTCTCCTCTTGAGTATCCACCCAATTCCCAGTTCCCCAAAACAGGAACTCAGCTCTGGAGTTTTCAAAGTTGGAGCTCACATGGTGGAGAATAACTTTGAAGTTGCAAGAAGGCTTTGAAGAGAAAGAGGAGAAAGAAGAGAGAGGCTTCTTAGCGGCACCACAAGCCACTGAATGCACTCACAAGGTCACTCTCCCCAACAGTGGCCAGGCCTGGCATCAGCCTTTCTACTGTACCCTGCCCCAGCCCACCTGGGGACATTCCCTCATGCCTCCTCCTCAACCTGCCCCAGGCCCCAGGCCCCAGGCCCCAGCCCTACCATGAAGCTTGGTGTGTATCACTCCATCTCTCCTCTCTCCATTTTGGGGCTCTTGTGGGAGAGCAGTCGGGTCGATGATTCAGTCTCTGTCTGAGTTCAACAAACCTGGCAGTTGTTCAGTTCTCGCTCAGGGAAGCACCAGGCAGGGCTGGCTGGGGACATGGTAGGCACTAAAAGAGGACCCTAGCAAATGATTGGACAAGAAGAGCAAAGCCATGTGGGGGTCAGGCAGCAGGACGGCTTGGAATGGGCAGCAGGTCACCTCAGTCTGAAGAATTTCCCCCAGTCAAGGAGGAGACACATAGGACCCGAGAAAGGAAAAACATGGGTTAGCCAGAACTTGGGCAGTAAAAACGATGCCTAGCGACTCTTTATACCCGTTCCCATTAAATCACTGTTGTGTTTCTTAATGTTTTTCTTTAATCTTTAACTTTTTATTGGTATCCGTGTATGGCAGTCCTAGGCAAGATAGACCTGCTGGCCACCTTTGCTGCCAAGAACAAGATGTGCTTTTTAAGTTTGTGATTGATTGATTGATTGATTGATTGATTTATTTATTTATTTATTTATTGGCTAGAACCCAGAGTCTTGCACATGCTGGTCAAATGTTCCACAGCTAAGCTATACCAAAATGAACTTTAAAGCCAGATGCCTGCTGTCTCTACCTCTGAAGAACAGTGCCTAGAGATTCTCTGACAAGTAATAGTGTACATAACCAGCAGGGGCCCATTTGGGGTGGACCTCTCACCCTGAGAACTGGCTCCTCTGAGAAGGCGGCCATGTGGGAAGGGTCAGGACTAGTGATCCTGGGGGTGGGGGGGAGTCGGCAGCTTTTTCCTGTTGCAGGTGCTCTGTGGACAGTTACCCCTCCTCCGCTCCCTTCAGGACAGCATGCCAGGAGCAAAGAGAAGAAAGAACATGCAGGGCTGGCCAGAGAATGGTCCTCTAGAGCCTCACTGCAGAGAGGGATGAGGCAGAGGTATGCCAAAGCTGCCTATGGGCAGCTCTTCTGAGGATTTCCTGAGCTGGCAAGTTCTGCCTGAGCCCTGGCTAACTCACAGCCCTCACTAGGGTACCATGGTTTGTTGTTGTTGTTGTTGTTGTTGTTGTGTTTTTTAATGTGTGATATGCTAGGTATGGTGGTAAATTCTTTTAATACCTGAATTCAGAAGGCAGAGGCAGAAAGATCACTGTGAGTTTAAAGGCAGCCTGATTTCAATTGTTTGGAAATCTTTTGACAAATTTTTAGATTTGTCAAAACACATACACACACACACACATGCACGCACATATGCACACACTTAGTTTAGCAACCCTTTACAGACTTGCAACCCAGTTTAAGAAGCACTGTTCTTGGGAAGCATTGTTCTAGGGAACCTCCCATAAAGTGGGAAGGGTTGAAAACCCTGAAATTAACAGCCAAAAGCACAGAAATGTGGAGAGCCTGGGGGCCTGTTTCCAGCAAATGTCCTTGTCACAGGACTTTGCTCTCCACCCAGGGCTAACCCAGGTGGATGGCATCAGAGCTGAGCTGATGGCCGCCTCTCATCACCACTGTCTGTAAGAATTGCAGTTGAGCATACTCCAGAGACAGGCCTGGTGACTACCACCTTCATCCCTGCCTCAAGTTCTGACCAAACACTCAGAGACAGAGCCCAGGCTGCTCAGGTGCAGAGTTCTTGCATCAAGCACACAGTTTTGGAACCTGCCACAAAATCAGGACTCTTTGAAGGAATCTACCTTCCGGCAGTAAAGGTCCAAGAACTCCTTCAGTGATAACTGAGAAACAGGATCAAAGCTTCATTTCAAGGATCAAAGAAAAACAGAGCAGGAGAGATGTGATCGTGCTGTCAATGTGATAAAAGGCGTTAATGACATATCTGGGAGACGGAGCTCCCATTCCTTCCCTAGGGCCCCTGCCGTTCTCCAGGACTTAGCTATTCCTGGAACTCATTAATTAAACCTAATTAGGTCTACCAGCCCAGAGGAGGCCTTCCTCAGCATGCTCAGGGTTAGCTCAAGGGCTAAGAATCTGGGGTTTTAATTGTAGACCTTACTCCTGTGAGGATAGGGATGTCTGAGAAGGGCTTCCCAAGGGAGCCACAGTGCAGCTAGCTGCAGCCTAAGAGAAGAGGTGAGCAGAGGACCACATGCTGGTCAACTCCATCCTCAGGAGTCAAGCAGTGGGAGAACTGCACAAGAAAACACTGAGCTAATCCAAAGTCTTCCAAGAGAGGAAGAGGACCCTGGTGTGTGTTCCACAGCAGGCTGTCCACTGAGGCTCCAGACCCCAGAGAACTGAAGAAGTCATTCAGGGCAGCAGCTCTGAGCCCAACCACTCCTTCCTCTGTATCTGCTGTTTTTCCCTTTGTCAGCTTTTAACCAAGCCACTGACTTCACAGATTGTTAAATCCTCAATTAGTCTAAATAGCATACGTTCCACTGTGCTTCACGGTATGTGTTGGCTACCAACCTTCATTAATATTAATTAAAGCAAAGATGGGACAAGGGGCCTACAATCAACCAAAAGCTATACTGGTTATAAGTAAAGTGGTGTCTCCTAAACCCAGATTAGGCAACACAGTTCCCATTGGCTCAAAAACACCTATATCCACAGTATCTGTGAATCTGTCAATCATAAAATTCTTTTAAAGATCTACAGACTCCAGCAGAAAGTAGAATGTCAAAAGATCAGTGGTTAAAACCCATGGCATTAATGATTTAATCAAAATAACCCTGTCATCACAGGAGCCTGGTTGCTAGCTCCCATGTCCCCTCTCTGTTCTCTTAGGAAGAGAATGAAAGCACCCAGGCTATGTCTTACCCAAAAAAGACCTTTAATCTTCTTGTGATTTTGATATAGGTTCACATATGTTTGTGTGTGTGCATATTGTTTGTGTGAGTGCTGACATATATATGTCACAGTGTGCCTGTGGAGGTCAGAGGGCAACCACAGGTGCCAGTCCTTGATTTCCACTTTTCTTGAGACAACATCTCTTGTTCGTGGCTGTCTGTGTCAGGCTATCTGCCAGTGACCATCTGGGGTGTCTTAGTTACATTTCTGTTGTGATGAAACCCATCATCAAAGGCAACTTAAGGAAGAGAGAGCTTATTTTGGCTTACAGTTTCAGAGGGATACAAGCACAAGTCCATCCTGGTGGGAGGCATGGTGAAGGGGCGGGGGTGGGGGGTGGGGAGCTCACATCTTCAAATACAAGCAGAAAACAGAGAATGATCTGGAAGTGGTGCAAGGCTTTTCATCTCAAAACCTGCGTCCAGTGACGTACTTCCTCCTACAAGCCTACACCACCTAAAGCTCTCCAAAGAGTACCATCAAGTGCAGAAACAAGTTACCTGAGATTATGGGGGGCAGTTCTCATTCAACCCACCATACAGAGTTTCTGTCTCTGCCCCCTCTCTACCACAGGAGTGCCGGAATCACACTCAAGCTACCATGACCAGCTTTGTGTGGGTTCTGGGGATTTGACCTCAGGGCCTCAAGCTAGCACTTTACCTACTGAACTATCTACCCAGCAACCCCACCCAAATTATTATAGATATGAATAATTTATGTTTATAAATTATATATATACTTTCAAGAATTTTTTTCCTGCTGACTATAAAATTTGTTTTATAAGGAAGTTCTCTGTTTTGTATTAAAATACTAATCCTAGAACTATTTTGTTTAATTCAGTTATGGTTCTGTATAAAACAAATAAATCAGGGTTGCAAGTTATTTGAAAGTGTGGTGATGACCTGGCCATGGGTTCTAAGGGAGATGCAACTACATAGAATGTTATAGCAGCCCTGAGCCGCCATCACAGAGCACCTGAGCAGACTCAAGGCTGGTGGAGAGCTGCAGACACCCTTGTTGAAGTCCCTTGGCAAGATAACTCTCCCTGAAGCTGAGCAGCCTCTGGGCCTGAGTTCATGTCAGTCTGTCTTGTTTAACCAGTTTTTCCTCTTCCATCAAAGTGGCAACTGAAGGGCATCCTCAGTGAGGACAGGTCATTGGACTCCAGTCTTGCAAGCACCATCATTTCTGAGACCAGGTTCTGCTCTCCAGCTGCACACCTGGCTAAGCTTTCTCTGCCTGTGATGAACCACATACAGGAGCCACAGGCAAGGCCAAACTGTAGCAGAAAGGAGATTGAAGATGACTCTGTAATCAGCAGTCTGTTTACATGCACACAAAGCCCTACTCCTCCCAGGGGGTTGCTCTGAGGGTGGCCAGCCCAGAGGGTCTCAGGGATATGCACAGGATGGCATCAGGACTCAGAAAGCCCTAAATCATGCATGCTGTGCCTGTGTGTAGCATCTGCATTCCTCCCCTTGGCCAGTACCTTGCTCCTTTCAACCTTAGCATCGAATCTGGACCAGAGGTCACCACCATGCCAGTCCAGCAGAGCAAGCTTTTCCCTAGGGAGCCATCAACCAACAGACTGTATGGAGCTTTTTCCTCCTCTGCTTGCTCCTAGCCCATGCACACACACTCAGAACACTCAAGGACTATTAACTTGAACTGAGTCTAGGATTTGCCTGCATTAAACATACAAGCCAGAGTACTGTATTCCAGGGATGCAAAGCCAGGCCCTGGGCTGCGTGGATCCTGTTCAGCATCTATGTGTAGGCTCCTAACAGGACAACCTTCAACAGGAGTGGATAAAGCTTGGCTGACATCATCCAGTTTCCCTCATCGGCTAAAATGCTAAGTGTCATCTTCTATGTCCACAAGTGCATTCAAAGTCTTCATTTGGAAAATTGAATTACGTTAGAAAATTCTGCTTCCACACAGCCATAAGATGCAAGAATGGCACATATAGATGTCAACAACAAAATCAAATACCATTTCTAAACGTCGAGTTTGGGAGTTTTAATGCTTCCTCCATAGCCCAGTTTCCTTCCAAAAAAATATTTCTCACATGTTGGCTAAATATCATCTTAACTTTGAAGGTTTGGATTAAATGTATTGATTTTTTTGCAGAAATATATCCTAGGCAGCATATTCCAAGGCCCTCTTGTCATCATAGAAAAGATCAGAAATTTTAAAATACATTCTTTTATAAAAGAAAAATTATGTTTAGGTTAGATAAATCTTCTAGCTGCAAAATATTTTCACAATGATATTCCATTCCATTGCAAAATGTTGTAACATTTTTTACTTTATTCCAAAGTTCTTGCTTTTATACAATCAATCATGTGACCCAGTTTCTATGGTTCTCTGTGCACTTGCAGGTTAGACTCTGAGGCGGTTCTACTGTCTCTGTCAGGATCCAAAAGTTCTTTTCTTCTCACTCAAGCTTAAACAGCATCCAGAACTTTGGGCTGATCTTCCCAAAGCGTAATTTTTTTTACTGAAAAGCTGTGTAAAGAACATATGCTGTATTGGTTAATTTGCTTGTCAGTTTGATAGGGTTTGGAATTACCATGGTAATTAACCTCTGAACATGTCTGCAAGCGATTTCCTAGGTTGGGTTAATTTAAATGGGAAGATCCACCCTGAATTTGAGTGACACCGTCCTGTGGGCTAGGGTCTCAGCTGAGTTAAAAAGGAGAACGGGGACAGGCAGGAGAACTAGCTCAGTTGCTAAGAGCACTTGCGTTTGCTCTTCCCGAGAACCCGAGATAGGAGAGGATTTTAGGGAATATAAGCCACTCTTGGCTTCATATGGAGTCCTGCTTTATGTCTGGTTGATGAGGGTAAACTGGGGGCTGCGTGCATGCTTCAGCCTCTTGCTTTCTTGTGTGCCCAGCAGCAAGGGGAGGTGGCAGGTCCCTGGAGGTGCTGTGTGCCGAAACTATGTCTAGAGCGCCTTCTAGCGGGAATATGCAGCATGACCACTGGCATATAGAGGACCCAGAGCCAGGCCTCCCTCAGCTCCAAGGCCAAGCCAGAGCACCACTCCTAACCCTGAAGACTTGAGGTTTGGAGGTGGGGTGGGGCTGCTCTCCTCACAACTCAGGCTTTGCCTTAACTTTCATACTTTTTCTAATGTCACATTTGTGGAGAAAAAAAAAAATTAAGCTCTCCATAATTGTTTAGTGTTTGTTTCATTCCTGGCTTAGAAAAAAAAAAAATACCCTGAAGATAAAACTCATCAGAGAGAGCTGTAGCAAACATCTTGAGCCATAGCCTGGCCCACAATGCACTGTAGGAAAAGGCGGGAGAGATAAAGTGCCACAAGGCAAGGGCATCCTCCTCCTGAAACCAGATCCTGCCCTAGCCCAAGCCTTGGGGGTCAGGGGGTTACCTGTAAGAGCCATTGGTTCTAGAGAGACAGGGTTACCCAACTCCAGCCCCAGCAGTGAGTAGCAGAAGCAAAGAAGGCAGAGTGCCAGCTCCTGAGATGCCCTCTCAACACATGCCCATGCTGGTCACCTTCCAGTCAAGGTACCACTCTGTAATAGCAACAATTCAAGGCAAGGTAGAGGAATAAAAAGCTCTGGGTCGATAGTGGCCTAAAAGGATACACCCTGGGTCTAGGTCCTAGATTTGTGAATGTAAGTGTTTAGAAAGAAGGGCTTTGTTGATCTCACCATGTTAGATCTCAAAAGATCAGCCTGGATTTAAGGTAGAGCCTCTTCCCAGTGAATGGTGCCTTTTTAAGTCAAAGGAAAACCACTGGAGTTGGCAAGATGGTTCTGTGGGTAAAAGCACCTGCCACATAAACCTCAGACCTGGCATGAAATCCATATAACCCACATTAAAAAGCCAGATGCTGTGGTACACATCTGTAATCCCAGCACTCCTAATGCAATACAGGAGACAGAGGCAGAAAAATCATCCAGAAGCTAACCAGCAAGCTACCTAGGAATATTCCATAAGGCAAAAAAGCCAAGAGAGACCCTGCCTTAACAGGTTGAAGGTGAGAATGGACACCCAAAAGTTGTCCTCTGACACCCACATGCTCCCACAAAACACATTCGGGCACACACATACACACACACACACACACACACACACACACACACACACACACACACACACAGGTATAAACAAGAAAAACAAAGTAAGGATCTTTTAAGAGGAAGAAAAGGGAGTTGGGACACACAATCATAATAGAGAGAAGGCCATATGAAGATGGAGGCAGACCAGAGAGACTGGAACACAAGCCACTGGTAGTCAGAGGCAGCAAGAGGCATGGAGCAGATGCTCCCCTAAGCCCTGGAGGAACCAGCCCTGCCAGCACCTTGACCTGGGCATCCAGCCTCCAGAGCTGTGCAGCAATGGGTCGCTGTGGTTGTGCATCCCTTGGCCCATGGCCACCTGCTGCAGTTGCTCTAGGGAGCCAGCCCAGTTAAGAAGCAGAGCGCTTGACAGGTGGCACTTGAACTGGAACCTGACTTCTAAGGAGGGCTGTGTGGGAGCTGTTGCCATGGAGAGGACGAGCAGGGCATTCCTGGACAGTGGTGGTAATGTTTGACAGCTAGTGACCAGCCCTTTCATTCCTAGAAAGGCTAAGGAAGTTATTGGGGAACATCTGGAATGTCATAGGAACAGCTGTCATGGCCCCTTGCTGTGTGGTAGAAGGCACTAGGTGGACTATCTACCTCCCTTGCATCCTTCACTGGGGGTACTTGCACTCCCTAGTTGTCCCAGGCCCCTTCCTAAACCCTTCAGAACTCCTTCCCAGAGACTCTTGGGGTCTTGAAGCAGCTCCAGTTGCTGCAGGGAGGTAGTTCCCAGTGACATTATATGACAGTCTAGTCTTATGGGGAACCTAGCATCCTAGGCCTCCTGAACAGTTCAGCCTATCCCATCTAACCTGAAGCCCCACCCAGGCCAGCGTTTATCCCTGATTTGTTTAACAGTGAAGGGGTTGAACTCAGGGCCTAGTGCATGTATGCTCTATCATTGAGCTACATCCCCAGTCTTGCTACACAGGCCCAGCTAGCTGCCCTTAAACTTGTTCTGTAGCCTGCATTGGCCATGAACTTACAATTCTCCTGTCTCAACCTTCAAACTGCAGGTGTTAGAGAAGCATACCACCATGTGGTTTTTTTATTATTTTTTCTTTTTAATGAAGCAGTAATATTGAGAGGCTAGCAGAGATAAGCTTGTTGGGTTGGACAGCCCCTGCTGCACACCCAGCCTTGCTTTCCTATCTGGGAGGTGCAAGTGCGGTGGTCAGTGTTCAATATCAACATACAATGGTCAGTGTTCAATATCAACATACAATGGTCAGTGTTCAATATCAACATACAATGGTCAGTGTTCAATATCAACATACAATGGTCAGTGTTCAATATCAACATACAATGGTCAGTGTTCAATATCAACATACAATGGTCAGTGTTCAATATCAACATACAATGGTCAGTGTTCAATATCAACATACAATGGTCAGTGTTCAATATCAACATACAATGGTCAGTGTTCAATATCAACATACAAGGCGATCTGAAACACCCAAAGCCAGCCTTGCCCTCCCTGCTGGTCCCTGCCATCCACTGTGACAAGCATGGTAACAAAGGCCTATTTAGGAGAACATTCTCTTAATTTACCTGGTTAATTAAGATAGTGTGGTCTGCAAAAAAGAAATAATTCAAGATGACATTTTCAATTTCTCAACAATAAAATACAACTTTGAAAACAATTTCAGGTAATTTGTTGAAAAACTAAATATAACACCACATTCTGAAAGCTTTTTTTTTTTTTTCTAGAAAACAACAGTGATACTCAATTAACCAAGCTACACTCCTGAAGGGATAATCTGTTCTTAAGATGCAAGGTGACTTCTGGAGAAGCCAGCACAGTGGTGCAGTGCTCATGACAGGATCTGACACCAGGCTCTATCTTTAGGTGAAACTCCCAGCTGGTGGAAAAATTACCCGTGGAACCGGTTTTCAGAGTCCCGTGAAGGACGTGGCTCATGCCCACACAGCACTTCTGGGAATCCTCCCCTGTCAAAATCCCCAGGATGGGAGATGCATCCTCATTCAGCCCAAACCTTTATCTGACATTCACAGGGGGACTGTCAAAGGGTTATCACCATGCCACCCCTCTGACATCTCCCCAAACTCACACCATAACTCTAGCTGTGCCCCCAGAAGGCCCTGCTATTGCTCTAACCATGGAACTGGAAGCCTCTGGGTGGTGGCTAGTCAGCCCAGCATGTACAGGGCACCATCTAGGCTTAGAACCAGACCTTTGACCTTGGTCCTTACCCTGTGCCTTAGCTATCCTCTTTAGCCTTGCTTGGGCTGGCAGTGTTCCTCTGAGTCCAGGTTGACTTGGGCCTCCTGCCTCCTGGTCCAGAAGGAGTAGCATATCCTATACAGGGCTCAGGTATCTATATTCCAGCTCTGCAGGCAGTTACCTCGAATGGAGGTTTGAGTATAAAATGCACACACACACACACACACACACACACACACACACATACCCCTCTTACGTGTTTAAACACTTAGTCTCTGGCTGGTGGCACTATTTTTGGAAGAGT
This sequence comes from Onychomys torridus, assembly GCF_903995425.1. Classification (NCBI taxonomy): domain Eukaryota; kingdom Metazoa; phylum Chordata; class Mammalia; order Rodentia; family Cricetidae; genus Onychomys; species Onychomys torridus. The sequence continues at coordinate 115,392,555 of NC_050443.1, read as the reverse complement.
GTGAAACAAACATAAGATGAAGTTCTCAATGGAGAAAGCAGATGGCTGTAGGCAGGCCTGAAGTCTACAGCTCACCCCACTACCCATCCCCCTCCCTCTGCTTTCTGATCTTCAGATGTGAGTAAGCAGCCACTGGCTGCTGTAAACTGCCACCACCATGGAGCCGCCGCCGCTGCCATGATGGACTCCAGCCCCTGAAACCATGAGGTGAAATCAGTCTTCCCTCCTTAAGTGGCCTCTTCTCAGGCATTTGTTCACAGTGATAAGAAACTTAACTAAAGCAGATAGAGTCAGAACCTGGATGCACCTGGACCACTGGGAACCAAGAGTTGGCTGGCTCTGCCATGATGTAAAGTGAAAGATCTCAGCTCCAACCCAGTCCAGAGAGTAGGGGTCACCCTCAGCAGTGTCTGAGCACACGACCGTAATAGACCCCCCCCCACATCCTCTCATATTTATACTACACACACACACACACACACACACACACACACACACACACACACACACTCATTTACACATTCTATACACACATTCTCAATACAGTTACACTCCAACACAGTCACATACCTTTGGTCTCTCACTTGCCTACATTCATACTTATTTGCATAATCATATGCATGAACATGCTCAGTTCACATCCACATGGCCCCACACTTAGGCCTGCCCTCTCATTCACACACATCTGCACATTCACAGACAGTCACTTGTTCTCTGCACTCATCCACTTCATATTTGTACTGTTATATATTCATATTCTCCCTTTCCCTTTCCCTCCCTTTCCCTCTCTCTCCTCCTCTACCCAGCTTCCTCCCTCCCTCTTTCCCCTCAAAGGTAGGCACTAAAAACAACTTACAGAACAGGCCCTCCCAGGCAGGTACACTGAGAAAGGGCCAAAGGTGGGCTGGATTTTTCCAGAACATGGGCAGGATGAAGGCAGCAGCCCCCTGTGTGCCCAGCTCAAGGCTGGTCATGCCAAGCTGTCATTAAGGAGACAGGGAACATCCTACCTTGCTTACACACCTGGAGACTATGTGAGTGGATAAAGCCTGGCCTGTGGCTTTGCTATACTCCTGCCTCTACTGGGCCAGACTGGAGGAGCCAATGTGGCAGGTCCTAGGACATGAGTCTAACAAGGCAAGATCCTGGCAGTGCCACATGGTTGAGGTCAGATACTAGCCTCAAGGCCAGGGCTGTGTCCACAAGTCTGGGCTTCCCACCAGTGATGGCATCGTCAGAACCAAGAGCCTCAAGAGCTACTCAACACCTTGACCTTATAACCTCACCTCTGTGACCTTCTCCTGCTGTGTGCTGTCCACATGCCTCACACAGTGCAAGTCATACAAGGGGTCAAACTCTGGGAATGAAGCCAATATCCAAATGTAGAAAGGAATTCTGGACTCCATCATAAGATTTCCAAAGGCAAGGGGCCGTGTGACTATCAAAAATGATACTAAAGAAGAATTTATAAATTTGTCGGGGGAAAATGCCTGTGAGAGAAAGTAGAAAGAAAAAGTTAGTTACTACAGACCTACATAATTGGAGTCCCCACCCTGCCAAAGCAGAAAGTCTGGGATATGGGAGGGATAGAGAGAAACAGACACCTGTAATATAGAGCAACAGCTAGGGGAACCTCAGAGCCAACCTTACTATGCTAGCCACGCCCACACTGGGTAGTGGAGAAAGACTAAGCACAAACTTTGTGGTTCCGTGTTTTAGCACAGGTTAAAATCATGAATACTGGATTCCCAGTGCTCTTACAAACCCATCTAGAAGACATGTTGAAAACCAGAGTCAAGCAAGAAATGCCGTGGAGTGGGTCTGGGAAGGTGGACCAGAAAAAAGGAAGAAGCAGGTCCTGCCTCATGGCCTGTGGAGCAGTCTGGACAAAGCAGTGTGCAGGACAACAGGCTAGAGGTGGCCTTTGAGCCAACCTCTGAGGAAAGGGAAGAGGACCCGAGAGGTGAGCAGCAGCACAGCCTGAGGGAGGAGGAGGCTCTTGGCCAGCAGGAAGGGTAGGGCTGAGCATTAGTTCCTAGAGTGACTCTCCAGAGTCACGGTGACTCAGAATCTTCACCAGACCCAGTTCATGCTAAATGTCAGGCCAGGCCTATGTACCTGCCTGAGGGAAAAAATGCCTCAATTCACATCTATTGGTGGGCTTGGGAGTAGTAGTTGGGTTAGACTCAGCTTTGACAGAAATCCATTATTCTGGAAACTTCTCCAAAGGAAGACAAGCCACATGGCAACCTTACCAAATGAAAAGTCTGCCCTGTGTTGCCAAGGAACTTCAGAGTCCAGACATGATGATGTAGGTTAAAGCTACAGTTCCCGGACCACCAAGTGCATCTAGCAAACATTGCTGAGCTCCTGGTATGTACCAGGGTGCATGCACAAAATTATCCTAATTCACGTTCACTATAGTTTCCTAGAATTGCCAGATTGAAGTGCCCCAGACTGGTAGCTACATAACAGCAGAGACTGGGGGTCTCAGTGGAAGAGGCCAGACAGCCTGCATTGGACTGGCTCCTTCTGGAGACTATAGAGGAAGTATCCATCCCAGACTGTCTCTGTGGCTTGTGGATGGCCATCTCACCTCTGTGCATGTATCTTCAAATTTGTACCTTTCCATATGGGTGTCATTCCTGTTGGATTGGAACCTACTTTAATATCTACTTTTCCATGGCAATTGTTACCCCTGTGCGCGCACACACACACACACACACACACACACACACACACACACACACTCTGAGCCCACTTTTACTCATCTTCACCAAGACAGAAGACTCCACCCTGCTCAGGAGCTCACTAATGGACGTTTCCAGTATGGCAGCAGACTGCTGGAGACCCTCAACAGGATTTGGCTGCCCAGGAGAAATGAGGAGACAAGACAGAGCAGAGACACAGGCAGGCAGATGGAGTCAGGTGGCCCCAGCCTCCTTCCCCTGTGCCTATCTTTAGAACTGGACTCATGAAGGATCTCTTGAGTGGTGTCTAGGCCCCTGTGCCATGGCCTTTCTGAGACACCTTTGTGGGACAGTCATCACAGAGCTGTCTCCAGGTGCAATAAGAGGGTCAGGAGGAAGCAAATGGCTGGAAAGCCTTGTCCTCTGTGCAGGTCAACAAATGCTCAGCACAAAGTACACTTCCCCCAGACAATGTGCTCCCACTGACAAGGACAGGGTGTTTTAAATTAAATGTCCTTCACCTACTCTGTTCACAGGCTCCCTACTCTTTTCAGGCAAGAGTGAGAGATCATAAATCTTTCTGTGCATTTATCATCACTGCCTACTGCCTGTTGTTCCTCATACTTCTTCCACCATATTGCAGACACAGCCCTGATTGTAGACAAACTGTTAATCATCAGGTTTGTATTGCGCTGGTGATTCCCAACATCTTGATGCCAGCAACTGAAAATCAGGTCATTGTGGTCCATTCTGTACCTTTCTTCCTGGTCGCCCCCATTACTAGCCAGTGAGCCCAGGCACCTGAATACACCAAACAGTGAGCAGGTAAATATGCAGCTTCTCCTTGATGGTGACAGAGGTGGCAGGACAGAGGAGGTGGCCTTAAAATCGTGAGAATTGCAGGCATATTTCAATGACTCTAGAATAAAACCCACCATGGATATCGTATCCCATATAGCAGATCAGCAAAGGTTTCACAGTACACTACTCATGGGGCATAAATTGAGATGACACATCACAGATCACAGACCAAGGGAGCAATAGGAAACCAATTCTGAGAAATATATCTGCCCTTGGCCTTGGTCCTTTCTTTCCCAGGAACTTGTTCCAGCTGGGTGATTTCCAGCCACACTGAGTCAACCCAAATACTCATGATGGCACCAGGGATTATGCCAGCCATGCGACATGGATCCACATGACAGCAGACCACAGGCTAAAGACATTACTGAATGAAGGTGCTTACACTTGTGCCTCACAATCTGGAGTCTGTAAAATTTGTCAGGGGGAGATGACTCACTTGGTACAATGTTTCTTTCACAAACATGAAGCCAAAGTTCAATCCCAGAGCTCGTATAAAAAGTCAGGCCCACTAGTGTGTACCTGTAACTCTAGCACTGGGAAGTGTAAACTGGAGGATCTCTGGGGCTCACTGCCAGGCAGTCTAGCAAAATCAGTAAGTTCCATGTTTGATGAGAGACCCTATCTCAAAAAATAAGGTAGGGAAAAATTGAGGAAGATGCCTGATGTCAGCCTCTGGCCACCACAAAAACACATGTGGGTGTATACACATACATATACACTTGTGCATACACTAAAAAGCTGTATGTACATATGTATGTATACTCACCTTGCAGACCTATTGCTAAAAGCTCTTGAGAAGTAGATGCTCAGTGAGAGGCATGAAGACGTGAGACTCTTGCTTCCTGTTCTCCAAATCTATGTTCCTCATTTGAATCTATAGACTGGGTAGGGCACACTGCCCTCCATAACTGAGTGGCCTCAGCCCAGCAGTTAAAGGAATGGAGAATTTTATAACTAGAGAACTAGAGACTGGTATAGGGATTATTAACCTAGAGTCATGATAGCTCTGTGTGTGTGTGTGTGTGTGTGTGTGTGTGTGTGTGTGTGTGTGTGTGTGTTTATTCAGACACACATGTACACAATGAAAGTGTCTGGGAAAACAAGTTCTCAATGTAAGTTCCACAGAATTATCAATAACAATATCCTTCCTAAGAAAAGCTTGAGGCCCCTTATCTTAGGCTGTGAGGTCTATGTCCACCTTCAATGTTCAGTCACTGTGGGTGCCCTTGTTCCCTTCCCTCATAGCTCTTTGGGAATCAAGTATTTAATGCATTAGGTCAAGACTTGGGCTCTCAAATGCCACTTAACTTCAGGGAAATCTCTCTCACACACCCTCCCCCGCCTGCTAAGCAGAACAGAAGGGTGTGCCTTTGTAGACTGTTAAAGGCACAGCAGTGCATTCTGGAACCATAGGTCAAATTGCTTGATTGCAAAGGCATCTCAAGCCTGAAGTAGAATGAAAATCCCTTTGCTTTCAGTGCAGAAGCCAGCAGGCTCTGGAAGGGAGCAATGTAGTCCCCATTCCCTCCAAGGGCCCACAATCCAGGGACCTGAGGAAAGGCAAGAACACCCCCTTGGACCAGGGACACACAAGCACTATATGTCCTTGCTCCTTCAAAGATGGTTCTGGAAACATTGCAGACAGTTACTGCCTTAGAGTTCAGCCCCCAAGTCCTACTTTGAGAAGGAGACCAGAGTTTAGGGCTACTGGGACACCCTCCAGACATCACTGCACAAATCCTACCTCATGTATACACTTCCTAAAGCATGCACTAAGCCCCCATGTATGCAGGTCTGTGTAGGAAACCATTCACCTCTTCTTATCTGGAAGGTTCTACCAGTGAATCCATATCCAGAGATCAAGACTGATGCACAAAGCAGGAAATGAACAGCTGAAGAGAGCTGAGCTACCCAAGTGCCCACATCCTGTCTCACCAATACCTGGGCACTTCTCTGGCCACACACCCAGATATGAACATCAAACATGACTATGGTTGGTGGTAAAAGCACATGTTCAATGCCATGAATACCCTTTGGTAATGAGTAAGTTCCTGGCCTCTTGGTCTAAGAGGTTGGGTTAGAGAGGAGTCTGTGTTGAACAGGGGCAGTGGCAGTTTGGGATGACGAACAAGCTCTGAAAATGGACAGTGGTGGTGGCTGGGCGGTGTGAATGTACCTAATTGCTGCTAAACTGGATGCTCAGAAAATAAGAAGGAGTGTTTCATGTTCTTTGTGTTTGTATCACAATAAAACAAAGGAGAACAAGACATGTTACTCTGAATCCTGGGTCCCGGGACTAGTGACATGATCAACTCCAGGGGCAAGTGCCCTAAAATTTCAGCCAGATACCATCCAGGGCTGCAACAGACAGAGGGACATCAGCTAAGGAGCCAGGGGACTGAGGGGCACCCAAGACTATTCAGAAAGAGCAAACACATTTGCTTTGGGAATAGATAACGAGCAACACGAATGTAAGACTTGCTCCCCCAAATAAAGATGGCAGGGAGGAAGGCTGAATCCCTCCAAAGCAGGCCCAGCACTACTTCAATAACAGGGCAGGTGACCAACCTGCATCCACAGTGCAAATCTGCGCTGACCCGGTGTGAACTTCTGAGGCTGGCAAAGCCCACCCACCCACTGTGAGGCGTTCTGTGAATCTAATGGCAACTGAAAAGAAAACACGGGCACAGGACACCCCATCAGCTCCTGGCTTTTATCTGCTCCATAATCTTTTCTATTACACCTTGAGAATTGCAGCAGCTGAGATAACCGGGGCAGCAGGTTACAGCAACCCATTGGATAAGAGTGAATGTGGTGGTGTGTGGGGGGGGGTGTTAGGGTCCCACGCACCACCTGTTGAAATAGCACAAAGAGTGAGTGACTCAGGAGAAAGTACCACAGACCAAAAGCTCCACAGTCTTCTAAGCTCTGAGCTGAGACAAGGCCATCAGAAAATAACCAATTAGAAATGGAAAAGGTACAGCTTAAAACAAAAGGTGTGGACGTCAGGTTGACTTTGTAAATGAATTCTATAATCTTGGCACAAGACATGATTTGTCCAGGGGAAATTGGGTGTAGTTAGAGGCCCTGGCCCTTTTACTGAGAGCAGGGTCGGGCAGGAGGGGGCTTCTGTTCCCAAAGTAGTCCAACTAGACTCCCTCCCGAAGCCTGGATCATGTTAAGCCTGGATTTCCCCAAAGCAACCCCATCTGCAAACCAGCATTCCTCCTACCCACATCAGAATCAAAAATGAATGTCTAATGCCATTGGAGGCTGTTTGTTTCACAGTGTCATTAAGCCAGTGGCTGGAAGACAGATGGGTGCTTTGGAGCCCTCAGAGGTCCATCTGTGAAAACCTAAACCCTAGAACCAACACTTTGGGAGGGGATTTTAAAGAGGTGGTAAGGGGAAGACCTCGAGGGTGGGCCCTAAGCCAATATAACTGACATCTGATGAGAGATTTGGACCCACAGAAACCCCAGAGATACATGTTTCCAGAGAAAACACCACTCAAGGACACCAAGAAAATCACCATGTGTAAGATAAAGAGGAAGGCCTCAGAAAGAGCCAACACTTCCATACCTTAAACTTGGATTTCTAGGCATTAGCACTGCAAGAGAGTAAGCTCCTGGGAGTAAGTGAATGGTTTACTACCCAAGCATAAGTATGAGAGTTTGACTCTCCAGCATCCGTGAAATGCCAGCCCATGAGGCAGATACAGGATCACCAGAGCAAGCTGGCTAGATAGACTAGTCAAATTAACAAGCTCTGGGTTCAAGTGAGAGACTCTGCCCCAATATATAAAGTAGAGAGTGATCAAGAAAGATGCCTAAAACTACCTCCACTCTCATACGTACAAACATCCATACCCACTTACACCTCACACAAACACCACACACACGCACATAAGTACACACATACACAAGCATGTACACATGCAATGTACACACACATACATGCACGTAGGTGTGTGCATGAATGCACATACACACATGTGCATGTGCACAAGGCACTTACACACAAAAGAAGGAAATAGCAAGTTTCTATTGCTTTGTAGCCCTGCCAGCCTAGGTATTTTGTTATAGCCACCCCAGTGGACTAACACCATAGACTGATACTGCTTTCTGCCCTGTAAAATGCCTGCCACTTCTTAAACATGTCCACACAAGGACAGGACAGGTGATCCCTGTGGGCCAATGTTGTCTCTTGGGAAGAAGAACACAGGAGCTCAAACCTCAGGACTCCCCCATCCTCTGCCCCATCAGACAGAAGCACATGCCCTATGATGTGCACAACCTTTTGTGTTTAGAAGACACTGTCAGCCAGGTATGTAAGTTTACACTGTCTCCTCTAAAGCTGAAACTATCTCCAAGTCCATGGCCACCTTCCAGAGAGAATGGGGGAAACAGGTCTGGCAGGACTCACTGTCCAGTTAACTTCTCAAATCTCACAGTTGTGAGGCTTCCAGCTGGTCTTCATGGTAGGGTGAAAATCCAACATACGTGACTCCTGTTAGCCTGTGCATTGACCCCATGTGTCCAAGTGGGTTGGAGGCTGCTCTGCTCATCACCCCTGCCTTGCATAGCTTCTTCGAGGCCTCTAGAAAATCCACTTGATTCCCAGCATGACAAGGGCAACATGTGAGCTGGGATGAGAGCTAAATAGCTCTACCTTGTGTTGCTACTGCCTCCCCATCCCCACCTAGCCAAGGCATCTTTCTGCAAAGGGCATTTTGCTCTCAGACATTGGCCTGTGAAGCAAAGGGAGAGAGTAACCCATTGGCAAAGCTGTCATTTCTCTCCATAAGCCCAGTAGCCAATGGTCCTCAAACCCTCTCCTAGGTGCCTGTATTTACTCTTCTCTGAGCTGAACCCTCCAGTCTGGGGCTGCCAGCATCAGGACTTGCACATCTGTCAGAAGTACCAGTTGTCACAGTCATCCTTAGAGATGAGCCCAAATCTCTCCTTGTGCAGACACGGCTGGGCCAAGCTGAGACAAACAACCTGGGCCATGGATGCAGGTCATTGGGACATAGCACTTTATTTGGGATGAGGTGCGGGACCATCAGCCACTAATCAGGGTTGCTCTGAGCATAGTCGTTTGCCCATAAGCTCTGCTGATGGCCTGCCCATTATTGCCTTTCAAAGGAAAGATTTAGGATAGCAGAAAATACCATGAAAAAGGATATTAGGTTTAGATTGACCATAACAAAATTATTATAAGAACTGAGCTCTCTGCTTTATACTGTATCGTTAACTACACATTCTCCAAATGTGCTGCTCAGCCGACCAGTAAAGCAAGTGCGCGCTGCAGATTTCAATCTTGGCGAGCAATAAACCTAGTGTTTTGCATAAATAGATTGCACAAACTCTGCTTATTGTGATGTCCACATATATGGGAGGGAAAGGGGGCTGATGAGCATTCCTCCTCCTCGGGGAGGTCTGAGCATCAGAGATGTAATTCACATCTGTTTGCAGATGGACCACTGAGCACCAGGCAGCAAAGTGGCTATGGTGGGATGAGGCTGCACTTGGGAGCCTGTCAGCATAGCTTGGCTTCCTCTGCAACCTGATCCACATCTCCTGGGTCAGAAGTATGATACCCTGCTATAGGTACCTCCAAGCTAGATGCAGATCTAACCTGAGCTTTCCTCCTCCACTTTATGCAGCCCTTCAAACAGGCATATCACAGCCACAGTTCCAAGTTATTCCACTGCCCAGTCTAGAGCTGAGGGCCCCTCTTGCTATCTCTGAATGTCTGTGAGTAACTGTCTAAGCACAGGGCAGCTACACTATTCACAGCATTACCCACCATAGGGTGGGTTTCCTACTGTTGCTGGAATAAATGGCCATAGTCTGGAGTCTTAAAGCTACACAGCTGTGGTTCTGTTGCTGGCCAGTGCTTCTGAAGGCTCCAGGACAAGATCCAACCCCAGTGTCTGGAGGTCACTTGTATGCTAGACTCATGGCCCTTCCCCTCATCATCTGACCTATGCCCATCTCTGCACTCCACCCACCTCTGTGCTCTTACAGCAATGTTACGATTCCATTGGACTCTCCCAGAAAACCCAGGATTGGTGACCTTATATCAAGACACTGAGTTATGTTTGCAGAATCCCCTTTGCTGAGTCAGATGGTGTGGAATATTCCTTTACACTGTGTGAAGATGTGTCACTGTGGTTAGTTTAATAAGGAGCTGAATGGCCACTAGCTAGGCAGGAAGAGGTTAGGTGGGACTTCTGGGGATAAAGAGCTCTGGGAAAAAGAAAGGAAGAGTCTCCAGCCACCTGCAAAATAACCAAGATGGGCATAATGAAGATGAGGTAACAAATGCATGGAAGAATGTAGATTTAAAAATACAGGTTAATTTGTTATAAGAGCTAGTTAGAAACAAGCCTAAGCTAAGGCCAAGCTTTCTTAATAAGTCTCCATGTCATTTTTTGTGAGCTGGTAGCCCAAAAAGAAAAGTCCATCTACAAGGTGATACAGTCACAAGCTTGGGGCACTCTCATCAGGATTCTCAATAAACAGCTTCATTGTGCCACATATCCACACCCAAGAAACCTCTGGTGCAGGCAACATTGTAACGACCTTCTCTACCCCCCAAGAGCTTTCTCATGCCCCTTTACAATCTTCTGCTCCTCAACAACCTTCTTTAATATTCTTAATTTTATTGAGAAAACATTCTTTGAAGCAGGAAGACCATTAAAACCATTTAGGCCACAAAGAAAACCATCAGGCCCTTCTCCCTTTTCAGGCCTACATCAGTCAATACCCCAGGGAACCGCTTAAATGAAGGAAATGTTTAAGCGAAGGAAATGTTCATTTTAACTCACCGTTTCAGAGGCTACAGCCTATCTGAAGCAGGAAGGACATATGGAGCAGAGCAGAGCAACTGTGACAGGAAGCTAGCACCTAGCCCAGAAATAGGGCTTCAGCAATACCTCAGAAAAGCCTGCCTGTCTTTTCTCATGTCCCCCAACCCAATATCCCCACTGCTTTTCTCTTTGGTGTTGTGAGACCTTTCTTGTGAAATGTGCAGGTACTGCCCCACCTAGGAATTGTGAGCTCATGGGGTCAGCATGATCAGGCACTAGCAAACCCCTGCCCTGCTGCTCTGCCATCAATAGTGTTAACATTACCACTGGTCAGCTACCCTACAGCAAGCCCTGAATATTCCAACACAGAAACTACAAAAAAAAAACTACCTTGAAAACAACTTTATGATGATGATAGAGGTCCTTAAAGAAGAAGGAAATAAGTCCCTTAAAGAAATTGAGGAAAAGATACACACAAAAAATGGAGGAAATGAATAAATCTTTTAAAGAATGCCAAGAAAGCCAAGAAAAAACAAACTATTGAAGGAAATGAATAAAACTGTTCAAGACCTGAAAATGGAAATAGAAACAATAAAGAAAGCACACAAACTGAAGGAATTCTGGAAATGGAAAATCTAGGTAAGCAAACAGAAACTACAGACGCAAGCATCACCAACATAATACAAGAGATGGAAGGGAGAATCTCAGTCGTTGAAGACATGATAGAAGAAATAGATACATCAGCAGACAAAGAAAATGTTAAATCTAAAGAATTTTTGACACAAAACATCCAGAAAATCTGGGCCACTGTGAAAAGACCAAACCTAAAAATAATAGAAATAGAAGAAGGAGAAGAATCTCAGCTCAAAGAACCAGAATATATTTTTATCAAGATCATAGAAGAAAAATTTTCAAACCTAAAGAAAGAGATGCCTATGAAGGTACAAGAAGCATACAGAACACCAAATAGACTGGACCATAAAAACAAATTGTCCCTTAGCACATAATAATCAAAACACTAAACATATAGAACAAAGAAAGAATATTAAAAGCTGTAAGGGAAAAAGAGCAAGTAACATAAAGGTAGGGCTATTATAATTATACCTGACTTCCCAATGGAGACTCTCAAAGCTATAAGGTCCTGGACAAATATCCTGCAGATTTTAAGAGAACACAGAAACCATACCAGACTACTATCTCCAGCAAAACTTTCAATCACCATAGATGGAGAAAACAAGAAATTCCATGATAAAGCCAAATTCAAACAATATCTATGTACAAACCCAACCCTACAGAAGGTGCTAGAAAGAAAACTCCAACCCAAGGAGGTTAGCTACACCCATTAAAACACAGGAAATAAGTAATCTCACATCAACAAAATCAAAAGAAGGGAAACACACACCACCACCAATGACAACAAAAACAACAAAATAACAGGAATTAACAATCATTGGTCATTCATGTCTTTCATTATCAATGGACTCAATTCCCCAATAAAAGACACAGACTACCAGAATGGATATGAAAACAGGATCCGTCCTTCTGCTGCATACAAAAAACACACTTCATCATCAAAGACAGATATTACCTCAGAACAAAGGGTTGGAAAAATATTTTCCAAGCAAATGGACCTATGAAGCAAGCTGGTATAGCTATCCTAATATCTAACAAAATATACTTCAAACTAAAATTAATCAAAAGAGACAGGAAGGACACTTCATACTCATCAAAGGAAAAATCCAACAGGATGACGTTTCAATTTTTAACATCTATGCCCCAAACACAAGGGCGTCCATGTTTGCAAAAGAAACATTACTAAAGTTTAAATCACACATTGACCCTCACTCACTGATAGTGGGGGACATCAATATCCCACTCTCTCCAATGGACAGGTCCTCCAGACACAAACTAAACATAGAAATTCTGGAGCAAACAGACATTATGAACCAGATGGACCTAACAGAACATTTTACTCAAACACAAAAGAATATACCTTCTTCTCAGCACCTCAAAAATAAGTACTTATTTTAAAAAGGAAAGAAAATAAATAGATAGTACTTCCTCTATATTTTGTATAAGCCTTTTGTCAGTCTCCAGATCTGTGTCTGTCACTGTTGTTTAGATGTGATGAATGACTGAGAGAACAAGTTAACAACACAAATTGTTCATTTTGGCTAACGGCTTCAGTCCGTTATGGTGGGAATGAGGGACATAACAGAATGGAGCTTTCGGCAAGATACAGCCCTCAGGACATACCTACCCCAGTGACCTGCTTCCTGAAGAATCCAAAATAACAGCACCAGCCAGGGACTATACGTTCAAAACATGTGATATTTAGACCAGCACATTCTACTCCTATCCCCAAAGGCCCATGACCAGCTCATAAAGCAAAATACATTCAGTCCATCTCCAAGATTCCACAAAGTTTCAACATTTCTAATACTGTTTGAAAGTTTGAGAGACTCAAGGCAAATTATTAGCTGTGAGTCTCTGGATATCGAAATGCAGCCCTTCCATTGGAATCTGAGTGGAAGCCTCCAGGACCCCTCAACTCTTGTATTCTGCATGCCTGCAGAACCAGTACTATGTGGATGCCTCCAACATCTGCCTCTAGCTCTAGCAGGGGTCCTGACCCTGCACTACAGCTTCAGCAGCTCTGAGTGCCTAAGCATCTGAGGAAGACTATCCTAGAAGTCCAGACATGTGCAGTGTGCCCTGGAGCTCTCTGTAGAGCAGACTTTCAAACAGGTTGATCCCTTTCTAGCCTCTACTCTGAGAGAGGCAAATCCAGCCACTTCCTGAGACACCCGACAGCTTCTTTTCTTTTGCTCTGATACAACACACTCCCAACTTGATTATTTTCTTTTCTTATTGTTTGAGAATTCCATACATGAATATAATTTGTTTTTATTGAATCTGTTTCCATTCCTTCCCCTCCAGTTCCTCCCGTGTTCCCTTCCACCTTTCCTTCTCAGCTTCCATATATATATATACATCTCTATCTCTTCAACACCCCTTTGTCTGCAACTTTAAGCCTACTCCCCTTAGAGCTAAACTACCTCTTTTTTATTCTTCCTGCTCTAATTTTTACCCTTTATACTCAGTGTAAAACTGGCTAAAAGCAACCAGAGATACCCATGCCACAACCCAAATGTTATGCTGTCTTGAAATTTCTTATACTAAATTAATTAGTCTGTAACTATTCAGCTTAGCCTCTCTCAGTCTTGTAACACAGACAAAATCTCAATAAATTCTTCATTGGCCTCTAGTCCAATTCACAATTCAACTACCCCTGAAACCTTGTGTACACAGTCTGTGCAGTCCACATTTTCATCAGCAGTATGATGCTCAGAGCTTCCACTAGAATTGGCTAATAATTCCTGCTTATAACAGCCTAGGGATTTTATAGCCTGCTTCATCCAATTCTTCCAAATTCCTCCCAAAAACCAGATCAAAGGTTGCTCTTACAGAATGTCAGGTAGTTACATTAAAGACTCTTACTCTGAGGTACCAATTTTCTTTTCTTTTCTTTTCTTTTGAGCTGAGGATTGAATCCAGGGCCTTGTGCTTGCTAGGCAAGTGCTCTACCACTGAGCTAAATCACCAACCCCTGAGACACCAATTTTCTAAGTTTCTGTTGCAGAGCTATGAGCAAAATACCTTGACAACTTCAGGAAAGACTTCCATATTTTAGCTCCTGGTTTCAGGGGCTGCTGTCCATCAAGGCAGGAAGGGCACAGTGGAACAGAGCACTTCACATCATGGCAGAGAGCAACTCACAGAGGGGACAGAGACAAGATACAACCCCAAAGGACATGCCCCAGTCACCTGCCTTCTCCCATAAGGCTCCACTTCCCAAGTGTCCAGAAATTCTAAAAATGTTACCATCCACTGGAAACAAAGCCTTCAACACATGAGCCTGTGGGTAAAGTTCAGATTTAAATGATCATGCCTTTGTAGAGTCATCATGATACCTTGAGGAACAGAAACCTTCTTAACTCTATGCTACATGTTAATATTATCAAATGATTTCTAGGACTTTTGCTTTTTGAAAACCTAGTATCTAAATTCTTTACTAATAACATGAAGTTTTCCTCCAAAGTATTTTTCACATTTGAACCTGTGGATCTTCTAATGTGGTGTGACATAGCCATTAAATGTTACTGTTTCTCATAATTGGTACCAGTGTGACCCAGCAACATTGGCAAGGGTTCCTGTAGTGGTTTTAATGAAAATAGCTCCCGTGGGCCTATAGGGAGCAGCAGCATCTGAAAAGATTAGGATATATGGCCTTGTTGGAGGAAGCATGACACTGGTAGTGAGCTATGAGGTTTCAGAAGCTCAAGCCAGGCCCAGCAGCTCATGCTGTCCTCTTGTTGCCTGCCTATCCAGATGTAGAACTCTCAGCTCCTTCTCCAGCACCACATCTGCCTGCATGCCACCATGCTTCCCACTATGATGATAAAACTAAACCTCTGACCTTGTAAGCCTTATTAAATGCTTTCCTTATAAGAGTTGCCATGGTCATGGTGTCTCTTCACAGCAATAAAACCCTAACTAAGCTCCCCGCCATGCAGTCTGCAACAAAATCCTCCCAGATTCTCCCTTGGTCTCAGTTACCCCTCTCTCCATCACTACCTATTCATTGCACCTTCCTAAATATGCTCCACCACCTGGGAGACCCTCCCGCCCCATTCATTTACTGTGCCGAGATGGAGATGTGCAGGCTTTGCATTTCCATATTCTTAAATCAGCTTGTGCATTTATACAAGAAGACTTCTGTGATTTTCTTTGAAATCATAACGGATTTCTGTTTCATTCTGGGCAGAAATGTCACTTTGCAATAATGGCTTTTCAATCTGTGAGCATGTTCTGCCTTTCCATTTATTTGGGTCTTTTAAAATTTCTGCAAACTCTATAGTTTTGGGGGCAGAGATCCACATACTTCTGTCATTATTTTACTTTCTGGGGACACAATATTTTCAACATTGTATCTATTTTTAGACTGTGCTGTTTGTTGCTGGCTGTGTTAATCCAACAAATATAAAATGGACCGTGCTGTTCTGCTGGTCTGAGTTGCATTGACATGGTGTGGACCCTAGGCCAGATGTCAGTTACTAATTATTAACAAGTCCATAGTGACTTGGGATGTGGTCCACATCATCCCATCAGCACTGTTAACTGGTGATTATGAATGAGTGATTAATTAGCTGATCTAGGTGAGGATATAGAAGGGCCTTCTGTTGACCTGGTCAGGTTAGATGTTGCCTGCGTGAACACTGGGTATAAGAAGCTCCATCTGGGGCTTCCTAGACTTGAAGTATTCTGTGCTCACCTGACAGGTTTCTGATCTGGGAGAGAATGTGTATCTTGGCACAACAGAAAGGAACCAGCCTCTGGCCTTCAGTCTGAGACAGCCTAGGGCTGGCCTGTTCATCCAAGCCGTCCGTATACATACAGTCACCAGGTAAGGCCTTATGTCTTCAATAGCGCTGTCATTTTGGGTCCTAGGCCCTAATGTGCAGACACAAGGGTGAGTTTTGAGTACAGACCTGTACTCCACTAATGTGTCTGCTCACTTAGACATTCATCAACTCATCCATGGATTAAGTACACACACCTTCTGCCCTGGCCACCTCTTCACTGAGCTGCTTGTGACACATCTCCTTCACCAGATGTTCCAGCTTGGGAGTGGGAAGGGGAGGGAAGAAGGCCTCTCCTGCTTCCTCCTACTTCAGGGGAGCCTGTATAGACCTAGTCATTTCCTTCCTGAGTAAGTTTCACTTCCTAGTACCCTACATCTCAATGCCTACCAGCCATAGCATAACCATGGTGGCACTGACCTTGCTGTTCCCTCTCTTTGGACTTGTTAAACCCTGGAAACAGGTTCAAGGAAAAGTATTTGAAACCCTAAAATCTGCAAACCTACGATCCTGAGCCTCTCTCTAGAAAGTTAGAACTATTGTTAGATACTCTCCTCCATGGCCTCCTCACTGACTTCTTCTGACATTCAGCTCATGTCCCTTCTGGGTGTCTGGGAACTCCCAGGTAAATAAATGTTAACTGTTCCCTGATGTTTCTCCTGTGTCTGGGAATTCCCAGGTGAATTTTCACTGTTTCCTGGTGTCTCTCCTGTGTCTGGGAACTCATGGGGTCAATTTTACCTATTCCCAGATTTCCCTCCTATGTCTGGGAACTCCCAGGTGAATGTTAACTGTCTGTTCCCTGATATCTCTCCCATGTCTGGGAACTCCCAGGCATGCATGTTAACTGTCTGTTCCCTGATATCTCTCCCATGTCTGGGAACTCCCAGGCATGCATGTTAACTGTTCCCCAATGTCTCTCCTATGTCTGAGACAGTCTAATACACACTGATGGGTAATGTCAATGGATGACTCCATTGGTGTTATCATTGCACCCCCAGAACACTAAAGGGATGCAGCGACATGGGTGACCGTGAAAGACCAACAGTGAGGATACCAAGTAGCTCAAGAGAGGTCACAAGGGTGACACAGAACCAAGGCTTGATTGAGCCCTGAAACACAGCAACAAGAAGGCTGGAGTTAGTTAGGGTGATGGTGGGACCACCAAGGCTTGCAGCTGGCTAACTTTCTGTCCTGCTGGACTCCAGAATAACTACCTAATGGTCCTTACTCTAACATATTAACCACAGACTGAAAACACCTGAGCTAGCCATCCTTGGAGGCCAAAGGACTTTGTTTACATTTATAAATTTTAGTTTGAATTAGGAACATTTTCCATAAGATCGGGTATGTCATTGAGAAACCTTCGCTTGGGAGGTGGTTTTTCTTCCTGAAATTGATCCATCCTTAAAAGCTGTTGTTGACACAAGGGAATGGAGAACTGACCTGAGGTAGACAGAGGCTTAAACATCCCTTCACCTTTCAGTCTCCACTTCATGCTCAAATTTTTTTAAGTAAAAACACACAAGAATCAAGCATTATGATGAATGGAAAATCATTTCTATTCTTTGAAGCCAGTATAACTAGTTAAGGGATATGATCCCTTAACTTAAACAGCATTACCACAGAGTTGTGTATTAAATAATAAACACTTGATATGAACAAATGTGGTTCAATCACAACAAAACTGCCAAGTGCGGGCCAGTGATTGGCTAAGCAGGCAATGGGTGCTTGTAACCAAGCCTAAAGACATGAGTTTGATCCCTAGGACCCGGGAGGTTGAAAGGAGAGAATTGACTCCCACAAGTTGTCTTCTGACCTCTATATGTATATATGGATAGACACAATGGACACACACACACAGAGAGAGAGAGAGAGAGAGAGAGAGAGAGAGAGAGAGAATCAATTAATTAATTAAACTTTAAAATTTGAGAAGTAACCATGCTTGCAACATTTTTATACCACAGAAATAATCTTTACATATGAGTAAATTTCAAGAAAAAACTGTCTGAAAGTTGTTATTTCTACTCTCACTCACACCAAGGATATAGGAAACTGTAAAGAACTGTGTTCAAGCAAGAAGGAAAAGCCAGATAAAACATATGTCAGACTTTCCCTGGAGTTGTCTAATGCTCAGGTCACAGGGAAACTAAGAAGCCTGAAATGCCACCAAGGAGCACCAAGACATGGTAGAAAATACACAAGAAGGAGTCTGCTACGTGTAAAGACAAAAAAAAAAAAATAGGCAATAAAGCTCAGCAATTTCTGAAATCCAGCACTGGCCTCAATGTCAGATGGCTTATGGGGGCTTATAAGAAAGGCAATCAATTCTGGGTGAAAGAAAGATCGAAGTCAGCTACACAGGCAAGCACAGGGGTCAGACCCGAATCCACCACCATGCCTGTATTAAGTACTTTCTCATTGCTGTGACCAGGTATCTAACAGAACAACCCAAGAGAGAAGCGGCTTGTTTGGCCTTGGACTTTCAGAGGGTTTGGTCCATGGTGTCTTTGCCCCATGTGCTTGCACTTCACTAACCTCTGAGTTGCTGTGGAACAATCTTTTTGTACACTATGAATATGTATTACACTCATTTGCTAATATAAAGCTAGTTGGCTGATAGTTGGGCAGGAAGAGATTGAGAGCGAGAGCCAGAGTAGGAGAATTCTGAGATGAGGAAGGGTGGAGTCAGAGAGTTGCTGGCAAACACAGAGAAGCAAGATGAGAATGCTGTATTGAAAAAAGGTACCAAGCCATGGAGGCTAAACATAGATAAGAATTATGGGTTAATTTAAATGTGAGAGTTAGCTAGTAACAAGCCTGAGCTACTGACTGAGCATTTATAATTCATATTCAGCCTCTGAGTCGGTTATTTGGGACTGGGCAGTCAGAACAAGAAACATCTGTCTATACTGAGTCAGCTCTCAATTCAGGCAAGTTGACAGTCAAGATCATCACACTACTCAGCCCTCTACCTCACAACACAAAAGTCTTTGATCCATGACCAATGAATAACCAAACATCTAATGAACTGGAAAACCCTGGAAGCTAACCTTTGTGAGATTAAGGGGAGGGCAAGAAGACATGTGAGGCCCAGAATCCCACACTAAAGCCAAGAGGGGTCTGCTGTCCCTGGAGAGGTGGAGAGAAGGAATCTGCCAGTGTAGTCTGAGCATCATCTCAGAGAAGAGCAGTGATGACGTAAGCTCAGATGCAACGAGGGTAAAGCTGGACCAAACTGGAGGGAGCCCCACCCCTCACCTGGAGCATAGAAGCAAGCCACAAACCACAGCATCTACCTGGGAGAAAACCTGAGGTGAGTGTATATATGTATTCATAGCTGTGACCTAAGCATAGAACACCCCAGCCCTGTCAGCCACCCAGACTAACAATAGTCACTGCAAGAAGAATTAGAAGGCTGACAGTTACAGTTACCATCAGAGTGGATGTGCTTTAGGATCTGGTTAGAAAGGTGTGCTAGCATGCAAGGGTATATGGGTAGTTTAAGCAGAGCAACCAACATGCCCCTCTGTGCCACCTCACCCTGCCTTGCTCATGCCGGCATGCTGATACTTTATGCTTTGGCCCCCAAATCCTCCAGGAGCCAAGTGCATTTCTTAAGCTGTGATAAGCCCAGGTGGGATGCGATGCCTGCTGCTGTTCTCACTTCCCTGCTCCTGTCTGGTGTCCCCCACACATAGCACCTGCCCTCTTTAGCCACAGTCTCATGGGAAATGGAATATATCACTTAGGCATTAACAGATGAAGGAGTGTCAGCAAAAAAGAGTCACTCTTTAAAGGTGGGGACAGCCTGAGACCACAGAGAGCTGTCACCCCAGTCAAAGCATCCAAAACATCAGGAAGACCACAAAGGATGTGGAAGTCAGTGCCCTTTGCCAGAGCAGGATTGTTGAGACAAAGAACATTAAAGAATTTCTCAGAATGCAGAACATGAGAAGACAGGTAGTCGCCATAGCCAGTCTGCATAGTTCTTACACTGAGTTTAAGAAAATTTTGTGGAAGATATTTGACTGTTTTAAATATCACAGATAATAAATGTCTGAGCTATCACCCTGAATTTATATTCATTTAAAGAAAGAGTTCATTTCATGTATGATGAAAACCTTCACAAGCCCCACCCAACAATCTAACCAAACATGTAAGAAGTAGAAAACATCCCTTGTGGGTCACCTGCCATGGGTTAGGAGTCATGTGTGTAAACCTCACACTGTCCTCACAGCCTTGGAAAGCACAAGGTCTTATTTCTAAATATAGAAGTTAAGAAAATATCATCCCAGGGTTATGTAGTTGTTCAATACTCATCGGTAACAGCCTCGGAGTAGAGGGTGGACATCAAGGTCAGCTTTTACCCCCTGGGGGTTTTGCCCCAATCGAAAAGGGAAATATGTAGTGAGCAGGTATTACTATGTAAGAAGTCAAGGGTACACACCTGATAAATATTGAGAAAATACCCTCCAAGGCAGACATTAATGCACTGCTTACAGGATTAAAATGAGGCATGGCAGAGAGCTACCTTCAGAGACCATGGAATTGTAAATGGCCTCAGAAGAAAATTCACAAATGGGTCAGATGAAGATTAGCTGTGAAGTGGAAAAGTTCCTCCCCAGCAAGCAGGATTACACTCAGCCACAGAACTCAAAGAATTTGTTTTGGAAGCTTTGCTTCCAAAACACTCAAATGGGGCAAGGTCTCAGCACACTTCAGGGATAAAATGGTTTGGCTCAATGAGATTCCCATGAAGAACCATGGCATGTGGAGGTGGAGGTGGCAGAGGCAGGGCCCAACCATTAAATGAATTTCCATCCAACTGATTTTCAAATTGCAAGAGTGAAAATAAAGTGTCTGAAACTGAAATGGCATCTTAAAAATGAACAACCTCACTGTAGAAGCTTATGGGAAATGGAGTTTCCTCCAAAGATGTCACCTACAGGAAGCCATGGGAAGGCTCTTCCAGGTTCCTTCTACCTATGTGCCACCCTTGTTGTCTTCCACTGAAGACTCTGGTCTGGGCTCTCCTAGGTTGGAGACTATGTCTTCAACAGTTACTGTGAGGATAAAAGATGAGCCCACAATCCTTGGGATACCGGGGATGGGCTGAACCTAACCGGGCAAACATCTAACCCTGCAGCTCCATGTCTAGAATCTGGAACATGAAAGAATCATCCTGGCTTCAAAGGAAGACTTGGTCAGCGCTGCCTTGCAAGTGCTGCTCCCTGTAGATTGCATAGCCTTCCCTCATGGGCTGGCTCCACTCTGGGCCAGCAGCGTTCCTCAGTAAATGTCTCATGGTCCTGGTCTCCCAAACATGCTAGAGACTCCATTGCAACTAAGTCCCACCTTCACAGCTTCACACAATGGCTTCTTGGGCCCCTTCCTGCAGAGACTCCAACCCTGACACACATTGCCTGGCCTCAGTGGTTTTCTAGAACCTTAGCACAAGCCCTAACTAAATCAGTATACATGCCTGATCAGTAAATAAGACATGGAGTCTTGTACCCTTATATTGAGGCATAAAGTTCTATTTATCCTCTGGGAAGCTCTATTTTCGATTCCAGCTAATATAAAGAGTTTAAGGTGGGAGATTCTCTAGTACCTCTGAGGTCCTGATCTAAAAAGTCTACTCCAATCACACAGCAGTACTTCTAGGAATAGAAAAATAACAATAATCAGTAGTCTTGGTTTCATGTTGTAGTTTGTGAATCTTATGAAGTCCATGAATTAAAGGGAAATGTGAAATTAAATGAATACAGGCAAAGGCCAGGGCACACGTAAGATAAAGCCCATGTGTCAGTGTGAGTAGATTATAAGACTGGATCTTCTAACTTGATGAACATTCAACTATAGTCTTTATGAAGCTTGGCCCCAAACATGAACATTTGTCACAAACTCCAAAAGGAGTCTAAGAGAGTGCTAAACACTCATGGGCATCAAGATCAAAACACTGTTTCCACTGACCACATACATGATGCTCTGGAAAGGTTTTTCACTGCCTGCTTGAAAATGGAAGGGTTTAGCATTCTTCCATAGACATGCTACTCAGTGTTAAAACACAGC
Organism: Onychomys torridus; assembly: GCF_903995425.1. NCBI lineage: Eukaryota > Metazoa > Chordata > Mammalia > Rodentia > Cricetidae > Onychomys > Onychomys torridus. The sequence goes on along the minus strand of NC_050443.1, from coordinate 115,370,689 downwards.
TCTCTTGATAGCATTTTAGACATGCTGAATGCTCCCATTGTAAGTGCATGTAAGGGTATGTGTGGGTGTGTGTATGAGTATGTGTGTGTGGGGGGGTATGTATAAGTGTGTATGTGAATATATGTGTGAGTGTATGAGCATGTATGTGTGTGTATGCCCATGTGAGTGTGTGTGAGTCTGTCTGGGTATATGTGTGTGTGTGTGCATGTGTATGAGTGTGTGTATATGTGTGTGAGTGTATAAGTGTGAGTGTGTATGAGTGGATGTATGTGTGAGTGAGTGTATGTGTGTATATGTGTATATGTGTGTGTGAATGTGTGTTTGTGAGTGTACTGTGAGTATATGTGTGTATGTGTGTGCACAAGTGTATGTGTGTGTGAGAGAGTGTATTATGTGAGTGTATATGTATGTGTGTGAGTGGGTGTGTGTCTATGAGTGAATGCATATGTATGAGTATATGTGAGTATATATGTGTGTATGTGGTGTGTGTGTGTATGTGGTCTGTGTGTGTGTGTGTACATGAACCTGTATGTATGAAAGCCAGAAGTCTCTTTATTGTGTTCCACATATTTTTTTAAAATAAGGTCTCTCAGTGAACCTTGAGTCACCATTTTAGGTAGCCTGGCTCCCCTGGGATTACAGGCACACACAACTGTTAAGCTTTTGTGTAAGTACAGAGACCTGCACTCAGGTTTTCATGCTTACACATAGGAACTTTACCATTGAGCCATCTCCCGGACTCCATTCCCTATCCCAGGGCTAATTTCACTGAGGTCAATCCTCACACTCTTGGTTAACTTTCATTTTCTTTCTGCATCAGTGACTGTAAGAGAAAGATTTTGTCACTTGCAGACATACTAGCCTTGTGACACTGGAGATGTCATTCTCAGCAGAACATGAACAGTGTATTTCAGGGGAGGATGCTCTCACCTGCTCATTTAGTGACATCCAGAAGAGGCTAACGTGGGATGCATTTGCAGCATGTTTGAACAAAGGTCTAAAAAATATGCAAAAAAACAAAAACAGGGAAACTGGGGTTGCAATCACTTGCACATTTTACTTACACAAATTTCTGGCTGTGGTACCATAGTGACTCCCATGATCCTCTCTGTCTTCCCAAGCTTGGGGTCAACAGTTTGTCATGTGGACATCATCTTGATACAAGAACGCTGGTTATTGGTGGTTTTCAGCTTAGTTCATTTTGAGGATGGGGTGATGGCTACAGTTTTGCATTTGCCTCATCTGTCCAGGGCAAATGGCTCTGCATAACTCTGATTGTGTGGTGTGTATTCTTAACCCTCTCAACTAGATTCCTTTTGACTCACCAACATAAGGTTCACAATTACTTTGCCATTGAAACACTGTCTCATATCTAAGATTCAATTACATTGTCTCCTTTTTTTTTTTTTTTTTACATTGTGCCTAAGTTAGTCTATACATAATTTGTCTTGATTTCTTTTCCTGTTGCTGTGCCAGCATACTCTGACAAAAGAGACTCATGGAGAAGGGCTCAACTTAACTCACCATTCATGGTGAAGCAGTCTAAGCAGCAGGAGCTTGAGGCAGCTGGTCACATGGCATCCATCATCTGTAAATAAAGGATGAATGCAAGCTACTGATCAGTCCACTTTCCTCCATTTTTTATTATCCAGGAGGCCCCCTGCACATGGGATAGCCCCACCCACAGTCAAGATGGATCTTCCCAAAGCAATTAATGTAATCAATACCATGGCCTTCTGCAAAACTGTCTCAAAGTTCTAAACTCTAAATTCTGTCAAGTTGGCATTTAACATTAACTATCATAATCCCACCCCTTGTCAACTTGACACCCAAAAGTATCTCTTTGAAGCCATAACCTTCCAGTCCTTGTTCCCATAGACTCATTGCTATTATAAAATCCTTTCAAAACAACTTTAAAAGAATGCATGGTCTTTAATAATCCTGACCCTTGAAGAGACCAAAGTTTTTTCACTGTGGGTTCCTATAAAATGAAAACCAAGTTCATACTTACAACATATAAAGGTATGAAGTAAACGCTCGTTATTCCAAAATGGAAGGACCAGGGCATAACAAGGAACAATCAGACCAAAGCAATACCAAAACCCACCAGGGAAAACCTGAAGTGTTGCAACTTGGTGTCTGGTATCTGGGGTTCATGATAACATGATTGAACTCCAAAGTGCTTGGGTAGCCCCACCCCTGCAGCTTTGCTCCAGCAGCACACTGAGCCTCTCTCTTGGAGCATCTCTATCTCATGCCTGCAGCTTTTCTCAGTGGAGATCCCATGGTCCTGACATCTTCAGTACTAGAGTCACCACTGCAGCTTAAGCTTAGCCTCCACAACTGCACATAATGGACTCTGGGGACCTCTTTGCCAGAACTCCAAACCTACTACACACTGACTATATGATTTCAGCTTCTCTCCATGACCCTTCAATCTTGCAACTTTCATACTTTCAAAACCAATACCATATGGGTGCTGCTGCTAATCTCTGTCACCAGCTCAGCATGGAACTTGGCCCCCTCAGAGCACAGTGGTATATCAGTGACCATATGCTGACCCTGGAAAAACATTTTCATAGGCAGTTGCTTTTGAGAAACAGAGAACTGCTTCAGCCGACGCTTTATGCTTTTAAATAAATTTGGATGTTCACGAGCTAAAGATTCTAACAGCCAGGTGGTGGTGGCACACACCTTTAATCCCAGCACTCGAGAGGCAGAGGCAGGCGGATCTTTGTGAGTTCAAGGCCAGCCTGGTCTACAGAGTGAGATCCAGGAAAGGCACAAAGCTACACAGAGAAACCCTGTCTCAAAAAAACAAAACAAACAAACAAACAAAGACTCTAACAGATGGGATTTTGTCAACAGTACACCTTTCCTATTGTCCCAAGGGAGGAATAGCATGTTCTCCTCAGTAGTGCTGATCTCTTTAACAGTCACAGCTACTTTTTCAGTCCCAACCTGAATTCTCTATCTTAAAATTTTTCACTGCCAAGCAAACTCACCCATTATCTCAATTTTGCTTTAAACTCAATTTTGCTTAAGCTCTCGGGACAGGGTCTACTTTAAGGAGAAGTTTCTGGATAGATTTTTTTTCATTGTCTCATCCTTCACATTCTCAGTTCTATTTATGGTGTTATATATTTATAACACTAGCCTGGGTTGATCAACTTGACACAATCTAGAATCACATGGAAAGAATATCTCAATGAGGGATCCTTAGAGCAGATTTGCCTGTGCATATCTACAGAGGATTTGTCCCGATTATATTCATTGAGGTAGGAAGGCCTGACCACTGTGGGCAGCACCTTTCTTTGGGTTTATAATTTTTCTGGGGTGTATAAATAAATGTAGAGAGGGGCTGAGCACAGGTGAGTGTAAATGCATTCATTTTCTCTCAACTCTTGCCTGGATGTGACTCAGCCAGCTCCCTGGAGCTCCCTCAAGCTCCCTAACACTGTGATGGACTGGAGCCTGGAGCTGTGTGCTGAAATAAAATCTTCTCCCTCAAGTTGCTTTCTGTTCTGGTATCTTATTGTCACACACTGCAACTGAAACCCAACTAGCACAAGGCCCTTTCTGCATTCTCACTGGGTCTCAGTTTAGCAAATGGTCATTCAGAAGGGAACACTTCCTAGAAGTCAGGCCACACACACAGGGATGGGTTTCTGCTCACAGCTGCTCCTGCCCCTCTGCTCCATCATTACCCATTGGAGGCAGCATCATACATCAAGCCCTCAAACCTCAGGATAAAAGCAGATAGAAGAGAAATAAATGGCTATAGTAACCAAATCAAAAACAAAATAGCTGTACTCACACTGTTAACCTAAAACACACACACACACACACACACACACACACACACACACACACATATAGCAAATACACACACATACATATCATATAGCACACATATACATACATATCATATAGCAAACACACACATACATATCATATAGCACATACACATACATATCATATAGCACACACACACATGCACACATACATACATATCATACAGGGGACACACACACACACACACACACACACACACACACACACACACACGTCAATACAATGAAACTTTCCAGCTGGTGGGGTGTAACAGTTCTAATCAGTGTTCACATTGCCCCCTGAGCATGTACTTATACAGTGGGTATGTTCACTTAAGACGCTGAGTCCCATGGAAGAACAATCACGTCATTCCCTTGAGTAGGTGGCCCTTGCTTTATGCTGCAGTCCAGCCCAGAATGACAGCTGCTAGGGGTCATGGGGAAGGCTTGTTCTGATGCTCCCACAATGAGAGCTACCAACAATCAGCCTGCCCCAGATCTCTAGCCAGGACCCTAGCTTAACACCACCAGCCTGGGGACACAGCTGTGAACAAAGCCTGCCAAGTCCCCTTCACTGTCTTTCCCTCTGAGCTTAGCAGCCCTCTCCACTGCAGAAAGTACACGGTCAGACTAAAGGGGCAGTCTGCCTATCTCGGGCTGCATCTTCTAAGGTCCATGTGCTGACAGACCTGGGGTCTGCATGGGTGAGATGGACATTGAATGGAAAAGACCACAACATAGCAAACAAAGCCAGAGAGCGCTCAACTTTTGATGTCTCCTGGCCCTGGGCCTTAGGCAACACAGCCACAGAGTGGTTCTAGAAGGGACTTGGGTGTAGTTTGTACCTTCCTACCACCTGCATTCATTGGCTAGGCTGACTGTGTGGGCTGCATTGTTTTTAAAGAGACTTAACTGGGAAGTTCCCTAGATTTAAATTAGATCACCCTTCCTAGAAGGCAGTTTCTCTCCCTGTCTGAAGCAGCATCCTCACACTGACCACCTCTCCTCTCCCCTGGATGAACACGGGGCATCCTGGTAGGGTCTCTGGACACTCTAGCTCAGCCATTCTGTTCTGAGAAACTAATGAAAGGAGTTACCTCTGTGTATCTGGCTGGCTGGCTGCTTTGCTACATCTCTGCTTCTGTAAGGTAGCCCCTTGCCACATGGTCCCATTGCTATCCTAGGGGCTTCCTAACCATCTTCCTTCCAGGGCACATGGTATCTCAGGGCCTTAGGACTCTGCTCCTTCTTCCTCATGAACCTGTTATTCACTCATCTCTCAGGCCAAAGGACTTCTTGCAAAGGCTCCCAGACTCCAGGCCAGGCCCCTTCCCACTCTCAGGCAGCTGCACTGCCCCTCACTAGCTCTTACTGAAATTTGATTGAGTAATTATATGCCCAGTCCTCATCATCTCTGAAATGAGTGGCTGTCTTAGTCCCCACCGGTACAGCAGGCTCAATATGCAGCTGCCCAGCTAGTGACTATGTGACAGAATAAGGAATTTAAACTGTCCCCAAGGGTTACAGAAAACTCCCAGCACTTGATTAAAATACAAGATTTGACTAAAACCATCTGGCTTCCTAACAAGTGCATTGGCATATTGGTACAAATGGGGTGTGTATCTACACAGAAGATGCAAAATTAGAATGGTCATCTGCATACTATCCCATGGCATGTTTATTCCCACAGAACTACGTCATACTCCATGGCAATTTCCACAGAGCTCTTCTCATGGCAGAAGAGTGAATGCCATGTTCTATACAGCTTACATCAGCTAGCATAATCCTCACAACGCCATGCTTTCCAGATGAGAAAGCAGAACTCAGAGCACTTTATAACATGCCTGAGGACCCACTGTTAGTAACGGGTACTGCTCGGAGATGAGTCCAGGTCACCTTGCTCCCTGACCACCATCATCACCTGCCAAAGAGGGAACAACAGGAGGATTACATATTTCCATCTTCTGAAGATCTGAGGGGAGGCATTATTCACTAATTTATATAGTCAGTTCCCTTCTGGTGTGCTACTGTAAATGAATAACTTAGTGTTTACTCTTTGTACAATTTCTAGGTGTCTCCTTAAGGTAAATCTCTTGGAGTGGGGTTATCACTTTTAATATTCCAATTAATAGTCTGTGGCCTTGGAGGGCACAATAGAAGCTGCTTCCTTAGGACAAAGTGGATGAGAAGAGTCCTAATGACAAAATATAGACTCTTCCAAAGAGGAATGTTGGAAGAGCACCTGAAGTTGCAAAGGAGATGTTAGGAAAGTGGGAAGGGAAGGGAAGGAAAAAAGGGCAGCCCAGCAAAAGGGAGAAAGAAACGCATAGCTCCAGGCTCTCTGGTGGAGGCAAGAGCCCTGGAAGCCTCACCCAAAATGTGAACTGGATGGCCTTGGTGAAGACATGAGCAGTCCTACCCACAAGACAAGCCAACGTGGTCCTTGTAAGCCTCAAATTCAGTTGGTTTAGAGAGACAGAGACTTTCTGACAAGTCTTAGAGAGCTGTGGCTGGGCATCAGCTTGAGAGGGGGCCTGTTTTTTAACACTGAGCTACCATCAATCACAGCCTGGCAGCTGGAAATAATCACAATAGAGACAGCTACAGAAGAACTACATCCCCTACGGAGGAGACGGTGTGGTGTACTGAAGAACTTCAGGCAGCAGGAGGACAGCCCAGGCAGCAAAGATTCGTGTGGTGGCCCCATCCCCAGTGGCTGGGAGCTGAGTCTATGACCCGAGCAAATACAGTGTCTGATAGTGTAGAGTCTGAGATCAGTAGATGGCCCAATGTCTGAAGTCATCTTTTTGCTCTGAGGTTCACTGCCAACCAGACTGGGAACACCATCCAGTAGAAGTAGCTTCCACTCAGCTCCCACACCCTCATCCTTTCAAGTGAGTATTTTGATCTCATCAGGTTTTGGAAGCACCAATACTGGTCACCCTGTGCGGATCTCAAAGCTCTGTTTGTTTCCCCACCCCACCCCACCCCCCACCACACACACACACACACACACACACACACACACACAGTCTCCAGCACAGGTAGAGACATCCTTGGCTAGAGCGTCTGCTCCCCCAAGGTTTACAAACTGGGAGCATCATGAGCACAAGAGAACCTGCAAAGTCCACAGACCACAAAGCCAAGTGTAGTCAGCAAGGATGCTGGTACCCAGTGCAGGAATTCTTTTAGCAGGAAGACAGTCTGGCAGGCACCTAATACCTGACTCATCCAGGATTAGCAACATCCTAAATCTTAGGAAAGGCAAGAGTCTCTAACTTCAGGGAAATCCAACAGCCCCCAGTCTGGCTGATCTCAACGTTAGATGGCCCAGGAAGGAGCTGCCACCAAGCTTTGTCATCTTCCTTACTTGTACTCCCTCTTTTATTTTTTAATGTCTTTTAGTAGTATTTCAGTGATGGTTTTCAAAAGCTTTGTGGTTTTACTTTTCATTCTGCTTCTTCAACTTATCTAATTGTGCTCATGTATTTTTGTACGTTTGGTCATTAGCAAGAAAACAGAGTTTTATGTCTACTGTGGTTTAAATATGCAATGTCCCCAGTCCCCCCCAGACCTCCCCACCTCGCCCCTGCTGCCCAAGCCTGTGTGTTTGAAGACATGTTCTCCTGCTGATGGTGTTTTCAAAAGCCATAAGCCTCCTAGAAAGTGGAGGGGCTGGAGGAAGTAGCTCACTGGGGGTGGGCCTTACTGATTTATAGCCGGGCCCCAGTCTCTTGGCTGCTGGTGCAATGAGATCAGCTGAGTTCACACTTCTGCCTTTCCTGCCATGATGGACACTGTCCCTCTGGAACTGTAAGCCAAAATAAACCTGTTTCCCTTAAGTTGCTTTGGTCAGAGTATTACATCACAGAAACAGAGTAACCCTGGTAGAGTTGGGGGTGGCAGGGGAGGTACAAGGGGAAACACATACAAATATGGATATATTTAATGGAAAATTCTAGATTTGTGGTTTCGTGAAAGGTGTGTTTCATTAAAAAAAAAAAGTGTCTCCTGCTGTATACATCAGGACTCCCTCTGTCTGGGAGGTCAGCTCTCTGCCATGAGTACAGAGACTATTCTGTTGGAAACACTCACTGGCCACACATATGTTTTTAGACTGTTGATTCCTCTTCATTGCTGTAAGACCCTTGTGGACCCAGAGAAGGAGTCTCCCCTAAGACCCAAAGATATGTGTTGCAATGGCAGGGTTTCTTTCCTCAGCAGGATGGAGAAGGATTTTCAACCAAGTATAAAAATTAAGTTCTCAAAAATAAAAATCATGTTCCTACAGAAAGAAAAATGTGGTCCCAAGAGCCTACTCTGTAAGAAAATGGTCATGTAAGGCTCAGATACCATGACTGGATTCCTGACAAATGGGTCAGGCTCTACACCTGGGTCCACATGGCATTCTGCAAATAGTTCTAGCTTGTTTCAATATTAGAAAAAAAAAAACAACTCTGTGGGCTGCTTTGGAGAGGCTGAAACAAATTATTGAACTGAGGAGTTTTATTCAGCTTTTAATCTACATAATAGTTGTGTTCATGGAATACAGCACCATTCTTTGACCATGTGCCCTGTGAATTGTGTAATGATCAAATAATTTCATTTTTAAAATAGCCACCATCTCAAACATGTGTCAGTTTTATGATGGGAGGAGTGAAAACCCTTTTCTGAACATTTTGAAAACTGCAGTATCTTATCACTAACTCACATTGCCTCACTGTGCAACAGAACTAATTCCTCCCATCTAACCATAGTCGTTTTTTAATCCATTAACCAACTTCTCCTATAAACCCCCTTGCCTTGCACTCACCCCAGCTTCTGATCACTACTGTACCATTCTGTTCTAATAAATCAACTTCTTTAGGCAGCACATGAGTCAAAACACGTGGAATTTGTCTTTCTGATTCCTGTTTATTTCACTCAACATTATGCGTTCTTTGGGTGCAGATGATGGGATTCACCTGAAGAGTATTCTATTGTGTATATAATACTATGTGGTTGCTTTTCTTTAATCATTCATCCATGATGCACACAATTGATTCCACATCCTGGCCACAGATTAATGCTGTAATGAACATGGGAGAACAGGGGCCTCTTCAGCATGATAATGTCATTTCCTCAGGGCATACTCCCAGAAGTGGAGTTGCTGGACCATGGGTAAGTGTCTCATAGGGACATCCACACTCTCTTGCTAAACCATAGTGTTCTCCTTTAGGTATCCTCTTGAAAAGCAGTTGCCTGTTGCTTCGGTCCTCTGTTGTGGGATAGTCAGCAATGGGAACCTCTGGTCAATGTATGTTGCTTGTTACCTCTCATTCATCTGTTCATTTGAATAAGCTCTTCTTATTTCTAGGGTAAATCTGCAGTTCTACAAAAGTCTATTGCTACATCAGGGTCTGATGAATTAAGAGATGGAAAGACACTGTTGATGGCCAAAGGCAAGCAGGTGTCCTTCCAGTGGGTTGCACTTGAATGAGAAAGCTAATTTCTAGCTTTGGAGGGCAGAGGCCTTGACACTCAATGTCCACAATAAGGAGACCAGCATATGCATGTCATACCACCTCCCTGCCCCATGTTACTTCATGGATGGCCTCAGGTCAAAGACCACAAGAGGTCTCCAGGCCCAGAGTATTTCTAAATAATGGTAATTTGGTATTGGCTCAGCTCTCCTCCTCAAAACTTAGCAGAGTAGGGATAGGGTATTCTGGATAGTGTGGAGTGTAGGAAGGTTCACTAACAAAATTTAAAAGAGAATTCATTTTGAACAGTTACTATATCCTTATAAAAGGTGAGGGAGTCATCTAGTCTTCATCTGGAGTCCCTAGAAGTACACCTTAAGACAAGTATTTGAGTATTGAGCTTTTGCCTGGAATTGTGATTCCAAGAAGTACTGGTCATGGAAGAGACAGCAGGACAGTGAGCTGGGAGAGGATAAAATAAGTGTCACTAGTCGAGTTATATGTGGATAAAAGTGCTTAATCCCATGAGGAGCTCTGATGTCCCACAGAGAACATACCTGGAGCCAAATTGTCCCCAAGTGTTCCATACAGGAACATAGGTCTCAGCTACCATTCTGTTGGTCAGTCACTAGCAGAAACCTTCCCTAAGGAGATAATTGAGACCAGAGCAAGTATTCCCTAGTGGCATAAATAGCCCATAGGTAATAGGGTGCAGACTCCAGCACTGGCTATAGAGCTGGAAGACACAAACCCAGACATTGCCTGGCTTTCTCCAAAGTCTTCCAATGTTCAGTGATGGCCACCCATCAAAAATCCAAAACATCTCCCAAGAAGCCATATAAGAGACAAATAGATTTCACAATACTTCACTATATCACTGAAATGGGGGAGGGGCACCAAAACAGGCTTGTGGTGACAGCAGCCTCCTGGCCTCCCCTCTAGCTGCCCCTTTGGGGCAGAACAGAAAGTCCACCTCATCAGACCTGCTTCCTGTCATCAGGCTGCATGACATTCCTGATTCAAAGACATCATTGCTTGCAAACAAAATGGTTCTGGAGATCTACAAAAGCACACACTGGGATGAAGCATCCCTCATTTCTTTAAGTGGCTTTCTGCCAGTTGCCCTGGAATGTCTTAATCTTTGAGACTACAGAAGTTTTCTGTTTGGGGTTGAATTGTGTCTGATGAGAATTCAGGTATGTGACTTCTCTACGTTGGTACCTCAGAATATGACTGTACTTGGAGATAAGTGTCCTCATAAAAAGAGACTAACACAGAGCAAAGAAGACATGTAGAGGGGCTGGAGAGATAGCTCAGAGGTTAAGAACACCAACTGCTCTTCCAGAGGTCCTGAGTTCAGTTCCCAGCACCCACATGGTAGCTCACAACCATCTGTAATGAGATCTGGCTCCCTCATCTGTATACATAATAAATAAATAAATCTTTTTTAAAGAGGAGGAGGAGGAGGAGGAGGAGGAAGAGGAGGAGGAGGAGGAGGAGGAGGAGGAGAAGAAGAAGAAGAAGAAGAAGAAGAAGAAGAAGAAGAAGAAGAAGAAGAAGAAGAAGACGACGACAATGTGTGGAGGCATACAGAGCATGTGGAGACATACATGGTCTACCACCCAAAGTGTCTTAGTTTGGGTTTTTATTGCTGTGAAGAGATACCATGGCAACAGAAATTCTTATAAAGGAAAATATTTAATTGGGACTGGCTTACAGGTTCAGAAGTTTAGTCCATTTTCATCATGGTCAGAAGCAAGGCAGCATGCAGGCAGACATGGTGCTGGAGAAGGAGCTTGGAGTTCTACATCCAGATAGACAGGCAGCAAGAAGAGAGAATGAGCCACTGGGCCTGGCTTGAGCTTCTGAAACATCAGAGCCCACTCCTAGTGACACACTTCCTCCAACAAGGCCACACCTCCTAATACTTTCATTCTATGGGCGTCTGAGGGCTGTTTTCATTAAAACCACCACACAAGGGAAAGGCATCTTGAGAAACCAACCCAGTTAACAAAGCTTTGTTCTTGAATTTCCAGTCTCCAGAACCAGCAGGGGGAAATTCCCACTGACTAAATCACCCAGTCTGTGGTATTTGCACTCAGACAGTCCTGGCACCCCAGTAGGAAAGCTTTGATGAGTTGACCTTCCCTTTAATTGCTACATACATACTTCACCTGTGAAATTCAGGTTTTCAGGTTGTGCTATCAAAAGCCTTACTGCAAAAATTAAGCTAGAAATCCCAGTAAATGATTATACATTCTAAGCACTAGCAAATAATTTCATTTATAATAAATTTTGCTTCATTGTTTAATGGACCAAATGTGCAATTAGCAAATGCTGATTAATCTTTTTACCATTCTGGTAACAAAGTACCTGAGATAAGAAACTTAAGAAGAGGAAAGTTTTACTGTAGTTCACTGTCTTGTAGGCTTTGATCCAAGGACGGCTGGCCTTACTGCTTTGAGGCCTGTGTTAAGGCAGTACATATCTAGAAGAGATCTTGAAAGGGACTTCAGTGAGTCTCAGGCATGACTCTAAGGCCAATGGAATTGTGGGAACTGCTCCTCACTCCCTTCCTTCTCCAGAAAGGGGATCTCTGGGGTCTTCAATCAGCTTCTTTCATTATATATATATATGAAAACGGATGCAAAGGTACAAGGGACCAGCTGTGGTAGCCATGGAAATGTTCCACAGTGCTTTTCCTCTTCAAATGACTTGTAGTGATGGGGCTCTGCACACCAGTTCTATCCGCCTACCATCAGAACCTACCCATCTATAGAGTCATGCAGTCTGAGGTTGCATTGAACAAGTCTCCTCTAGATCCCACCAGCCAGCAATGGCACTCTGCCCAGGTTTGAGTTCAGCCAATGAGCAATTACACTATGGAAGATGATAATTATTTGGGGGAGTGGCTTCCTTTCTAGAGAGCCAGCTGTTTAATATGCTCGGGGACACTCTTCCTGGAGAAGCCAGTGACTGATCTGGGTGAGGGTGGCAGCCCAGTGCAACTACCAGAGATGGGTATCCTATGCCTCAGAGCTCTGCCAGGCTGGCGTAAGCTACACTTTTGCTTCTATCTCTGCTTAATCCTCATTCCTGCCCCCAAAATTCTGTTTTTAACATCTGCTTAGGGAAACCCCAAACTACAACATAGTCCCACAGAAGTGCACCAGAGTAAACCCATCCAGAAATCATGGACTGGTAGATCCAGAGTAAAGAAAGCTAACATCACTTAAGAATTACAGCTCCATCCTTTTAAAAAGTTAGTCACCAAACATAGACCAAGCAACACCAATCAAGGAATATCTTTGTGGCAGGCACTATATAAGTCCAGAATCTGGGATCTGCCACCATGAAATTTGGATTCCTAATTCTCTGAGGATAATCATGAGACTTCTCATCCCAACATCAGGCCCCCATCATGAATTGTCATTCAATGAGAAGGATAAAGGAAAACCATGGATTTGGGGATTCAGGAAAACAAGTTGTAATTTCAAGCGATTCTCTAGGTACCATCGAATCCTGTGGTGACACAGAGACAAAGGGGAGCTAGGGTTGTCAGAAAGGACATCTCTGCCTGCTGGAGAATGTCCTGGGGGTTTCTAAACAGAAGTTAGGAGAAAGGTGGAGCTTTGTTGTCATGGTAACACATCTGGCATCTCTGGCCCAGGCAAACTGGTCCTCAGGAAGGCTCCTGAAGATGAGGTGCCCTTGCAAGCCCAGCCTCACCAATTCAATGCCTTTAAGCTGCAGACCTGAAACACTGCTGAGAAATCCAATTTTGGAAGGCATCAGCAATGTGGAATTAGTTTAAGAGGCTGTCATTTCTTGCATATTCATCCCATTTTTCTCCAAGTTTAGGAACAATAGAATTCCCCAAAGCCTCTTTACTTTAGATATTTCGCTGCAGTCATTCAATGCTAAATTAAAGTTCAAAAGCCTTCATTATT